>NC_056725.1:156437976-156752976 GCF_019279795.1 Protopterus annectens | reverse complement strand
CTTTGCCAACCTCTCCCCACATCAATGTTGCAGTGACTCTGAGGCATCACAGTTGGTGAGGATCTCAGCTCAGTAAACACACACAGGTGTAACAGCAATCCCACTGCACTGACACCAAAAGCTCCCACCACAGTACAGGAACAGAGATCAGCCCAGCTGTACTCAACAGTTCTCCAACAACATCAATACAACACATGCTCATGTGCAATAATGTAGAGGTGAACCACCAAGAGGCTTTGTACACCTCCCACAAAAGAATGATACAATGGTTTATGGAGGATCACAGCTGGTAAGGATCTCAGCTTAAGATATTCCACAGCTGTTAAGAAGTATTAAAAATTATTTAGAGGGGCTGACAAATGTTAACATATTACAAAATAAGGGGAATCGCACAGAACAAGAGGAGGCAAAATTGCAGAGTGCTAAAGAGAAAATAAGGGAGTACCTGGATAATATGCATGAGTTTAGAAAGATTGCTGTTATGCAACTGTTTTTTTTTTTTTTTTTTTTTTTTTGATAACTCCAGACCTAAACTTTTGGTATAATGACTTAGGCAACAGAAAGTAGAAAAGGTTATTGCCAAACTTAAGGAGCCCATAACCAGAAAAATAACCAGAGATCCTGTAGAGGTATTAGAAATATTTTGGAAATTTTATGAGAAATTGTGTAAAGCAGAGACGTTGGGAAATCAAGAAAAAGTGCAAATGGAAATATTTATGGATGACTTACATATGCCAAGGTTAGAGGTAGATGAGGCTCAAGAGCTAATAGTTAAGATAGGAGAAGAAATAAAAATGGCAATGTATTACCAATCTCAAGTAAAGTCTCCATGAAAGATGGTATTCCAGTGGAAGTTTGGAAGTTAGGAGGGAAGAAAATGATAAAGATCTATTTTTTTTACCAGTACAGAAAAAAGGTGTGGTGGCTGTAATACCTAAAGACAGTAAAGACAGTAAAGCTAAGGTGGCGCCAAAATTGATAGAGATGGATCAATGTAATTTTGTGGAAGGGAGACAATCATTTGATAGCATCAACAGAACAATGATGATCCACGGGGAAACAGAATGTGGGAAAATTAACACTTATGTTGGTGGATCTTGAAACAGTGAAAGCATTTGATTGGGTAAGCTGAGATTTTATAAGAAGGGCAATGGAAGCATTTACATTTTATGATACAATAATAAGGTTAATCATAAGGATATTTGAGGGATCACTGGCAAAAATCAAAGTGGGAGGCTTCCTTTCTAATAAGTTGTGTCTGAACAGAGGAACCAGGAAGGGTGTCCTCTTTCCCCTTTGTTATTTGCATTATATTTAGAACCATTGGCAAAGAAAATAAGGGACTCAGAAACTCATTTGTGTAACTGACATGGTGTTCAAGAAAAATTAGCTTTATTTGCAGGTAATATTATTTTGTACCTGATGGAACCAGAAAAGGACATCTCAGTTTGTGGAATATTGTGAGACAGTTCAGGATATAAAATCGATGAAGATAAAACAAAATCTGTAGTTATAAATTATGTACTAACATGTAGATTGGTCCAGCAATACCCATATTTATGAGGACATGATAAAATGAAGTTATCTAGAAGTATGGATTAGAAAGGATTCAGTTATGTCAGCTACTGATATGTTGGAAGAGACTAAACAAAAGATAATACAAAAATTGAAAAACTGGAATTTCTTGCCTATGGATATGGATAGCAAGATGGTTTACCTTTAGATGTGCGTATTGCACACAGGTGAATTGCAGTTGTTCGAAAAGCTTTCTGCAAGATTTGCAGACGCGAAACGAAAAAGGTTTGAATGTACAATGAGCGAATGCACAGTGAGATTCGCTCATTGCACATTCGACATTCTGGGGTGGATCGAACTATAGTGGGGATCGGGAAATGGTTCCTTTCCTCACTGTAGTGTGATCTCAGAGTTAGAATAATGAAGTGGGGGGGGTGAGGTGGGCACAGCCCCCCACATGGGGGGATGCAGGGGGCTTGCCCCCTGCTTTACACTGCGGTGGTGGTGCTGCGGTAGCATTGTCGCCTCACAGTTAGACGTTGCCCATTCGATTCTCAGTTAGAGCATCTTATGTGTGGTGACACGCGTGACTGGGCGTTACTTCATTGAAGGTTGTGCGTTAGGCCCAGCAAGCCAGCACGTAAAACTCTACTGCCAATCATTAGCAGACCAGAGTTCCGCTGTGGCGACCCCTAACCGGGAAAAGCCGAAGGACACAAACAAATGGTCGAAAAACAGCAAATCTGCTTTTTGATCTGCTGTTTTCGAACATTAAGGACTGTTGACGTTTACATTTTTGTGGTTTCGAGTTGCTCATATGAGCACTCAAACCACTGTGATTCGCAGTTTTAAAGGTAAATCTAGCAAGATACAAGTAGTAAAAAATGCTTTTAGTCCCTTTAGTTTTATTACACAGGTCAGGCATATTTTTTTCAACCAGAGGAGAAGTTTTTAAGGATTTTATTTGGGAGGGGAAAAGGGCCAGAGTCAAATGGGATAAGTTGATTTTCCCAACAGAATGAAGAGGTTTAGGATTACCTGATTTGAAGGAATATTTTAGAGCTACACAGTTAAGGCTCTTATACAGAACACAAGCAGAAAGAAACAAATCAAGTGGAAAGGGATGATGATGAAGCAGGGGGGTAGTTCAAGAAACAAGGAAGAAATTAAATTTTGGATGCAGATCCTTAAGGAGAATAACAACAATCATACAAAATATTATATTCATAAAGTAGCAGAAAGCATACTAAGAACTAAGCCAACATGAGAGTGGAAAAAGGAAATTCTGCTGATAGGGATGACTGCAATTAAGGACAGACAATACACGAGACGGGGCTGGAATTTATTGGAGAATACTGGCAAAGGAACCAAAGTCTTGGAAGCAAATAATTAGAGAGGGGAAGGGCAATAGAATGAAAAGAGAACAATAATTTATGTAATGTAATGGTTATATATTATATATATATGTGATGTACAATGTTTGTAAATGTGAAGTTAATATGGTTTGATTACTTTTATATAAGTGTAAGTGTACTCACGTCACAAGGGATAATCCAATAAAGGTGTTAAAACATACTCCACAGCTGTTGCAGTAAACCCACCACATTGACCCCTATAGCCCACTCTCCACCAAAGCAGCAAGCATCAGTCCAGCTGTGCTCCAGAGTTCTGCATTATACAATCCACACACTGTGTGTGTGTGTGTGTGTGTGTGTGTGTGTGTGTGTGTGTGTGTGTGTGTGTGTGTGTTAGAAACTGTACTGCTTAATAATCTGTGTGATAAAGTAACTAGATTACTAACTTGAAGTGTTTTAAGTGCATCCTATGCAAGATCATGGGTGAAAATAAAATGGTAATGCTAGTAGAAAGAAGGCTCTTGGAATTATACATCTCTGACCTGGAATGAATGAATATGTGAATTAAATATCTGTTACAAAGGTGAAGCAGTGTAACAATTAATTTATCAGTCATTTGCATCCAAATTGGTTATTCAGACATTTCTAGTCATGGCCCATGGAGCTTTACAGACAAATTTGCAGACAGTACAAGATCAAAAAGAAACATTCATAGTGGTAATGCAGGTTATTTGAAATAGTAAAATAAACAAATTGTAGACATGTTTAGGGAGAATTATGAGATCCAAACATACATTAGTAATAACAGTTGAGTAACTTAATGAAAATTGGGGTTATATAGTTTTGAAAAAGACATATATGGGTTATGTTACAGCTTGTACATATCATATACTATATGGTTTTCATTTCTGTCAAATACTATATACAGTTATTTTTTTACAGCTGCCAGTGTCATTTTAGACATATGTCAAGCTTTTCTTTCCTCACAGGACAAATACAGAAACAAGTATTTACAATTGCAAATCAGAATATGTACATCATTACCAAAGTTCTTGCCACACAAGAAGAAAAGCAAACAACTATCATAATTATTGAAATGGGAAGAGTTAACAACTTTCAAAGTGCCAGTCAGTCTACAACAATCAGGATTAGACACTGTTTTTAGTAATTCTGGGTTGTACAGATACCTTCTACCTGTTCTCTTACACAGAAATAGAAGAAATGTATTTTTATTTATTTTGCATTTGATTACCGGGAAAGTCTGACTGGACAAAAATCCTTTTTCAGCAGAGGCCCTTTTCAGTGACTTCAAAAGGATTGCTTAGTAATGGAAAACTATCAGAAGTGCATTCCTCTGAAAATATAAAATATGGAGGAGCAAGATTATGGCCACATTTGCTGACCATGACTTGTTTATTTCATGTTAACCTGTCCCAGACAATAGTCATGTGAGTTGAAAGCCTTCGCCTTGGGAACCAGACTTCAAAAAAAAAAAAATATATATATATATATATATATATATATATATATATATAGATAGATAGATATATGTGTGTGTGTGTGTGTGTGTGTGTGTGTGTGTGTGTGTGTGTGTGTGTGTGTGTGTGTGTGTGTGTGTATGTGTGTGTGTGTGTGTGTGTGTGTGTGTGTGTGTGTGTATATATATATATATATATATATATATATATATATATATATATATATATATATATATAATCTCAACTACACAAGCACCACACCACCCTGGAGTGGTATATTAGAAAAAAAAAAAACTCCTGAGCATTTTGTTTAGTAATGGAAGTGAGGATGTCTTCTCTGCACACTGACTGATTTGCACAGACATGAAACTGCAGGACAGACATAATGTCTGCAGTGATAGTAAGTGGTAGCAGCATGGCACCAAACAATGACTGGATCAGTTAGTCTGAAATGAACTAATGACTACTCATTCACTGAGAAGATTGGATAGCGTATCCCTGAATATCTCCCAAAAGAGCAACATATGAACCCCCATAACAGTGAACTTCAGTTTCTTATTAGTAGACAGATGTAACGCTGCAGTATCTGTCAGTTAGTCCAGTGAAAAGGCTCTGTCAGTCAGTACTGTTGAAAGAAGTTTCCAGAAAACTCTAGAATAAAATACAAATGAATGGACTTGGCTGTTGACTTAAAGACAATACAGAAGGAGATGTGATAGAAAATAATGGATGCCAGTTCTGCAAGAGTGAGCCAGGAACTGTACAGGTGTCAGAATTGCAGTAGCAGAAGAAGGGGGTTACATGTTAATGACACGTCACACACCTACTGATGCGTTTCTTCTGTTTGGAAGTCTGAATTCAAGGAGACGTTGACATCAGTGTAACTCCAGTGAGTCTGATATAGTTACATGCACACTCTTACTTGTGGTGCAAAAGAATGTGCCGAAATCCATTTATTGCCAACTGCCTTTTCAATAAGCCAAGGAACAATGTTTACAAAATCTATTGTAGCATGCAGACACTGTGACAACACAGTGTTACATGTCTGTATGTATAGCAAACTGTTTCTGTGAACAGCAAATGTATTACAGACAAAACTTGTATGAACATCTTTATCTCTCTCTCCCGCTCTCTATAGACACACACACACATGAGCGCGCGCGCACACACACACACACAAACACACACACACACACACACACACACACACACACACACGTCACACAAGAGTGTATAGTATACGTATATGGTCTCTCTTCCTACAGTGTCTCTCAGCTTCTTCGTACTGTGAATACCTTTATTCTTGATATTCAATATCAAAAGTACATCTCATGACTGGTTAGCACAGTTTCCTGTTCCAAGTTGCAGAACCCACTCATAGCAGTTAATTATAATTGACCTGAGTCAGAAGTCATCCCTAATGACTGTAATATTGTTCCCCTATATCCCTGTAAATTGATCACCCACCACTGGTGGTATTTATCCCTATTTTATATGCTGGTGTATAGCATCTCTACAGCTAACCTACCACTCAGTAGGAAGTTGCTCTCTACCTGTTATCACAAGAATCAGGGATAAATCCATTTAATAACAAGTGACACAGGAACCTACCACCACAAGAACAGGGGACAAATACAACTAATAACAGGAGACAAAGGAACCTACTATCACAAGAATCTGGGACAAATCCAGCTAAATGACAAAGAGCAATCATGGATAGATTTTAAGTACTGATCTTTTTATACTTAGAAAATTGCTAGAATATCTGGTATTGCATTGGATTTTTTTGAAGGACATGATGTATGAGATTTAGACATCTATAATTATTAGTGACTACAGTCCTCAATGATTTGCTAGAAAACCAAATATTTTCAGCAGAACACTTAAAATATGAAGCAGAAATCAGGGACATTCTGCCAGTTCAGGGTCAGTTGAAAGCTAAGTGTAAGGGTGTGCAAACATCCCCTGCTGCCTTATAGACAAAACAGTACTAATCAAAAACTGTCTAGTATATCACGCTTGAATCAGCTGAAAACATGCATACATGGCAAGATAGTCTTGGTCAAAAACTCTCCACCTGACAAATTACTCAGTTTTGACCACATCAGTACTATAATAACTGCTGGCTGGGAGGGCCCACCTAGGTTATACTGTCACTCATCATTGCCCAAGGTGTGTACTTGGACTGAGCAGGTATGATACACAGTATGCCTACAAGCAGTCATCTTACAAAAGCACACCCACAGCACATTAGTACATTATAAACCCTACTTTTCCATCTGCACTAGCACATCATAACTAACATAGGACTCATGAAGGTATACCTCCTGAATCTTCACCATTCTCAAGTGGGATCTCACCATTGGTAAGGTACAGTATGAAGGGTAAACCACAACTGCCCATATCAGTAGCCACCATCTCAGACATTCATTTGTTCATATTACATGTGGTCAAATGAAGTAGCTGACCATTATCTCCTCAATTTCATTATCCCAGTGCTACTTTTCCCTAATATGTTTCCTCTTGTGTGACTTGGAAGGGAACATCATTGATTGTTGTAGTACCAATGTGTTTGCTTTACCATGCACCTTGTGTTTCTTTTCCCTTGACTGTATAGCTATAGATGTAATATACATATAGACATATATACATAACTAAGGACAGTCTGATGGATATGAGTGTAGCAGGTTTGTAGTCTTGTAAAGAATATATATAATGATTTGGTGACTTGAACATGTCAGTTACAGTTGTCACAGTGTAGCTGTATTCAGTCACATGTCTGATTATGCTGCTACTTGACTGCATCACCACAGCAAACCCAGGCATTAAAAAAACTTCACCTACATCTCATAAACACCAAGTTTCTGTATACACATTCACCTTATAGTTGTAAATAGCACCTTTGTAGGAACCATATTTACACATGTAGGGAGTGTGGCACCTCCTAAATGAGATTTAGAGCATACTGAAAGGTTAATCTGTACCTGAACAACAGAGTCCAGAGACAGGTACAACTCATATCTTTGTATGGTGCTAGCACAGTGCATCCAGAGTTTGCAGCATACCTGCAACCATCTATCCAGTACCATGACCAAAAATCAAGGACTTCCTCCAAGGTGGACAGAGCTGCGGACCTGCTGGTTCAGCCATGTGATAAATAAAAATAAATAAATAAAACATTATATTCCTTAGCCACATTACAATTAAAGTACACTAAATATACAATTCATGCAGATTTCTTTTTTTTCGTGTGTATCCAGTGCAGGAGCTGAAATCCATGTTTCATCACAGTTTAGCAATCTCTTAAAAATAAAAATGTACACTCATCCATAATATCCAACAGTTTTCAGATAAACATGCTTCTCAAAGTCTTCTGGTTGTTTCCTTATTTGACAAAGATATCTTTCAAACATCCCCCTCAAAAACCTACCCAGTACCCATGTGACAAAGCATGGCCATTATCTTCACTGCATGGCGCAAGACGGACATTCTACTTTTTGCATAAACCCACATAGACTTGACTAAAAAAAATGGAAGAAGAATAAAACAAAAAGTAATACAAAACAGACTGCACTGAGTTTTCCTCCAGCTTCTCATTCTGACTGTGAGTTCTCAACCAAGCCAAAAGTCCTGTAGGAAGTTCAAAACATACCTCACCTCCACAAAGCCATACCCCAAAGGTAATGACTTATGCACTACTACTCATACACTGAAATTATAACCTATGTAGGGTGAAGCCCTTTGATAGTAGACAAATTGGAGACATGCAGAATGAACCTCTGTATCCACTGCCAAATGAAAGTGAATGGAGACACTTTCCTCTTTTTCCACCTTTTGTGGAGTCATTTTTGCTACTGAAAGCTATGTTTTAACTGAAGCTTTAAATAATTAATGAAATGCAACACATAGCTAAGAAAGATTAAACATGGCAAAGGCTCTTGCCACCCCCATAGTGCCTTTTTTAGGCAAGGCTCAAATTCTAAACCTACCACCCTAGAACACAAAAAAGGAAAAAAACTAAGGGTAATGCTGCTCAATGCCAGAAGTCTAAATCTCAAAATGCACGCACTTGAGGCCCTTCTCAGTATGGAGAACATCGATGTCTGTGCTGTGACAGAAACCTGGTTCAAGGCTCCTGAGAGCACCCCAGCGCTATCAGGTTTTACCTCATATCATGCGTTCCGGCCCCAAAATCCGGACAATACCAGGAAAGGAGGGGGGGTATCCATATTCATCAAGGACACCCACACCTCAAGACTGGTGGCAACGCACGATGCATTGGAGACCATCCAGGTGCAATTAACCATAGGCAAGACTGCTCTGCAAATTGTAGCATGTTACAGGCCACCCTCACAAACTCAGGAACCTCACATGGCCTTCCTGAAAACACTAGAGGGGATAAATGTATCACCAAACACCATCATACTAGGTGACTTCAATTACCCTAATATAGACTGGGAACACTACTCAAGCCCAAACACCCTAGCCCAAAAGTTCCTGGAATTCATAAACTCAAATGCCATGGAACAACTAGTCACCATCCCCACAAGAGGAGATAACATACTTGATCTCATCATCACGAACATGGGAGCACAATGTTCAACACCAGAAGTATACCCCTCACTGGTGAGATCAGATCACAAACTAATCTCGCTGGAGGTCCTCATCCCACCCCACCTGAAATAAAAAGACCACAGTAAAGAACTTCTCAAAAGCCGACTTCACACTTCTAAAGACTAGTGTGGTCTCCTTTAAGGCCCCGAGCCGTGGAAAACAGTACTCAAGCCGCTGAATCACTTACAAATGCCTTCTACCAGCACCTGCAGGACTGCATGGATAAGGCAATCCCAAGCAAAACAAAGACTCTTTGTACCAAAGGCAAGCGTCCAGTCTGGTGGACCCCAGCCATAAACAAACTCTACAACAAAAGGAGGAAGCTACTACAAGATAGAGCAAAATCCTTAAAAGGTAAGACACTCTTGATCACTATAAGTAAAAAACTAAGAGCTCTCATAAAATCATCCAAAGCAAATTTCGAGAGAAAAATAGCTAAAGACTCAAAAGACAATCATAAGGCCTTCTTTAGCTATGTTAGAAACCTGGGTGGAAACTCCCAGATATGCTCAGAACTAGTTCAAAATGATGTGAAGATTACTGATCCTACAGACATTGCCAACATACTGACTGACAGGTTCAGTGCAAACTTCTCCCCTCCCCAAAAGGAGAGATATCTATACCAAACGATTGCAGCCCCCAAACATCTCCAGCGCCCAAGTGAGAACTGCTCTCTCCAAAGCAAAAACACAGCATCCATGGGACCTGATGGTGTCCCGGCTGTGTGCTCCACGAACTCAATGAGGAATTAAACCCACAGCTAGGACAGCTGTTTAATCAAAGTCTTACCTCGGGATACTACCCAGGAGTGGCGCACTGCAACTGTGGTCCCACTGCACAAAGGCGGTGCCTCCACCGACCCTGGAAATTACCGGCCCATTAGCTTGACAAGCCTTATCTGCAAAGCCATGGAGAGGATCATAATGGACCTCATAAATAAAGACATAGGGAATTTGCAGACTTTGGATCCAACCCAGTTTGGCTTTGTCAAAGGCAGATCATGCCTTTTAAACTTGGTTGACTTTTTGAAACAGTCACCAAAGCCATTGATGAGGGAAAGGCAGTCCATACAGCCTACCTCGATCTGGCTAAGGCCTTCGATACAATACCCCACTCGGGTATCATTGAAAAACTCATCAGCTTAAATGTTAACCCATACATCACAAGATGGGTTGCAAACTGGCTGAGTGACAGAACCCACAGGGTCAGAGTTGCTGGCGCCATGTCAGACTCAAAGCCTGTCACAAGTGGTGTCCCACAGGGCTCAGTCCTGGGCCCACTCTTGTTTGGCATCTACTTTTCCAAGTACAAGCAAACACAGGAGGGTTATGGCTGACAAAGTTTGCAGATGACTGCAAACTGGGCCATAGTAGAAAACACATCTGACACAGATATCCTTCAGAAGGGTCTCACAGAAACGGATAACTGGTGCCAGAGCCACGGACTAAAGTTAAATGCCAAAAAATGCATAGTCATACCCTTCGGGAAAAACAAGGTTACCCCTAGCTACCAAATAGGTGGCAATCCACTGACCACAGAAGAAGTTATCAGGGACCTAGGGACCCAGGTTGATAGTAGTCTGTCATTCGACACCCATGTAGCTAAAGTAGTTAGGAAGACCTTCTACATTGCCCACCTTTTCATGAAGGGATTCTCATCTAGATCAAGGGAGGTCATAGTCTCCCTTTACTCATCACTCATCAGACCAATGATTGAGTACAATGCCCCATTCGGAATGTATCTGACCCGACACTTGCAGCAGCTGGAGAGGCCACAAAAGTTCCTCACCAAAAGGATAAAGGGTCTCAAAAATCTGTCCTATGCTGCCCGACTGAAAGAACTCCAGCTCTATTCAGTCGCCACCGCTGCTCAGAGGTGACCTTTGCCTAACATACAAGGCCATGTCAAACCCAGATTTGATGAATATGCTTCACCTCAAAAAATCTAGATCCATCAGAGCCACAAGGGCGGGAGACTTAAACCTCGACACAGCTATTAACAGGATGTGCTGGAGGGATAGATTCATCACCCAAAGACTCCCTATGCTGTGGAACAAAATCCCGGTACATGTGAGGCAGAGCACCTCGCTGGCCTTGTTCAAGAGAAATCTTGACCAATGGATGGGAGATCGCAGATATACCCCAGGGATTACCTCAGTGTCACTGCTCGACAGAGGCACAGCAAAATAATGGGTATAGTTCCCCATACTAAAGGGGTGGCGTAAGCCACAAAACGATGGGCTAGGCTTGTAAATGCCCTCGGGCAGATAGCCTAGTATGAACCTATGAACCTAACTTATAGTAAATCACTTAAAACTGATATACTATGGCTTTCCTTGCCATATACTATAACATTTTATAAAAAATACTGCTGTTATATATTTTTAGTATACAACTAATTATAAAAATGTTAATCAAATGGATTCAATGACATAAATTACAATAACTGTAAATTCTGTATGAGGAGTGAAACTGAGAACTAGCAGCAAAGTTTTCAAGAGGCCCTGGATATGTGGACTGATTGAACACTGCAAACTTCAACAATAATTTTCAAACCAGCATAACCCACTAAGATCCATGCAGATGAATGCATGGACAGTGTCCTTTAGTACATGGTGGCTAGAAATGTAAACAAGATTAAAATCATTTTTCTTTAGTAAGTGAAATATTCTGATCCCAAATTTCTGTTTAATGCACTTGGCACTTAATAGCTTGGATAATATAATACATACTGATGAGGTGGTTACTAATAGTCTGCATTCCATAGTCACCTAAATTAGAAGACTATGCAGTACCAGAAAACTACTGTGCAACAATATATTAATGTCCAAAAAGTGGAAAGTTTTCATCCTATCACAAATCAATATGTCAGTCAGTGGTAGATCCATGTTCCATTTCTTTTTTTTAACAACTTTTTATTAATTTTAAAACAAAGATTGTACAAAAATATTAAAAGATAACCAAAATAAAAACATAACTATTTACAGATATCCACAACAAAGGCAAACATAGAAAACTAAATAATTAAAATGTATCAAGTAAATCACTTAATTCTGACCAAAATCTGAAATTGTGAGTAATATTCAAAGTTCTCATTCTGGTAGTTGAAAATTCTTTTTTATAGATATTTTTACTAAATTAATGAATTCGGTGAAAGAAAGAGTAGTTTTAAATTTCTAATTCTTTGTGACTATTTTTCTTGCTATAGCTAAAATGGACCACAGGAGAGGCCCCTGCACCCTAGGAATGGAATCCAGAACTGGAGCATTAAATAAGATCAAGGAGTTAGAAATGATACAATTATCTGTCCACCAAGCTTGGGCAAACTTTCTAAATTCAACCCAAAATGAAGTTCTATTTTACAGCACAATATCACATGAAACCAATCTGCATTAGAGACTTTATTACACCTCCAACAATTAATTTTCCCATAGTTATATAATAAAGCCACTTTATGTGGAGTTTAAAAAGTTCTGTGAAGAAATCTCCATGTATATATTTTCCAATAAAGAGAAGAAGAAGTAGATTTTCACACAGATTTATGAATTAAGTATTTATCTTCATCCGAAAAAGCTTTCAAATTAATCTTAGTTGAGTAATTCCAAAATAATGAATCTGTGGAACCAAACACTTCTCTTATTATTTTGTAAATTTTTGATATATATGATTTATTCTTATTTGAATTACTATTGATTTTGGAAAAAATTAAGTATCTTTGGGATATGTTTTGTTTGAAAATCCATAGAGATTTTGATTTTATCACTAATGTATTTTTTACAAAATTGTACAGTCAACTAGTTATTGTTTTCTAAACAATGTCTTGCAAGAATATAATCTGTATTATGTAATTTATTTCCAATTAAGAATTGATGCCAAAAGATTAAATCTGCATCTCCAAGGTCTATTAAAAGTTCCCAAATAACCAACAGTATTTGATATAGGGAATAATAAAAACAATAAATCTTTAACTATATAATTAGAATTCATGAATCTTTTAAACATATAAGGATATAATCAGTGAAAGGAGAGAAATAGTATTTTTCTTTTCATTTAAACATAAGTATTCAAGGTCCAGTACAATTTATTAATTCCAAATTTCAAGAAAGATCCTACAACATAGCTATTATTATTTATTAATCTTTCTTATCTTTAACTATAAATATATTAAATTGAGAATTATTAATTTGGCATATAATTCAATATTTGGAAAGCTTAATCCACCTTCTTGCCAATGTTTAACATGCCAGTCAAAGGATATTTTTAGTTTATTGAGGAACCATTGAAAATTGAAAAGAGTAGAATTTAATTTCTTAAAGATTTTTTAGGAGGGAGAAAAATTAGTGATTGCAGATAGAAAAGTATTTTTGGAAGGATTATCCTTTTTGTTAAAGTAAGTCTATCTTCCATTGTAAAAAAAATGTTCCAATTAATAATTATTTCAGTAACAGCGTCTATTAAATTACTATAATTTACTGCTATTGAGTCTTTTATAGTAGATTTAATTATAATTCCAAGATAATTAATTTAATTGTCTCAAATAAAATTCGTATAGTTTCTTAAATAATTAACTGTTTTATTACTAAGTAAAGTTTCTGTTTTACCAGGGTTAAACATTAAACATGACACATTTTCAAAGTAATTAATAGACTTAGTTAATTTTTTATTGAAGATTCAACATCACCACTTGTTATTAAACTGTCATCTGCAAATAACTGAATTTTACAGGAATAACTTTCATCTATGGAGAATCATTGAATGTTGCTATTTGATCTAGTAAAGTTTGTGAAAGGTTCAATTGCTAGAGCAAATAATAGAGGTGACAAGGGATAGCCCTGTTTTGTACCTTTTATTATTTTGAAAGAACTAGAAGGAAAAAAGTCAATTTTAATAAAATAGAATGAGTTACTATAGAGATTAGTTATTTATAAAATCTAGGGAAAATTCATATTGTTTAAGTGCTTTGAACAAATAATTCCAACTAACAGAATAAAAAGCCTTATTTATATCTAGACTTATTATAGTTAGTTCTTTTTTGCTTTGTATTAGCCAGATCTATTAAAGTATTAAGCCTAATTATGTTATCTAGAATGTTTCTATGTAGTATAAAACTCCTGGCATAATAAGTCTCAATCTTTTTGTAAGAATGGACATAAATATTTTATAATCAATATTTAATAATGAAATAGGATGGTAAGTATTTATATTAAGTTAGAATCTTTATTTGGTTTCAAGATAGGATATATCAGGGAATATTTCCAAGACATATGTTTAACTTGTTCAAAAACTTTTAATAGGATATTTAAAAAAACTCTCTGGGAATAATTTGTATAATCCTGGAACTATACCATCAAGACCAGGAGCTTTATTTGGTTTAACATTATTAATCTGATCATTTAACTCCTTAAAAGAGAATGACTTATCAATTTTGGATTTTTGTTCTTTGATTAATTTAAAGCATATACAATGCTTCAAAAATCCATTGGTTATGTTGTTGATTTCTAAGTCTGTCTCTTTGTTATTAATTTCTTCATAATATTTACTAAAGCATTCTAGTATGTCTTTTAAATCAGTCACTTTTTATTCTTATCACCTTGTTTGGAAATTATTACTTTAATATGATTAATAATTATTTTTTTCTTAAAACTAACATCCAACCTGTATAAGCTTTTTGGGTTTATTGAATAAGTTTTGTAATTTTAATTTATCGATATTATATGGTGAAGTACATCAAAATATTTTCTAATTTAATATTTTCAACTCAGTGTTTGCCAATTTGTCATAAGGTTTTAAATTGAATTTCAATTTATCTACATTAGACTGCAAAGACATTAACTCCTTACCCCACTTAATTTTTAATTCTTCCATACAGATAAACTTTTAAAGAATCCCAGATAATCACTTGTGAAACTTCTCCATTATTATTAATTGTAATGTATTGATCTATTTCTTTTAGACAGCATTCCTTAAAGTCTTTTAATTTTACTATATAAGCAGAGATTCCCAGACAGTACATCAAATTACATGGTGTTGATGTTAATGCAAATGTGATAGCATTGTGGTCAGATAAAGGACACAAATTCATGTTCAATTTTAGTAAATAAACTACTAGAAGTTAAAACTTTATCAATGTTTGTCTGGGTGACGAATCTATAAGAATAATGTGTAAAGTTAAGAGAGTTAGTTGATTTAATATCATAGGTATATCTCAAATGTTGAAAATTAATAAAATAATCTAAGTGTTTAGCTACTGAGGATTGCTTAGGAAATGTATCAGTAGCTGTGTCTTTACTAGAAAGAATACAGTTAAAATCCCCTGCTCACCTTTTGTATATAAGGTCATAATATCCAAATATTTCTTTGTAACTTTGGTTCTAATTCCAGGTATCCAGTAAGAATTCACAAAAGTATAAGTTTTTTGTCAATTTCTACTATTACTAAACCCAACATGCCATTTTTATCTGAATATGTATTTAATGTTTTAGGCATAGGTTATGAATTTCTCCAAAGAATAAGAGTGCCTCTCCTTTTTGATTTAAAATGAGAGCTCACAAGAGTTGAATAATCTTTTAACATCAAGCTATGTGCATCTTCAGATAACAGATGCATTTCTTGTAAGAAAATTATGTGAGCTTTATGCAGTTTTAAATATTTGCTTAAGCTACTCCTCTTCAATGGACTATTAAATCCATTGATGTTTAATGAGAGGCAATTATATGCTGACATTTATAAAATATGGAAATGCACTAATTTAAGATAATTTAGCTTAAAAATGTAATAACCAAGTACTAATTGTTATTGACAGATACAATACAAAAACAAACAAACAAAAACAAAAACAAAAGCAAAATTTCAAACTTATATACATTTAAACCTCCCATCATGGAATGAAAATTCCCTGATTTGATGACATATAGTCAGATTCAATAAAGCCTACACTAAGTATACACTGTTCTGTGGAACAGACAAGACAGACATACCACACACCTTCTTCCTCCTAATTTTAGTTTTCCTACTGATATTTTTGCAGCTTTAAATATTGACACGGATTCATAAAGGTTACCACAAAGTGTAGACTACATGTACACTTAGTGTAATCTTTCTGAGTGTAGGATTTATTGAATCTGGCACATAATCATACAAATCACACACCAGCCAACCCATGCTAATGTCACCAAGCTAAACAGTTGTTACTGCTTCTTAATTTAAAACAATATTATTAACTATAACTATTTAGAGCACACTCAAGTCATGTTAAAAGGAAAAACAATATAAAGTATTTAAAATCATAGAAATATAAAGTTGGAAATGTTAATAATAAAGAATGATATTATGCATTTCTGAATATATCAAAATATCCCAGACACAATGCATTTCAAAATTTTCTATTTGCTCAAGACATTTTATGTAGTCATTTCTTCTAATTAATCCTAATATAGAACATACTATAAATAGCCTTGAATTTAAGCATTTATAAGGAGGAAATAAAAAAAACTGGCAACACCTATAACACATTAACATATAGACATAATAACACCAATATATATCAAGATCACATATCATAAAACTTTTAAAACTCATTTAATAACATGGGTGAAAAGGTGAAAGTAATAGTCAGAATATGGAAGTATTAATTAAAAGGTGCTACAATTTAAAAATGCATATTTGTGTATATTGTATGTGCATATATATGCATAATATATTTACATGGCTGTGCATACATATAACTGTGTGTATGTGTTTGTAAATTATAAGTAGATGCTTGATATGTATATTAACAGTTAAGAGAGTGAATGTGTTCTATGTATCTATGCATGAGAGAAAATATAGAAATGAGTGAGTGTTTTTAAATGAATGTTTATATTATGAATGTTACTATCATACATCTAGTACTTGGAGTGTACATTTGACATCTAACTTCTGTGCAAGATGCATTCTTTTATGATTATATTTTAAGTATCATACACTTACAAATTTGCTTACGGTATTTTTTATTGCCATATTCTGAAATGTGAGGATCAAGTGTTTGTATTCATCATACCAACTGGAGACGAAAAATGCTTGAAATTATTTAAAAGCCAGTTTAGTATAAAATAAAATTGCATATTGTACTAACAAATGCAGAACATTTTGAATAGTTAAATCTGCTCATTAATATTATTTTCCAATAATTAGCAAAATAACTCTGAATAATTAAGGCAAAAGATGCTCAGCAGATTGAGGTGTTTTAAGCATCTTCTACTCTAAACTGTTTCATATGGCACAGAAGATAACTTATATTAAACTATAAGTACAGTGATGTATATAAATGATGTTATATGCAAATCTATATAGTAGTCAAATAAATATACTTCTCTCAAAGCAAGGTTATAATCACTGTTAATAGTTTTCAGTCAAGTGTCTGCATGGGTGCTGGAACCATAAAGTGAGGGGGGAGAGCCCCCCACCCACTTTTGCATCCTATGAATTTAAGAATGTCCTGGCTTGCTAGCAAGTAGCAAGCATTAAAAAATAAGCAAAAAGTTGAAAATGCCAATTTCTTTTCTTATAAATAGCTTCATTCCTGCTATGCATTTGTAAGTATTCTGTATTCCACCAACAGTATTGATGCTTAATTACCTCTTTGTTTAGTTTAGTATAAAAAGCCAGATGGCTTAGTGGTTAAGGTCTTTGCCTCCCATGCACAAGGTACAAGGTTCGATCCTGATCTCTGACCAATGCCTGTTTGGAGTTTGCATGTTCTCCCAATGTCTCTGTGGGGTTTCTCCCATGTTTGAAAAACACGATGAGTGTTTCCATCTCAAACTCACCAATGAATGGAGCTGTGGGCAGCAGCACAGACTCTACATGGTACCCTATAGGGGGAAGAGTTGCACAGACTAACCGCTTTGGGCATCTACTGTGGTGTGCAGTATCCTCAAGGTAGGAGAACATGGATCACAGACTGTGCACCGTGGCATGACTGGCCACTAGATGGTGTAAAATATGGCTCTAGGTGATTCGGTCATGTTGACTAATGTCGCCAAAAATAGGTATGGGTAGTTACCAGTGATAAGTAGGTTGAGGACCCGGCCTACTCTAACCCATGCCAGGGACCAGTGCTAATGAAGGGAGGGGTATATGTGCCCCTATTGGCCAGTGTGTGCCCACCATAAAGCCCAGCAGTCCTGGGTCAATAAATTACTGGCTGACCGATGTCTTATTTGCCCAGCCTGGGTTACCTGGGATAGCTCTGTTGAGCGAAAGCTGGATGTAAAACCAACCAATCTGCCAAACATGAACTGAGAATTGCTACGGTTAATGTAGGTTCACTGACAGGATGCACACTTGGAAGTGGATGACATGATGATACGGAGGAGGCTGAATATTCTATGTATCCAGGAGACAAGATGGAAGGGCAGTGCAGCAAAGCCACTTGGCTTGGGATCCAAAGTTTACTACTCAGGTGGAGAGCAGGCTAGAAATGGTGTAGGAATTGCGGTGAGAGAGAGGCTTCAGAAGGCAGTAAGAGATATCATCAGAATTAATGACAGACTCATGGTAGTCAGACTCCAGTGTTATGATAGGGCAGTATTCATAATCTCAGCCTATGCCCCACAGCAGGGTTGTGATAGTGAGGAAAAGAGTGCATTTAGACAGCAGCTGCAGGACCTACTAGATAGATCAGGGCAACATGAATTGGTGTTGATAATGGGTGACTTGACTGCACATATTGGAACAGACAGAACAGGATATGAGGACTGCCTGGGTCCAGATGGGTGGGTCCAACAGGAATACAGAAGGAGAAGCCATTCTAACTTCTGTCTGGCAAATGGCTTGATAGTAGCCAACACATGGTTCAGAAAGAGAGACAGTCACAAGATCACATACAAGAGTAGTCAACATGCAACTCAGGTAGACTTCCTCCTAGTAAGGAAAAGGCACTGAGGCAGAATCCATGATTGCAAAGTCATCCCCAGTGAAACAGTCGGCCCACAGCATAAACCACTAGTTGCCACAATCAACTGCAAGCAGTGATCAGAGAAGGCTCTAAGGTCAAAAGAGACCAGGCTGAAGACCTGGAAGTTGACTGGAGAGAAAGTGCAGCAGTTCAAGGATTACTCAGGGCTCTAGCACCCCAAGAAGAGGAGGAAATAGGTGGAGTTGAAGAAGAATGGCAGCGCCTAAAAAACAGCATGTGTTAGGACTACATAAAAGATATGTGGCCAAGCCAAGTATGGAAATAAGGTGCATAAGGAAAGCTGGTGATGGAATGCAGAAGTCCAGGAAGTCATCAAAAGTAAAAAGGAGTGCAGGAAGAATTGGGAGACAGTAAAGACTGACCAGGCTAGGAAGGACTACTGGTTGGCTAACAAAGAAGCTAAGAAAGAAGTTGCAATAGCAAAGAATAGGGCATCTGAGGCACTGTACCAACTTCTGGAAAGTGACTCAGTAAGGGGCACAAATAAACTATATCAGGTTGCAAGGCAAAGACAGAAAGATAAAGAAGATAGACACCCTTCATAAGTGATGCCAGCAACAACCTGCTCACCAGCCCAGAGGACATCAAAGGCAGATGTAAGGAGTATTTCCAGCAGCTTCTGAATGAAGAAAACTTCTGTAGTGCCCCAGAAACAGCCTATGATAAAAGAAGAAGAGGAGCCCACCTTAGAAGAAGTAAGAACAGCACTAAGGAAGATGAAGTCAGGGAAAGCAGCAGGCTTAGATGAGGTCACAGCAGATATGATAAAGATGCTGGGTGAGATAGGGGAGAAATGGTTCCTGAGGGTACTAATTGCAGTGTGTAGAGAAAGGCGTATTCCAGATGACTGTAGAATAAGCATACTCGTGCCAGTGTACAAGAACAAAGGGGACATCCACAACTATGGACAGTACAGAGGCATCAAACTCCTACCACATTGCATGGAAGTTCTGGAGAGGGTGATTGATAAATGGATACGCAGAGTAGTAGAATGTAAGATGGGAAATGAGCAGTTTGGATTCAGATCAGGATGTAGCACAACTGACTTGATGTTTGCATTGAGACAGATACTTGAGAAGAAGCTAGAGACGAGGAGAGAGTCTAACTGAGCATTCCTAGACTTGAAGAAAACATATGACAAGGTCCCAAGAAAGCTGATCTGGGCAGTACTGTGGTGGTTTGAAGTCCCAGAAACATTGGTAGAATTAATGAAGGCTATGTACAAGGACCCAATGACTCATGTACGAACAGTGTTCGGCCTCACAGAGGGGTTTCTATTGGGTGTGGGTGTACATCAGGGTACAGCTCTGAGCCCACTGCTGTTCATACTCGTGATGGACTACATTAGCAAACAGGTTGGATGGGATGGAGCAACAAATCTGTTGTATGCAGATGATGTGGCAGTACAGGCAGACTCTGACCTAGAACTTCAGCAAAGGATAGAAGAATGGAATGCAAATCTGAAGGCACATGGGATGAAACTAAGCACAGATAAGATGGCAGTAATGGCAGCAAATTGGGGAAATCAGAAGAAGCTGAGAATAGAAATAGAAGGGAAGTTAGTGGAACAGGTAAACACCTTCAAGTATCAGGGAGGAGTAGTTGAGGAGAAGGGTAGTCTGAATGAAGAGGTCAAAGCTAGAATTAGAGGGGCCGCAGCCAACTGGCATAGAGTATCAAGTGTAGTCTATGATAGAAGAATACCAATGAAGCTGAAAAGTAAGGTGTATAAGATAGTGGTGCGGCCAGGACTACTGTATGGTACAGAAACCTGGGTAGTAAAGACAGAACAGTTGAAGAAACTAGAGGTGATGGAAATGAAGTGCCTGAGAAAGGTGATATGATGCACACTATTTAATGAAACTATCTGTTCTTATGAAGAATCTGTATTCAGAGGGAACCCAGGTAGAAAATACCAGATAGCCCTTGAACAATGCAAAAGTTAGAAAATGTCAGAAATATAAGACATAGATAGCCAAGAAATTAATGGTTTGTACTTGCATAAATGAACATTGGATATGAAACAATATATTAGATCAGTGACAGTAATGGATCAGTTAAGGAAAGTAACCTTTTAAAATATCAGGACTCACAATGCAAAGTCCTGAAATGTTTAGACTTAATAATCAAAAATCCAGTCTGACAGTGTGCAAACATTTCTGTGTGCAATATAACAGATAGGATGTTACAGAACCATAGAAACTATAGAGGAAATTCCATTATTGTAATGGGTACTTCTTTGTTTATCAGAAGACAATAATCTAAAATTTGACCTACATGTTAACCAAACTATCAAAACCATCAATAAAAATCTAGGGTCACTTTACAGAATAAAAGCCTTCCTAACCCCTCCAGCTAAAATTGCCATAGCTCGCTCTCACCTTCTTTCAACCCTTCTGTATGCATCCCCTCTACTCTCGAATTTGAACAAGACTGTCCTTAACAAACTCTCAGTTTGTTACAACCACATTGCCAGGTTTGCCACTGGGCTGCCTTTTAGGACACATCATCGTATCAATCTAAATCAGCTTGGTTGGCTTGAACTACCCAGCCTAATTTATGGCCTATAAAATCCTCTATAATCCGGACAATACTCCTGCACTTAAAAATATTATCACCCCCTATAACAATCCTAGACCGCTTCGATCCTCTAACACACTCCTAATTCAGACTAGCAAAATTAATAACACAGCTGGTGATCCTCTCTTTGCAAACTCTGTAAGTAGATCCTGGAACTCTCTTCCATCTGATATTACCTTACTTTCCACCTTAGGTCAATTTAAAACTAGACTCAAACAACATTTGTCACTTAACTGGCTATGTCAATGTATCAAGCCTGGCTAACTCTCTAGAATGTGTAAAAATCTGTTAACCAGTTTACTGTGTAATTTAATTTAATCCTGACTTGTGCTCAGGATTAACTGTAACCTGTGGAACTTGTTTAACTTGCTTACTTATGTAATCTGTATAAATAGTCTGTTTGTAATATGTAATGCTAGTATTATGTAATGCTATATCTGTTTACCCTTGTAGCTTTTCTCCCCGGGCCTCCGCTGAAAATGGACATGCATCCATTCAGACTATCCCGGTCAGCAAATGTAAAATAACATAAAAAAAATAAAATAAAAGTATGCTGCATAGCAGTAACTGTCTAATTCATTATTATTATAGTTATATTAGTTTATATCAGTTTTTTGTTTCTTTCATGACACATTGAAACCAGTGATATTGCTTTAAACAAGCATTTTCATCACTATAAATGACATATTCCTCTATACTGTGATGATCTGCTGCATGAGTATATTATATTTACACTGTGCTTATATAAAGGATACAACTTTCGCTGAACTATAATTAGGATGACCACAAGATATCACTAAACAGAGATTAGTACCACGTGTTTTTAAGTCTGCAGATGTCTTCTTTTTCTTCTTCCCACCACATTCTTCTTTCCTTTTCTTCTTTTCATTATTCCACTTTTTAAAAGATAATGAGCATAAAAACTGCATGAATATGTGTTAAAATTAACTAGATTAATTTTAAATGTTCTATTTTTGTGTTTCTGCTACTCGTTTTAACATGCTAAAAGTTTACTTCCTATAAATAAGGGTTAAAGTTCAAAATGCATTTCCTGCAGCACAGACAGCTTGGTCATGGAATCCAGATTTTTATAAGTTGAAAAAAAGCTTGAGGTATGTGAAAAAACATTCTAAAGCAATTTAACTAACACTGGGCGTGAAAAGGGACTGAAAAGAAGCAGCTACTGTAAAAAAAAAACAGTTAATAGCATCACTAATTCTTTGAATTAAAAGCCAAGTAATGAACAAACATCACAAGTTAAACCTATTAAAAGAAAGCAAATTAATGTATTTATTTACCATTTGTTTACCAGTAAAGTCTGATTTGGAACAATGCCAATTTTCAGCAGAGGCCCAGGGGAAATGCTCCAGATGCATGTCTTTAGAACATAGGAGGAAAATGGAGCACCACGAGGAAACCCACACAAATACAGGGAGGGCGTGCAGACTCTGCACAGAAGGCACCCCAGCTGAGAATCGAACTGTAGAACCTCTTGCTGTGAGGAAACAATGTTACCACTGCACCAATGATTTTCATGCAGCCAAAACCACTCAACGCAGCACCCACTGCACATAAAGCTTATCACATACAACCACATTCACCAAATAGAATAACCAAAAAAATACAGATTACTTAAAATTATGTATAGAAAAAAAATATATATATATTTTATATATATATATATATATATATATATATATATATATATATATATAAATTATGTGGATAAGTTAAACATGTTAATATACACCCTCCACAGACACACATACACAATACTCTCTATGCTCTCTATGTTAGAAAATAATGTTTGACAGGATTTAAATAAAATAATAAAGAGACTTATAAGTAATAGTAGTAATAACATATATACACTAATTCAGATACTATAGAAAAGGTATTTTGTTAAAGTATCATTTTTTTAGTTTGTTTTACCTTGTATTTGATGATGAACTGTACCTGATGACAAAATTGAATACCTGTGAGAAAGCTATTTAGGCAAAATAAAAAACGAGAACAGCATTACTTTTCTTTATTTTTTTTACTATTTCTGTCCTTCGAAGACAAGCCATTTCTTGTTGCTTGTCTCTTTAAGCTGACAAGAGTCCAATCCATATTTTCTGATTGATCGAAAACTTTCTTTTTCTGAGAAAAGTTCACTGCATCTTCTAGAGAATTAAATGGTTTCTGACCTTCTGGTAAAAAGATCCGAATTCTGGCTGGAAAAATTAGTTCAGCTTTAATGTTTAGCTTCTTTAAGTGTTTTATGAATGAAATACATGCTTTCCTTTTGGACATAACATATGCACTATAGTCATCATCAGACCTAAGAGTGTTGTTAGAGAATTAGCCCAAGAAGTCTTCAGCACCAGGTCCTTGTCTTGGCTGGAGAGAAATTTTAGAATAATAGATCTGGGGACCGGAGGATTTTTCTTCAAAGAAGAAGTCAAAAGAAATCTATGGGCTCTATAAATAACAAAAGAGAGAGCTTCTGGTAGATTTAGAATTTTAGGCATCCAGTTAGTTAAAAAACTGCAACATATTGTCTCCTTCTTCCTTTCCAGGTATTCCATATATCCTAATATTATTTCTTCTAGATCTGTTTTCTAGGTCCTCTAATTTTCCATATGCAAAGTATTTTGTTTTAACAGGAATTCAGTGTGATTCTCACTCACTGCCATTCTACTATCCAGTTCATTTAATGTGTTTTCTATTACTGAGATCTGAACATATTGTTGTTTTATGATTTCTTTTAACATTTCTGTTTGTTTCTAGGAATATTCTTTTATATTGTCTATTTTGATCTCAGGTTTATCAAATTTAATAGAAAGCTCCTGGATACTGCCCATTATAGGCTGTAGTCCCCTTTTCAATGAGTTGTCTTGAGAGTTCACTTTTGAGTGGCTCTTTCTGTCACAACAGTCAATAAAACTTTTGACAGAAAAAAATAAAATAAAAAACTTGATTTTTCTTTCAAATAGTTGTCCAAGTTAGTTTAAAAGACTAAACATGTGTAAGAAAATAGATTTTTGTTAAGTCTGTATAATAAAATCCTGTCAGAAAAAAAAAAAAGCAGAGCTAAGAGTTTTTACTGTTAGCAGTTTGCCATCTTTGCCACACAGGTTCTGTTTCTTACTGGGGCATATCAAGTGGCTGGTGGGTGACCTTATATTCACCAGTTCATAAGCTGACAGTATATGGGACTAGGGAAGAAAATTCTGGGTATCTGGGTGCCTGGCAGGATGATAGTTATAAGTTGGTAATCCCCAGTGGAGCTACAAGTTCCAGAAGGGAAAACTGCTTATTCAAATGCAGTTAAAACCTTTTTGGAGTACTTTGCCTGCTTAGAGACTTTGGCTACATTGCATTATTGGGTATCACCAATTGATTCTGTAGTTCTAGGAAGATGTAAAACATCACACAAGGACCGGTGGATATTTCTAGAGTACTGTGACTAGAACAAACAGCTTGTCTGACCTAAACACGAGTGACAAATTGTCCTCAGACTTATATGCAAGTGATTGACCGTCTTACAGAATTATCTTCTATTGTATATTCATAAGTGTACTTGATAGCAGAAAACCTTCATCCAGTGATTAATGACTGATGTTTTGGTCATTTCATCAGAAGTGTGTCTGTATGCTGTGGACATTCAGATCCAGAGAGACACTGGGCTGTCAAGTAATCACTATTTTGTTTTGAGATGAGTCACTTGCATAAGATGATTGCGCAATACATCCCAGAAGTCATAACATATAGGAAAGATATTCTGGCTATGTTTAGCTGATGCCTCTGTGTGAAAAACTCAGTTCTATATGTCAGAAGACCTTTCCACATTTACTTGGATCTGTTAAGAATATGGGAACATGAGATGGTGATGAGTAGCTTGTCATGACGGTAACCCTATGTTTTGCTGGTAGTCATAAGGGTGAGATAAGCTCTCTGATTAAAGACAGAAGTGCAAGAGGCATGGGCTACAATGTTGTACATTTTACCCCCCCTCGCTCTGCAAAAAAAAAAAAAAAAAAAGATGTAAAATTATGCCATAGCGTGAGTTTGCAATTTCAGAATCTGCATCTGTGTGATCAAACAATGCACTAAGTGTCCCAGATTTTGTGGAAAGATCCCTATTTTTTTGAAGCATAATTGTATTTATTCATTTATTTGCATTATTTTTACTGGGAAAATCTCAATGGGCTCAGAACTCCTTTTCAGCAGAGGTCAGGGAGAAAAGCTCTTAAGTTATAATATGTGAAACACACTCATAAAACAAATACATAAATATGTGGCATTCATAGAAAGTAACTTGAACAATTTTATTTCCTACAGAGCAAACCAGAAAGTTAAAAAGGGGAACAGCAGAATATAAAAGTGAAACCATTTAGAAAGTGATTTAATGTGAGTACAGTTAATTCCAACAGAATTTCTTAGTGAGTACATTAATAGTTATTAAATAGAATTATTTACAATAATAGTTTATTGTGTGGAATTTATTTATGTAGCAGTCTTTTGAGTATTGTAATAGGTGTATCTATCACCAGGTTAGGTAATGAGGTCAGAGAGAGAGGAAAGTCAAGGGAGGGGGATATTCGGCTTATCCTGGTGCATTGCAAGTACATAACCATACATGTGTCAGGTAAATTTTCAGTTATGTTTTGAATGAGGAAAGGTTGTCAATGAGCCTTTTATGTTTATAGGGAACAAGTTCCATATTATAAAGCTTTAGTTGTCATTTAGGCCTTCATCTGCTGTATTGTTAGCTTTATGTATGCTTAGTAAGGATTTGTATGTGTATCTCAGACTTGTTGTTGGTATGTATAGTTAAACAGATATTTTTTAGACTGGAACATTTGTTCAAATAGACCACGACAAAAAACAAATACAACAACAAAGATCCAAATAAGGAAGTAAAATATGGCTGTTGTAGCACTTCAAAAAGCAACCATGCAGTAAAATAACTGTTTTATTCTGAGAGAAGGAACCACAGGACATTACAAAAGTATAGAATACAGTCAACATAAAATAGACCCAGTATATTTTGTTTCTGCTTATAACATCAAAAGCAAAGAAATTGTAGAATTAATTAAACATTACTGGGAATATTTAATACAAGATAACTTTTTAGCAACTATTTTACCGAAACTACCCTTTTTTCATATACTAGAGGTAAAAGTATAAGGGATATGCTGGTACATGGAGCCTTTAGTATGCCAACAGTGGAGATACGAAGACCCCTGTCAGTCTTGGGGACTTTGAGGTGTGGTAAATGTAGTGTGTGTTCACACATCATTAACACAGTTGGATGTATTAACAACGTTAAATTTGAACCCAGGGGTGTATTTTCTTGTGAAAGTTTTTTGTTTGTCTTTCGGCTTTTCCCGGTAAGGGGTCGCCACAGTGGAACTCTGGTCTGCTAATTATTGGCAGTAGATTTTTACGAAATGCCGAGGTATCAGCTTGATGCCTAACCTTCAATGAAGGCACACCCATTTACGCACGCATGTTTCTCGAACGCTACCCAACCGCGGGGAGGACATGCAGACTCCACACAGAAGGCACTCTCAAGCCCAGCCGAGAATCAAATGGGAGAACCTTTTGCTGTGAGGCAACAACGCTACTGCTGCACCACTGTGGCATCTTTATTTTCTTGTGAAAGTAAAGGGGTAATATATGCTTTATGTTGCCCTTGTGACTTATTCTACATTGGGGAAACAAAAAGGACATTTTGTATTAGGTTCATGGAACATATGAGAGATGTAAGGAACCAAAGGGAGGATAAAATAGTTTCTTTACATTTTAAAATAAAACATAACAGTGATGCTGTTATTACAAGGTACTATTTTAGAACAAATTAATTGTATTTGAGAGAATGAAGGCATATTAAAGCAGAAATTGCTGTATAAGGAATGTATATATATTTTAAAGTATAAAACTTTGGTTCCTAAGGGTTTGAATAATGAGTTAAACTGGAAATGTTTGCTTTAAATATGGAATGTATTTAATTGATTAATTGAATGTAATTTGTAGTTAATTGTATAAAAGTGAAATTTTTTATGTGGATCTTTTATTCCAAGAAGGTGGTGACACCGAGGCGCTAGAATAAAACAGTTATTTTACTGTGTGGTTGCCTTTTGAAGTGCTGCAACATCCATATTTTACTTCCTTAGTTGGATCTTAGTTGTTGGATTTGTGGGACATTTGTTCAGTTTATAGACTAGATTGTGTGCCATAAGTAGTTGAGTGTAGCTAAATTGTTGAAGTAGTTGCAACCATTTCAGTTTTTGGAGAGCTACTCATGCAGGGTTGTATGCGAATTTTGTAATTTTCTTCTAAAATTGCTGTAGTTTAATCGCCATGTTGGAGTACAGATTCATTTATTTATTTATTGACATTTGATTACTGAGAAAGTCCAATTGGGTAGAAGCCCATTTTCAGTGAAGGTCCAGGGAGAAAAACTCCAAATTATTACAAAACATTTTAAGAACAATAATTATACACTCTTCAAAAATAAAACAAAATAATCTGCAGTTTAAATAATTATACAATCTTCAAAAATAAAACAAAATCACTGAATTAAAAATATTCTGGAAAGATATACTTTTATGCAGGCAATATTCACAGATAATTTCACTTTATCTAAATCTTTGATATTATTTAATACTCCAGTTCCAGCCTGTATAAAGATATCTAGCTACAACTTGATTTGTTCTACACTAACTGTAGCTAGAAAGATAATTACAAGAAATTGGAAATCAAAATCCTCTCCATCATTACAAGAATTTAAAAGTTTTCTTAATGAAGTTTGTTGTTTGGAAAAAGTGACCATTGGATTTAGATGTTCTAGGAATACTTCTGCATATAACAGTTGGAACAAAATGTATGACTTGTTACAAAAATAGTTTAATATTATAGTAAATATATATATATATATATATATATATATATATATATATATATATATATATATATATATATATAATTATTTTAGTTGTCATTTTAAGATCTATGGTGAACGACTTTGTATATAGTTATAATTTGTTTACTTTCTGTATGATAATTTTCTTTTAACATAATTTAAAATAGTTCATTCTTTAAAAATGTTCATTATATATTCAACAGTATTTCTAATAAAAAACAGTTTAAAAAAATAAAACAAAATCATCTGCAGTTTAAATAATTATAACAAATTAGACATAATATAAAAACATTGATTAAGAATTGATACAAGGTATATGACAATCATTTAATATTTAGAGAAACTTTAGACACTTGGTATAGAAATTAAAAGTAAGTTAGTCTAATACAAACAGGAATATCAATATGAAGTGATGGAAAAACAGACTTATGGTATATTTAGAGGGAAAGTCAGGGAAGAGAATTAGATAGCCTTAAGGAAGTCAATGAAAAAGAGAGTGTAAGGAGATAAAAGGAATGAAAAGGTACTTGCTCACATTTAGAGATATAGTTTATCCTGGTTTTGAGCAGGAACAGAGCCAAGGTTTAGCTAGGAATGCTTTCAGAGAAGTTTTGAAAGATGGGAGGGAGGGTATAGACCTGATGGATACAAGTAAGGTGTTCCAGGCCTTAATAACCTTGTATGAGTACAGACAATATCCAGGTTCATGAGTACATGACTACAGGTGAGGCATACAGTAGTTTTGGAAGCAGTTAGACAGAGGCTATTGTTTTCCTGCTGTCTTCAGGGAGAAATTTATTTATGCGGTATAGGGTCCCAAGTCTCTGATGTGTCTTTTTTACTACTTGTCTGCATTAATGAAATTTTTGGTTATCACCAATTGTGAACCTGAGTAGTTTAGTATAATTAACTTATCAAATTTGAGTGCTGTTTAGGGAAGTAATGGTTAGGTCTGTGTTAGTATCATTGTGTGATTTGGGAGTGAAAAGGAGTTCTTTGGTCTTTTTGGAATTTAGCAAGAGTTGGGAGTTAAGACATGACTCAATGGGGAACATGATTTCTGAGTTTCTGTTTGCAATGGGTTAAGATTTTCTGCTGTACAGATGACCATCAAGTCATCTGCATACAGTACCTGACTGACATGATTACAGACTGTCTGAAGGTCATCTATGAAAATATTCAAAAGTAAAGGCTATAAGAGTGAACCCCTATGGTATCACTACTATAACACAGAGAAAGGAGGAGAGTATGGACTCCTATTTGATGCCTTTGTGTCTGCTTGAAATATAGCTACTGAACTATTGTAGGGCTGAGTTTAAGGGGCCTAAGAGTTTTAGCTTTTGAAGGAATATGGTGTGTGAGACAGTGCTAAATGCTTTTTAGAGATTTAGGAGCAGATCAGAGACTATTTACCATTGTTTCTGTTGAGGTTGACAGTATTCATGATGCCCAAAAGTGCTGTTACAGTGCTGTGTGCTGTGATTGGGTCTGAAGTTATGTTTTATAGAGGAGATCATTTAATTGTCTGAGATACTGGAGCTACTGGGATTGATCACATTTCTCAAGAATTTTTAAGAGGCATGGAAAGATAACTTGGCAATAATTAAATAGTTATTTAAAGTTATCTCCTTTATCTAGTAGTAAGATATAGAATCTTTTACTGATGGCCAGAATATACTGTGCCTGAATTGACCTGTTGAGTAGAATGGAATATTGGTATGATATGGCTTCTGGAGAATTGTTAAGGTGCTCTTCTGGGTGATTGTCTGCAACCAGAGATATTGATCTAAATTTTAGTAACAGCTTTTGATAATTTCTGTAGGGGGCTGAGGTTGGGAGGAGTAGGGTACAGCTTCTTGATCAGCTAGCTGTTGTTATTATTAACAAGGTTGGTGACGGTTTGAATAATGAGTATTGAAGGTTGTGGTGATAGTCACATGGGGGAGGCTAGAAGAAAGACTGGGCTGTTTGGTCCTACTTGGGTGAAGCAATTTGTTCACCGATTGCCAGAGGAAATTTGAATAGTTTGCGTTTACTTTGTAGTGTAAGGAAGTCAGTTTCCTGTCATCAGTTACTTTCTTAGTGAAATTTCAAAATTGCTTGAAGGTGTATAAGATCTGGTATGTTTGTACATGTTTTGTGTTTTAACCATGTTGACCAGGCTTTATCTTTGTTCTCATCACTTCTTTGAATGTTTAAACCATGGGGCAGTGTTTACTTTTACTCATTTTCTTCTTACAGGAGGCAACTTGTTAGAATGCTAAGAAATGTGTGGTTAAAATATAATGTTGCCTTATCAAGTGGATCATATTTTAGGGGATTTTAGTTACATGATTTTAGGTCTAGTACAATAGTATTTTTCTCAAATTGTGTTGTGCTCTGTACATTGTTGAAGTGGTATTGTTTTGTGAAGGATTACAGGTGCTTGGTGGCATAGGTCAGGAGGTGAACACTAATGGTATTGGGAAGCGTTCTGGCTGATATAAATTTAGTAAGAGCAGTTGTTAGTATCCTGTCTGAAGTGGTTATCATAGTGTTATTTTTGTTATATCTGGTGGGAGTGGTGAAGAGAGGGATGAAGCAGTCCAGGTTTATGGAGTACTGAGGAATGTCTGTGACAGCTGTGTTCCTATGTTGAATGCTTCCAGGATTATAGTCTCTTGGGGATATTGTTGGCTATCCAGGAGAGTGTATCTCTGATAATGGGGATGTTGTTTCCTGGGAGAATATATAAGGTATTTGCCCTGTCCTACATAAAACTGGATTACAGCCAGTGATTAATACAAGGTATTATAGTTTCATGCTTCACGTACTTCAGGAAATGTGCATCAATCTAAAACCTGTTTTTCTGCTGGCGAATTTTAGCAATAGTTAAAATCATCCCTAATTCTAAGCCAGACCTGCACTTCCTTGTGTTTCTGGGCAAATTTATGTGGTGTCAGCTGCAGAAGTGTAGATTCTGTAACGTGCAACATTCCAGTGGGAAATGCACAATGTAGATGGCATCTCACTATTTGCACTTATGGATTCTTCTTTAACATGTTGTAGAAGTTTGTTTCATGGGGGATGTGCTTTGGGATATGAATATATCACACCAGTGTGTCTTATTTATCTGTTCAAGAACGTTTAGTTCCTTTAACCTAGTGTTTGAGGAAACATTTGCTCTGTTATGGAACAGAAAAAGAGGGTTGGATCTTTCATGGCTGAAAGGACTAGACACAGATCTCCATTTAGGAGTCTATAAGAAAATGAGTACAGAGATAATTCTGACAGTCTAGCCTGATCACTAAGATGTTTGAAGCCACTGATCTTTTTAGTCAGGAACCTCTAAGGTCTCTCTAGGGATATGTTAAGACATAAATTCCAAAAGGGGCATTATATTCAATTATGGACCTAATGAAATAAGAGTAAAATGGAATTCAGATGTCTTTGGATCTAAAATAGATGCCTTTAGACATTAGATGAGTCAGAAAGAGGGCTTTCTGAACTACTGTGGCGACCTGATGGTAAAAAGATAAATTATCAATGAGTGCCTAGACTACTTATGACAATGTCTAGTTGGTACTGGATTTTTTTTTAACAAAATTAAATATGCTATATTTTTTAATTTAATTTGATACCATTGTCCTTGCATCATTTGTTAATATGGGTTAACCTATGCTCGTGTGATTGTGAATCCATGGAATCTGGAATAGCAACTTCCCCAGTTCACAGACCTTGAGGCCAGGAGTGCAGTCCTGAAGGTCTGAGAAACAGATGCCAAATAGGAGAGGGCCACACAGTGAGCCTGTGACACTTTTTGCTAGTTTTACTACCAGAAGTGGCAACAGCAACTCTAACCACATGAGTTCTTCACAGCCAGTTAGATATCCAACAGACAACATAAGGATTTATATTCAGATTTACAAGTTTATCAATAATGTTTGCATAGGGAATAGTGTCAAAGGCTATGACCAGATACAGATATGCTGTATTATATAGTTGCTATCTACTGCTTGTGTCGTCCTTTTCAAAAAGATTCATGAGGTGAAAGACGGAAGACCTTCATTTGACAAAGCCAGCTTGATGAGTTTACAGGATTAGCAGATTTTCATCTTCCAGGTTAATGAAGTCTGAGAAAATATACCCCATAGCTTTACATATGAGGCTATGTATACAAATGTCAGTACGTTTAAAATATATCTGCATACACACTCATCACTCCCCAGAATTTTCCTGGCACTTCAATAAAACAAATGTGCACAATAATTAGTATGTTTGTTTTCTTTTCTATTACTGTACCTATGTCACGTTTTTAATATTATGTTTACTAAAGATGTTTTAAGAAAGTTCTGTGGAATATGGTAGCAAACAATAGCACCCAGAAAAAAGGCATTCAAGCCTCCAAGTATCAAAGTGGAAAACAAAGTACTGTTACTAAAATCAAATTCTATTTCTTAGCGAGTTAAGGAAGAGGGTTGTATTCATAGTCACTGTGCTTATGAGTAGTGGGAATTTGCACAGACTGTGCCTATACCCAGCCTTGGGGCAATTCACAGAGGTACAGCCAGTTTACTCATTTTAAGAAAAACAAATGCAAATGAAAGTCTAATGAGATGCAAATGAGGAGTACTTCATTCATAATCACTTTTTATGTGCATCTGCTCCATGCACACATACTTTATAAAAGATGAAGTCACTCTTTTTTTATCTACTTGCAATCGGTGAGGATGCTTGCTGTAGCTGCTAGCCTGGCTATTTCTCATTGTGAGCTATTTTTCTTGTCTTTACCAAAACCACAGGTGCCCAGCAGTGCTCCTTGGCTGATAAGGTGCAGGTATAGGCAAAGACTGGCTCATAACTTTGCTAAGCAGGAAATCCTTGTTATATTTATGGTGCTAAGTGATAGTACAAGGATTTTAATAATTTTGTATGGCCAACAGATGAAGACTGGAAGGATACGCGGTCTTCCTTTACCTGTGAACACCAGGGTGTGTATTACTACGGGATCTTCCAGAGACAGAGCAGGGACATATTAGGTATTTCTTAGACGTCTTCCTCAAGAATACTTCAGCAGTTCTTCCACATACTATTAACGTGTGGATCAGTATATTTATTTGCCCATGTCATCTCAGGTCTAAGCCAGAGTCATGAGTGCCTTCCACAGGATAGTACAATTTCCAGAGTTGTTTGGTTACATAGATTGCATCCATGTTACCATTAGGATTCCATCTAGACCATTGGGAGGAGGCCATTACTAGAACAGATAGGGCTACCATTACATCAACTTCCAGGTAGTGTGCGATACATGGGGCTGCTTCACCAATGTGTCCCTTCCTGTGTAGTGGATAGTCTAAATATATAAAAAGCATTATAGCCCTGCACTGCTAACATACTCTCCATGGATTTAAACCATGTCTCAGTAACTGCACAGATAGAGGAGCATTTGTGGGGAGTGGAGTTTCTTGTTTAGACTCTTTGCATTGAGCAGTAAGAGCTTTAGAGTTTCTTGGGCTGGTTTTGCAATGCAATGCCTAAAAAAGGCATTATGGAGGTGGAAAAGGTTTTATCCAATATTCAAAAGCCTATATGGGACAGGTACAGACTATCCCTGGCAAAGCATTGTGGTCTGTCAACCATATCTTACCAGTCTGACAAATATTGTACCCCTTTCGAATGACATTAAAAAATAAGTTAACTATTAAAGTCAATTATCTTCTGTTCATACTGAGGCATCATCCTTGGAAAAGATAAAATGTGTCTCAGTGCAAAGTTCATATAGGCCTGGGGCATATAGTCTGAAAGATCCATCATGTCTCTCTTCACAGAGGTCAGGGAGGTCATCTACACCCACGTGAACATTGACTGAGTTGTACTGGTACTTGTGTGTGTACATGATGTGTTGGATCCTAGCACCCTGATAGGCAGCCTATAAACAGGCACACTTAACTGTTCCTGTCATGTTTATGAGCACTCAATAGTGTTCTCTTCCCAAATCAAGTAGGACCATACATGATAACCCTACTGTAAATCTGTGTCTACTAATTCAATCATCAAGATAAGCCTTAAAGGCAGATGAAGTAGTACTTTACTTGATCTGTAGAGGTAATGTATTCCATAGACAGGGAATACAATAAGTTAAGAACCTATACCTCTGAATCTTATTTGTTGGTGTAAATGTTGGTTCCTAGAATGGCTGTTTGAGAGAGTCTATTTTTGAAAAGAAATATGAGATCAAATAGGATTGGGTCTTTCATGACTCAAAAAGCAAGACATGGGTCTCCTCAAAGCAGCCAGTATGTTTCTGGCTATAAGGACAGTTGCACTAATTTATTGTGATCATTGAAGGATTGAAGGCCTTTAATTTTCTTTGTTAAAAATCACTAGGGCCTTTCCACTTGAGTGATATACTTAAATTTGTACATACCAAAGGGGTCACTACATTTTGTGATGAGTCTGATTAGAGAAGAGTACAGTGGTAATTGACTTCTTTAGATGTTGAAGATGTTTAGAAATTAACTGGACCAGATAGAAACATTTCCTGACTATGGTGAACAAATGATGATCAAATGAGAGACAGCTGTCCAAAAAAGTGAAAAATTAATTTTCAAGGTGCTAAACCAGGGTGCTGTTACTCTGATGCTTAATGTGATGGAGCCGAAGTCTTCTTAAGACACCAAGTCTTGCTGGCTGCATTCTGCTGAAATCAAAGTCTAGTTATCACAGTCTGTTGCCACAGAAACTTGCAGAGTGTACACTGATGCAGCACCAAAACTCCGAGCAGTAACCAATAAAAGGCTTTTTATAACAAATCACACGAACTACTGTTACAGCTTTAGTTACTGTTCTACTTTACTTCTCAAACAGCATGGATGATATGAGAGATATAATACAAACAATATCTCTAACAATGTTATCTGCTATAGTCTCTTTATGCTGTTCTAGTCATGTAGTTCAAATCCTGTTTTTCTCTTGGTATTCTATTTTGGACTTTGTATGAGAACATCTGTTTGCTGGTGTTTGCAGAAAAATATGTTTTTATCCTATACTGGTATTTTTTTTTAAGGAAACACCTTGTAGTAAAACACATACAAATGCTGACTTGATCATTCAAACATCTTTGCTTAACAGTGTCATATGATAGAAACATGCACAGATTGTTTTCCTGTTGTCCACTCTTTACAGAAGCAGGTTATATATCCTGTTTTTTTACATTCTTGCCAAGTCTGTAAGAGAAATGCATACTGATTCTGTAGGAAAACATGTCCATTAAGCATATTCCTTATTTTCCAAGCCACAGTCATTTTAGTATGGATGCTAATCACATATTACTAAACTCTATTTCTACATCTAAGCAAGCTTTATTTTATACCTTATTTATGTTGCATATTTGTAACAGAATTACTTTCAACCTTAATATTTTGTTGAGCATTTTCTTACAATTCGCTCTTTTTATTTTAAAACATATTCAAAACATGTTATACTGATATGTATTTTGATCACATTATATAGAAAACACATTAAGAAACAAAACCTTTAGTCTTCTTTTGATACAAGTCAAAATGCAATTTTACATAGTTAATACAATGATATCAGTATTACTACTAAAACGGAAAATATTTAACAACTTTTTCTTTTGCAGACCATTCTGTGAAAATATTTCACCAGTTATGAACTGTGTCTGCTTTAGTTTTATTTTTTAACTTGATTAATGTATTCTTTTGCAATCACAGAATTTTATTTATGACTAAGAACTGTTCCATTAACTCTTTGCAAATGTGGAATTAACTCTTTTATTAATCATTTTATATCAAAAGATTAGAGATAGACTAATATCTATAAGAGACAAGAACTATGTGCTACTCCAAGCATGTATACACTGCTGAGAATATACAGATTCAGTGTCATTTTAACCATAACATTGTGGTCATGTCTCTGAACTTCCAATTAACACCTTCGTAACAAACTGAACGAGGCTTAGATAATAAATATTTGAATGCAATTACTTCAGTATATTTAATACTTGAGGATTTAAAAAACATGAATTATACACTAAAGAATGCTATGTACATATTAGCCCATTAGATGTATGAATACAATATTTTAATATAATTTTCCTCTAACTGGGGTAACCAATACTAGTACTGATAAAATTATGGTCCAAAAACCAATAATAAGACTCCAACTTAAAACCAGTGATAATATTACAATTTGACAAATTACTTTTGAACTTATTACAATGTATCCTGTACAGTATGTATTTACACAGACTTTTGCTATTCATGCATTTCAATCTAGTAGCTATCCTGGACCCATTTTTTTAAAAACATGTTTTTTCACACATATTCTTTACTAGACATTAATTTCATTTGTACTGAATTATTTTGTATTTGTACATAAAGAGACTGTAAAGTACATTTAGTCTAAGCTTACAAATGTAGTAACATTAACATCAAGCAAAATCTTGGAAAATTCTTATGTCTCTTTAGAAGTATCTAGTGGAATTGCCACCAGAGGCAACTACATACCCAGCAATTAGAAACATTTATGCTTTTGCATACTAACATTGTCTTGCCAAAACATATTAAAAATAGTGACCATTCTTGCTCAGTTTTTACATATCTTTACTCTCTCTTGTATAGCTTTAATAAAGCAATTTTAAGCCATCTCTTGTATAGCTTTACAATTTAACAGGTATAAATACAATACTATCCTGTCAGGTTTAATCCAGTATTTCTAATGCATGAATACCTGTTTTCTCCTCCCCACTAAAACAGCATTGTCAAGAAGGAATGAGATAGTATTTCTTCCTGTAGCTTTATTTTAGACCCTTTTGCAATACTGCTCACACAATCAGTGTAAAACTGAGAAAGTACCCTCCCCCGTAGTATTGCAGTATTGTTTATCTGCTTTATAATGTATGTCAGCCCAATACTTTGGTTATACATTTGCTTTATTAGGTTATTAAATATAGACCTTTGTCTGATTTGATCATTTTTTGGCTTTCAATGACAGAATATATTTTTTTCTGTTGCCTTTGCTGTATATTACTACTAGCAGTTATTTGTACCCTCCTATATACTTTATTTTAACTGTATGTATACCATAACCCATCTGCTGGCTATACTTGATGTAACTGAGGTTTTTTTTTTTTTTTTTTTTTTACTTTTAACATTTACTTACTGCGGTGGTGGTGCTGCGGTAGTGCTGTCACCTCACAGTAAGATGCTGTCCGGTTTGATTCTCAGTTAGAGCGTCTTCTGCGTGTAGACATACGTGAATGGTTGTACGGCAGAGCTGGCAACTCGGTACGTAAAAATCAACTGTCAATCATTAGCGGACCGGAGTTCCGCTGTGGCGACCCCTAACCGGGAAAAGCCGAAAGACACATTCACATTTAACATTTACTTGCAAACAGATTATCAGTTACATACATGCACAACTGTGATGCTTTATTATACTCACCAAACAGTGTTGCATGTGAACATTTAATAATTATGTTTTAACAACAATAATGCTTTAGAAAAACTCAAGCCACTTGTCTGGCAATCAGTCTTGTTTATTTTTATCTTATCTTTTCAACATTTCCTGTAACTATTCATCCAGTCTAGGAAGGTCTGAGCTTACATTTCAGACTCTGTAGACCATAGTTAACTCTTTTACAATTTTTCCTTTAATCATCTGTTAATACACTTGCAATTTAATAGTAAAATGCAGTTATAAAACAGAATTATAATAAGTATTTGTGATTTGCATAACTATGCATTTATACTACATAAATAAACATTATTTTACAATTAGCTTACATATTTTTGTAACTTGGATTTCAGTATGTTTTTTATTTATTTAATTGCCCTGCCATTCATTTTACAAAGACTGTTTGACTAATACCATCTGTGATTTTATTTATTTTTAAAATTCAGAACTTTAATCATTTGGTGTGGTGTTACTATACAATTGTAAAAAAAATAGATATTAGCTTAACTAACACATGTTTATATTTACATTATTTATATTTGCTGTTGCCTGCCTGTTATTCTTGTGCATTGTAACAAATGTATTTTAGATGAAAAGAAAATACATGCATGTCAGTCTTGTGACTTTAAATCTTTATACAAGCATGTCAGTCTTGTGACTTTAAATTTTTACTGTTATTAACTATTTTTATTTAATTTTATGCACTAGAACTGTTTTGTTTACCTTTTGACTATGTTAAGAATGGCAGTCATATGGTCTACTTTACTGTAGTACTGATAAATGTCTTGCTTTAACTGAATGGAAGTTTTAAACATTTGAGAATGATTTGTCCAGACATTAGATTTTACCATCCTACCATGTATGCTTAACTATTTTCAAAACACAAACATATTATAAAATATATCTCTTTTGTACACATCAGCTGTAGTTTGCTGCACTTTTCCAATGTTTTCTTAAGCTCAGATAATTTATTTTCTTTATCCTGTAACTGCTGTTGAAGAGTTTCCTGTAATGTTGCATGGTCTAAAACTCCTATGCACTTTTGAAAAGATGTATGCATAACCTGTCTAAGCTTCCTGAACTCATTGTGTCTGTCTTTTAGAAGTTTATTACATTCTTATGTAACAAAATATACTAGAGGTTCTGTCAGTAACTGATTTGACTCCTGTTGTAACTCTGAAATCAACATTTCACATGTGGTGACAGGACATAACTGTCCAACATCTGAATATAATGTAAACACTTTACCCTTAGTTAATTCTTTATCATGAAAAGGTCTGTCTTGACAGTCTATTATTTTAGCAATATCATGCAATACTTTTTATGGCATGGCACACAAAATGCAGTTTCTGTTGAATCACACAATAAACATTTGTCATACCCCACATGGTTTTCTTTGAGACACCAGTGAAATATTGTAATATATTTGCATAATGCCTTACTATCAACTTGTCCTAATAAGGTTTTACATTTACTAACATACTGTGTATACCAACATTGCAATTTAAAGCTTGGCTTACACCTACTGGAATTCTGTCTAATAGCATCCATACAAAAAATGTGACATAGAGAAAAGGTCTTACCAGTTAGCAAGAAAACAGGTGAGCAGGCTGTTGTTGCTGATGGCTGGAAATTTTTCACAGTCAGTCGAGAAGCTGGTGAAACACAACAGGCAGCGAGATGCTGTGAAAGTGGATGTCCACCTTTTCTTGAAGAATTAATGGCACTGCGACTTTCCTGGACTGCGGGCTCAATCTGGATTCAGACGTCTGAAAAACTTTACTACTACAAGCTGCATAAACTGGAATACTTCTATTTAGAATTTAAACATATGTACAAATATTAGTTACTGCAATTTGACTGAAGTGACCTTCTGCAAGGCTTACCACTCCCTCTGTGTTCGAATGCAGGTAGGCTCGCCATTGAAAAATTAATTTTCAAGGTGCTAAACCAGGGTGCTGTTACTCTGATGCTTACTGTGATGGATCTGAAGTCTTCTTAAGACACTAGGTCATGCTGGCTGGATTCTGCTGAAATCAAAGTCTAGTTATCACAGTCTGGTGCCCACAGAAACTTGCAGAGTGTACACTGATGCAGCACCAAAATTCTAAGCAGTAACCAATACAAGACTTTTTATAACAAAGCATGTGAACTACTGTTACAGCTTTAGTTACTGTTCTACATTATTTCTCAAACATCATGGATGATATGAGAGATACAATACAAAAAATATCTCTAACAATATTATCTGCTATAGCCTCTTTATACTGTTCTAGTCACGCAGTTCAAATCCTGTTTTTCTCTTGGTATTCTATTTTGGACTTTGTATGAGAACATCTGTTTGCTGGTGTTTGCAGAAAACTATGTTTTCATCCTGCACTGGCATTGTTTTTTTAAGGAAACACCTTGTAGTAAAAAACATACAAATGCTGACTTGTTCATTCAAACTTCCTTGCTTAACAGTGTCATAGGATAGAAACATGCACATATTGTTTTCCTGTTGTGCACTCTTTACAGAAGCAGGTTATACATCCTGTATTTTTTTACATTCTTGCCAAGTCTGTAAGAGAAATGCATACTGATTCTGTAGGAAAACATGTCCATTAAGCAAATTCCTTATTTTCCAAGCCACAGTCATTGTAGTATGGTTGCTAGTCACATATTACTAAACTCTATTTCTACATTTAAGCAAGCTTTATTTTATAACTTATTTATTTTGCATATTTGTAACAGAATTACTTTCAACCTTAATATTTTGTTGAGCATATTCTTAGAGTAAGTACCCAAGTTTATTTATGACCATATCTATTTGAAGAGGAGTACCACTTATAATATATGAAGTAGGATGAGCTTTTTTTTTTTGCTTTTTTTTCTATTTTTTTACAAATGCTGTTATAATGCACTCCTTTTGTAATTTAGCTTCAGACTATTTTCAGGACATCACATATGTGCATATTCCAGCCTTTGCTCGAGCAGATTAATATCAATGGATGAGCAGATAGTGCCCATCTTACAGTAATCCACAAACATGGTCAACCACACTTCAGTGACATTAGTTTGTATGTCTACAAAAAATAGGAGATGGCCCAGCACTAACCCCATAATTACAAGTTTATATTCAAAGAGGGTACCAGCACCTTTCACTACTTAAGATGTGTTGGCTAGCCAGTTTGCAATCCTGAAGGCAAGATAAGGGTTTACATTAAGCTTGTCTCATTTTAAATGAATAACAGTATGGGAAACAGTGTCAAAATTCCTGATCTGGTCAAGCTCAGCAGCTTAGACAGTGTTACTGGTATCCACAACCCTCTATAACCTTTTTAAAGAGGTTTACTAGGTTCAGTAGACAGGACCGTTCCCCTCACAAAACCAGACTGAGTAAGGTAAAGATGAAATAAGTTGCCTGTGTCTGCATAAGTGAGTTCTGCTATGATACAGTCCATGGCTTTGTATCTAAGGCTATTAAGGCTTCCATGGTGTTTTCAGGGCACACTAAATTTTTGGGAATAGTGGGAGCAAGAATGTGGGTAGATTGGGGTACAGTTAAAGACTGGAATGTGTATGGCTGAGCTCTATGCATTGCTGAACATTATTCATTCATTTCCTGGCATAATGGAAGTAAGATTTAAAGTTTCCTTTGATATGTGTAGTGACCTTTAGTTTGTACTATGTGTTAAAATTTATAATAGTGCCATTACATTCCTTTCTGACATGTTTCAATGTGGTATTGAGGAAGTGAGAGTGGGAGTGGGATTTCTTAAAACTTTGCATTGTTTTCCTTCTTTTGTTATACAGTTTAATACTGGAGGTTTATTTCTGAATTTACCATTATATTTAGGGTGGATGAGCAAGGACTTTTCTATGTAGCTGTTTAGGTGCTGACATAAACTGGAGGTGAATATGACAGCCCTCTCAGTCGGATCCATTTGTATGCAATTGTTGGGAATTTTGTGCCAGTATTCTGCAAGCTGATGTTGGTTTGCCCTGCAAAAGTCCCTAAAGGAGGTTTCAGTTGATGGTGAGGTGGTATCACTAAGTCTGATAGAGACAGTAATGGATTTCTGAGCAGATTTTACCAGGGATGAGGAGATGCATGGTGGAAAATAGAGGTTAGGTTGGTAAATATCAAGTAAAGGATATTTGTCCATCTACTGCATAGTTTTACAATTTGCTGTTTTTCTTTTCTTTCTGTGCCTTTGTTCCTTCTTTTTTTCATCACTGTGTCACACCCTTTCTTTTGTAAATTTAATCCTTGAAATCTTGGTTATCATCATTTCTGAAATATTATCTCTCCTTTACATTTTGTTAATGGATTTTTCTTTTTCCCTCCTCTTCTCCATGTCAGTCCAGTTTTTTTTTTCTTGCTTTGATGCATGACCCACCCTTTTCTTTTCCACCTAACTGCACCCTTTGGAACCAGTTCCTTCTTCCCCTATCCTTTTCTTTGCATGCATAGTCTAGCTCCTTTGAGATAATCTGTCCTTCCCCAATTTTCAAATTATTGATTTGTTACTGGTAATATAATAGTTTTATCCTGTTTCAAATTATTAACTTGCAATAGAATCTGCTATCATATATTCAATTCATTTTGGTGAAAATATCATAATGAGTAATAAGAAAAGCACATAGTCCATCACATTTACGATTTTTGGACTTTCTTCATTCCTTCTTTCTGTCCTTGATCCCTGTCCACCTGCTCTGGAGTTTATCATATCATCATTTCCCTTTACTGTTTAACTACAATTAATATAAACATCTTATCCCTTGCAGTTGTACATCTTTGAATTTCTTTTTTTAAAACATTTTTATTGATTTTCACGAAATAAAAATAATACAAGAAATATGATATATAAACATGCACAATATATGTCTTAAAAACATCATAACATGGAACCATAACTATTTACAATGTCCATAACAGATATAATGTCATTGTTGTGATTATATTTTATCTAGTAGTTTTTCAAGCTTCAACCAAGTTAAATTCTTATGTGTAATCTTAGTAGTTCTTTTTGAAATAGTTTGCAACTCCCTATTACATACAAGTTTAGCTAATAGTAAAAAATCTGTAAATGATAGGATTTTTTTACATTTCCAATTTGACATAATGCTTTTTCTTGCAATTGCAAGCAAGGACCAAAGAACGTGCACCTGTATTTTGGGGATATGTGTTGGTATAGGTGCATTAAACAGTAATAATAAGTCAGATACTTCACACTTGTCCGACCACAATGCTTTTATGAAATTTCTGAACTCTATCCAGAATGGAGTTACTATTTTACATGTAAGAAACATGTGTACCCAATCTGCACAAAGTATTTCCCCACATCTCCAACATTTATTAAGATTATTTTTTTAACATCACGTCCATCTTATGTGGGGTAATAAAGCTCCTATGGGTGTTTTTCCAAGTGAAGATTTTGAAGAAAGGGATGATGTTGTGCTACTAATTGATTTAAGTACTATTTCTTTATCACTATCTGAAAAAATAGATTTGTTTATTCTCTCTGTGAAATTCCATAAGGAGTCCTCTGGGATTTGCATATTGGTTCTTAAAGATTTATATATACTTGACAATGATAGAATATTATTAACATGCAAAGTGTTTATTTCACAAAGAAGAGAAAGCATTTTAGGTAAAGGTGTTGTGCTGGTGATATGACATATTTTGAATTCATTAACTATGTATTCTCTAAATATTTGTATGTTCAACCAGTTGTTGTGCTTTATATTATACCTGGCCATAAGAGAACATGGTTCATGGATATTATTATTGCAGAGAAACTGGTGCCAGAAAACTAAGCCATTTTCTTCCATTACTTTTATTTTAGATACGTTGAAAGAGTCCAGACATTTCATCATGTGTGCTATGGGAAATATTACAAATATTAAGCTTTTTGTCATATGATTTTTGTTTATTATCTTTTTTTAAATTATCTAATATATAATTAGTGAAAAGAGAATTTTTTTTATTCTTATTGGTATTGTAGAAATGTTCTTTGACAATAAGGAAAAATTTTTTTATTTTCTGAGAACATATTATTGTCAATATTTGTGTCTATGTCAGATAATAAGATACTTACATGGAGATTTTTCCAGTTAGAACTATATTTGGAGTTTAACCATTGGCTCATCACATTAAGTATGGTCGATTCCACATAAAGTTCTAAATTTGGAAATGCTATTCCCCATCTTTCCAGCTTCTGCAGTGCCAAGCATGGCTGATTCTTGACTTTTGAGGAAACCATAGGAAATTTATTAACATAGAATTTAGTTGCTTCATTAACTTTTTGGATGGGGAGGCAGTTAAAGTTTGGAAGTAGAACAAAATTTTGGGTAAAATTATCATTATTATTAATGACAGTCTTTCTTCTATTGTGAAATACATATATATTTAAAAATTCCTTAGCTGTGGATAATAGGTATTTGTAAATTGTTTTTAAAGTATTATTCCAGTTTGACTCTATGTATATTCCTAAGTACTTAATGGTGTCATTTGCCCAGTTAAAAGTGTTGTGCTTTCTTAGTAAAGTGTTTACTTTTTTATTTATTAATAATGTTTCTGTTTTTTTTTTTATCAAGAAGAGGAGGATGAGTGTGAGGGCAGCACCAAGGATCAAATGGTGGAAATTGAGGGTGGCTTAATGGTTAAGGTGTTTGCCTTGCAAACACAAGGTGCAGAGTTGGAGTCTCACAAGGGATAATTGGCTAGGCTTAAAATGGCTCGCAAAGGCAGTTAGCTTAGTACTAACCTATGAACCTATAAGAGTTAAGACAGGCGCTGGGTGGCAGTGAAGAGTTACCAAATAGCTGGGTAACTACAGCAGAGGTAGTAAGAGAGGTGGCTAGAAAGGTGCTTGGTGTCACATCTGGAAAGAGGAAGGAGTACAAGGAGACCTGGTGGTGGAATGAAGAAGTACAGGAGAGTATACAGAGAAAGAGGTTGGCGAAGAAGTTGGATTGTCAGAGAGATGAAGAAAGTAGACAAGAGTATAAGGAGATGAGGTGCATGGCAAAGAGAGAGGTGGTGAAGGCTAAGGATAAGGTGTATGATGAGTTGTATAAAAGGTTGGACACTAAGGAGGGAGAAAATGACCTGTTCTGATTGGCTAGACAGAGGGACTGAGCTAATAAAGATGTGCAACAGGTAAGGGTGATAAAGGATAATGAGGGAAACGTACTCACAAGTGAGGAGAGTGTGTTGAGCAGATGGAAAGAGTACTCTGAGGGGCTGATGAATGAAGAGAATGAGAGGGAGAGAAGGTTGGATGATGTGCAGATAGTGAATCATGAAGTGCAGTGGATTAGCAAGGAGGAAGTAAGGATAGTTATGAAGAGGATGAAGAACGGAAAGGCTGTTGGTCCAGATGACATACCTGTGGAAGCATGGAGGTGTTTAGGTGAAATGGCAGTGAAGTTTTTAACTAGATTGTTTAATGAAATCTTGGAAAGTGAGAGGATGCCTGAGGAATGGAGAAAAAGTGCTTTGGTACCGATTTTTAAGAATAAGGGTGATGTGCAGAGCTGTAGTAACTACAGAGGGATTAAATTGATCAGTCACAGCATGAAGTTATGGAAAAGAGTAGTGGAAGCTAGGTTAAGAAGGGAGGTGATGATTAGTGATCAGCAGTATGGTTTCATGCCAGGAAAGAGCACTACAGATGCGATGTTTGCTTTGAGAGTGTTGATGGAGAAGTACAGAGAATGTCAGAAAGAGTTGCATTGTGTCTTTGTGGATTTGAGAAAGTATATGACAGGGTGCCTAGAGAGGAGTTGGGGTATTGTATGAGGAAGTCGTGAGTGTCAGAGAAGTATGTAAGAGTGGTACAGGATATGTACGAGGGTAGTGTGAAAGCGGTGAGGTCTGCGGTGGGAGTGACAGATGTGTTTAAGGTGGAGGTGGGATTACATCAAGGTTCAGCTCTGAGCCCTTTCTTATTTGTAATGGTGATGGACAGGTTGACAGACAAGATCAGACAGGAGTCCCCGTGGACTATGATGTTTGCAGATGACATTGTGATCTGTAGTGAGAGTAGGGAACAGGTGGAGGAGACCCTGAAGAGGTGGAGATATGCTCTAGATAGAAAAGGAATGAAGCTCAGCAGGACTAAGAATATATGTGTGTGAATGAGCGGGAGGGTAGAGGAATGGTGAGGATGCAGGGAGTAGAGGTGGCAAAGGTGGATGAGTTTAAATACTTGGGATCAACAGTTCAGAGTAATGGTGTGTGTGGAAGAGAGGTGAAGAAGAGAGTACAGGCAGGATGGAGTGGGTGGAGAAGAGCGTTAGGAGTGATTTGTGACAGACGAGTACCAGTAAGAGTGAAGGGGAAGGTCTACAAGAGGGTAGTGAGACCAGCTATGTTATATGGGTTGGAGACAGTGGCATTGACAAAAAGGCAGGAGTCAGAGCTTGACGTGGCAGAGTTGAAAATGTTAAGATTTGCACTGGGTGTGACAAGGATGGACAGGATTAGGAATAAGTATATTAGAGGGTCGGACCAGGTTGGAAGGTTTGGAGACAAAGCCAGAGAGGCAAGATTATGTTGGTTTGGACATGTGCTGAGGAGGGATGCAGAGTATATTGGGAAAAAGATGCTAAGGATGAAACTGCCAGGTAACAGGAAAAGAGGGAGGCCTAAGATAAGGTTTATGGATGTGGTGAGAGAGGACATGCAGGTGGTTGGTGTGACAGAGCAAGATGCAGATGACAGGAAGAAATGGAAACAGTTGATCTGCTGTGGTGACCCCTGACAGGAGCAGCTGAAAGAAGAAGAATAATGTTTCTGTTTTTGGTGTGATTAAAGCTTAGACCTGAAACCTCTTCAAAAACTTGCAGGGATTTTGTTATATAATCTAAAGAGGAATCTATATTTCCAATTGCTAGCAAGATATCATCCGCAAAAAGTTGTATTTTAGAAATGTAGCTTGGACTAACAGAAAAACCCCTTATATTAGAATTTGCTCTTATGAAGTTAGCTAGAAGTTCTACTGATAGGGCAAATAATAAGGGGGAGCATGGGCAGCCTTGTTTAGTGCCTTTTAGGATGTTGAGCGGACCTGATAAAAAAGTGCCAATTTTGATGCATGATATTGAGTTAACATATAATCTGTTAATTATATCAATAAAGTCAGGGGAGAAGTTATATACTTCTAATACTTTAAATAAATAGGATCGATTTATAGAGTCAAGAGCCTTGTTTAAGTCTAGGCTAATAATTGATAGTTGCTTTTTTTTCCTGTTAGCATGATCTACTAAGGAAAGGAGGCTGATAACATTGTCTTGTACTCTTCTATTTAGGATGAAGTCTGTTTGATCATCACCTATTATGATAGGCATCAGTTGATTTAATCTGTTAGCTAACATTCATACAAAAATGTTATAGTCCACATTTAATAGTGAAATGGGATGATACGAAGTTACTATTTTGGGGTCTTTGTCCTGTTTTAGGATAAGGGAAATCATGGCATATTTCCAGGAAGGGAATGAGCTTGTCTTTTTTCTGAATTCCTCAAAAGCTTGTAAAAGTATATTTAATGTATCGTCTGTGAGTACTTTATAAATTTCTCCTATTAATCCATCTAATCCTGGGGCTTTATTGTTCTTAAGGCTTTGAATCCAATCTTTTAGTTCACTTAATGTTATTGGTTTGAGAAGTTTGGTATTCTGTTCTACTGATAGTTTGTTGCCTATGTTCTCATTTAAGAAGTTATCTTTTGGGATGTTGTTATTAATATTAGTATTTGTATTTATTATTTCGTGATGTTTTCTGAAAGTCTCAAGAATATCTTCTAAATCTGTTACAATATCAGTTTTATTTTTAGTTTCATCAATAATTTCCCTTATATGTTTAACATTTGTTAAGTTTTTTGATTTCACAGCTAATCTATGCATGTGTTTTTAGTTAACAGAGTAAGACTGTAATTTGATTAATTCTAAATTTATTGCCACTTTGTGATTAAGAATTTCCATGAAATCAAGGTTTGTTTCAGTTCTGTATTTGTGTTTATGTCTTTATTATTTAGATTTCTTTTTAGTTCATCAATTTTTGATTGTATTCTCAATAGCGTACTATCCCATTCCTTTCATTTGTTTAGGTACCAAGTTTTGATTTTACCAAAAATGTAAGATTTCAGCGTATCCCAGAGAATAACTTTAGAAGTACTATCATTGTCATTTATGTCTAGAAATATTTTGATTTCTTTCAGTAACCATTCCTTAAAACCAGTTATCTTAACAATATATGCTGGTATGCTTTGCCAATATACTAGATGACTAGATTTCATGTGGATTTTAAAGAAAATAGCATTGTGGTCAGACATTGGACAGGAGCTAATGAAAACTTCCTGAATTTTTGAGAAAAAATAATCTGTAACCAATACCTTATCGATGGTAGTTTGGGTACCGAATCTGTATGAGCAATGTGTGTATTTTAGGGATTTAGGTTCTATTTTTTCATAAATATCTCTTATATTTGAATTATTGATGAAGTTGTTCAGTCTTTTAGCAGGTGCAGATATCTTAAACTGTTTCTCCCTTAGATTTGATTGCAAGTAAGTCAAGATATTTATTCATTGTTGCAGCACTGGCACCGGGTATCCAATAAGTATTGGCTAATGTGATTAGTTTTTTATTTATTTCTAGAATAATCAAGCAGAACATGCCATTTTTGTCTGAATACATGTCAATTATTTTAGGTACTGGTAGTGTTTTTCTCCACAATATCATGGTGCCTCTTCTTTTAGTCCGAAAATGAGATTATGCAAGTATGGAGTAGCCATTAAAAGACATCGTATTCAAATCTTCTTCTATTATATGAGTTTCTTGCAAGAATGCAATATCTACTTTCTTAGTTTTCAAATATTTGGTTAAGCTTCCTCTCTTTATAGGATTGTTGAGTCCATTTACATTTAAGGACAAACATTTATATGAAAACATTTCTATAGATTGTGTTAGATAGTAAAGATTCTGTTATGGACATAACATGAACACTGAGTATAACTGTAAAACATTTAAAACTATTTACAAGTCTAAACATGGAATATTTAATTCCTGGTTTAATGAAAAGTTCCTCAAAATCACCTTCATCCATTCTAAGAACAGTAATCTACATCCATTTTGTGCTACTGACATTACAATAACTGTATAGAATGTAATAAGAAGTGAGAAAAATAAAAGGCTACTCCTTAGAATTGTTACTGATTTGAGTAGTGAAATATCAAAGTGTGTAAAATTAAAGTTAATACGTTATTTGTGATAATTATTATATTAGAAGTAATTATCTTTGTACAACCAAATCAGAGAGTAATTTTAAAACAAAAGACCTAGTGTATTGTTACCGGAGTTGGAAAATAGTAATGCCTTTAGGTAGCTTATGTTTAGCTATGAGTCTAAAAAGTTTTCCAGACAGAGTTAATAAAAAACATGGAACTATACAATTTTAAGTAAAATATGTTAAGATTTAAACTAGAGAGCACAATAGCTATTCAAACACTAGTAAGTAACTCTCTCTGTAAATTAATAAGAACAGGTATTGCAAGTCCTGGCAATAACAAATGAAGAAATTACTAATATCTGACTTCTGTACATATTATGCTAGGGGCGACTATAAACATGTACATGTATAAATGGCACAGACAACACAGTAATATGCAACAGATGAACAGCAAATGCTATAGCTACACAGACAAAGTAGGTTTGAATACCTTAGACCTCTATATACTGTTATGCAAACATAATGTAACGGGTTGCAGAATTGCTGTCAGCAATAAAAATGTCTCAATACATGTGCAAGGGTGATCACAACAAAATGGAAAGAGTTCACATATCTAGGTACATATTTTAAGGGTGGTTGTGTGTTAGTCATATAGAGCTATACCTATGTATAACTAAATAGAACAATGCATATGAACTACAAATGTATACCAAAGTTCATGATTACTGACCTGTGCACATGTATCTTACAATAAGCTATATTCAAAAAGGTTAGTTATTAAAGCTAGATAACAAAACAGGTATCTAGAACTGGTAAGTAACTCTCTCTGTAAATTTATGAGAGCTGGTACTTTTTTACAGATTGTAGTTAAATAAGAACCTTGGTCTTTTAAAAGCATACATATCTTACTTTCATCAAACTGGGGATATAAATAAGTCAGTTAAACTGAGGAAAGCACAATAATTATCATAAACAGAAAAGGAGAGAAACAGACAAATAAAAAAAATTATTTCTGTATGCTAAATATTTTCATTAACTGAACACATAGAAGCCTTTCTGTAAACCTATCTGTGAACTTCAGTTAAAAGCTTGTTTAAATATCTGCATTGTTACAAGTAATTAAAATACTGAATATGCATTTTAACACAGTCAAAATATCATTTACCATTAAAGAAAAAATGTTTCTATAACAATGTGCAGCATTTAGCACTTACTTAAAGCAAATCCTTTCATTTGTTAATAGTCCTTTTGTTCTCAGCAATTCTGTGGCATTAACTTCCTTATTCTCCTCAGATAACATCATCTGAGCATGCTGCGAGGTCAAAGGTCATGCTGCATGTCTATTCATGCTGTTACAGTGATGTAATCAGTTTACAAACAAGCAGGAAGTGTTCTAGGCTTGAGAAAGAGTTCCTTTGAAGCTTTTAGATTTTTTTGGCAACAAAATACAACACAAAAGTAATTTAAACAAGTAGATTGTGCTCAAGAATGTTGTATGGCTCTCATGCATAGCAAAAAAAAAAAACAGAAAGAGAAAGTTAAGTAAATCCTGTAGTAAAATGCTTAAAATACTTATTTTTGAACAGTAAATATGTACATTGTAAAGCCCTCTATCCTCTTCAACTTCCCCTCAGCTTTAATATACTTTTTTTAAATATAAAATTAGCACTATTTACATATTAAATAAAAACTTTCTGCTATCTATCTCATATTAATTTATAGAGCCAAAAGTCTTGGTAGAATGTTTATATGGTCTTAGCAGATGTATACTTTGTGTAGAAATCTTATTATAACTTTATATGATGGGTATAGTGTGTTAATTGTAATAAGTTTAAATGGAAGTAATGTGATTCATTTGCATAATGTGTTAAGCTGTTGTTTGAAGGCTATTGTCATTTGCTGACTGTGTCTGTGAGATTAATAGAACAGTGTGAATGGATAGGAATGAGAGGAGAAAAAATCAATAAGTGCTGGGTAGCAATGTTATGTTACCATTTATGTAATGCATAGACTGCATAATAAATGTTTGCTGTAAGGTGTTTATATTACTGCAGCTTATTTTTAAGTAAATATGTAAACAAGTTTGTTTATATTGAAGTACTTAGCAACTGTATATATTATTATGCAAAATAAAAGGAAAAGAATGAAAAAAACAAAAGAAAGTAAGAAAAAGAGAGCAGTATTGAGAAATAGAAAAAGGTAATATAGAAGAAAGCAGGCTTAAGTATATATATATATATATATATATATATATATATATATATATATCTATATATTTTTTTACCAAGTAAGCAGAAAGTTTGTACCTTATGATTCCATTTGTATCCTGTGTTTTCAGATGTGTTGTTTGTTAATAAGTTTTGAGAGTGATGTTTTTTTATACTATTCATAGGTTCATAGGTTCATACAAGGTTATCTGCCCTAGGGCATTTATAAGCCTAGCTGGAGTGTGTTTGGCTTTCACCACACATTTTAAATTAATTTTGCTATGCCCTTTTTCGAGGTTAGTATACTGTGCCTCTGTCTAACAGTGACACAGAAGTGATACCTGGGGTAAACCTATGATCTCCCATCCACTCATCAAGATTCCTCTTGAAGAGAGCCAATGAGGGACTCTGCCTAACCTGGACTGGGATTTTATTCCAGAGTGAAGGGAGCCTCTGGGTTATGAATCTGTCCCTCCAGCATGTCCTATTTATTTCAGTGCTGAGGTTCAAGTCTCTCAAGCGTAGCTCAATGGGATTTGGATTTTCTGAGGTGCAGCATGTCCATTAATTCCGGGTTGGACATGGCTTTATACGTCAGGCACAGATCACCTCTGAGCAGGTGGTATGCCACTGAGTAGAGCTAGAGTTTCTTTAACTGGGCAGCATATGGCATCTGTTTGAGCCCTTTGATCCTCTTGGTGAGGTACTTTTGGGGTCTTTCCAGTTGCTACAGGTGTCTGGTAAGGTACATCCCAAAAGGGGCATTGTACTCAATTATGGGCCTGATGAGGGATGAGTAAAGAGGCACGATGCCCTACCCTGATCTAGATGTGAATCCCTTCTTGATTAGGTGGGCTATATAAAATGTTTTTCTAACCACTTTGGCCACGTGGTTGTCAAATGAGAGATTGCTATCAACTTGGGTCCCCAGGTCCCTAATTACTTCTTCTGTACTTAATGGATTACCACCTATGTGGTAATTTGTGGGCACTTTGTTTTTGCCAAACGGGATGACTATACACTTTTTGGCGTTTAGCTTGAGGCCATGGCTCTGGCACCAGTTGTCTGTTTCTATGAGGCCCTTTTGGAGGATGCTTGTGTCGGCTGGAGAGTTGATTATGGTGCCCAGTTTGCAGTCATCTGTGAACTTGGTCAGCCACAGTCCTTCTGTGTTGGCCTGTACCTCCGAGAAATCTATACTGAACAAGAGAGGTCCCAGGACTGAGCCTTGTGGGATGCCACTTGTAACTGGTTTGGAGTCTGACATGGCTCCAGCAATTCTAACCATGTGGGTTCTGTCCTTGAGCCAGTTTGCAACCCATCTAGTGACATAAGGGTTTATATTTAAGCTGGTGAGCTTATCTATAATGCCCGAGTGGTGTATTGTATCGAAGGCTTTTGCGAGGTCCAGGTAGGCTGTGTGGACCACCTTCCCCTGTCAATGGCCTTGGTGACTGTTTCAAAGAAATCGACCAGGTTTAAGAGGCAGGATCTGCCCTTAACAAAGCCGAACTGGGTAGGATCCAGTGTCTGTAGGTCCCCAATATCTTTATTTATGAGGTCCATGATGATCCTTTCCATAGCTTTGCAGACCAAGCTAGTCAGGCTTATGGGCGATAGTTTCCAGGATCCGTTGAGGCACCACCTTTGTGGAGAGGGACCACTGTTGCTGTACGCCACTCTTTGGGTACATATCCTGTAGTAAGGCTGAGATTGAACAGTAGTTTTATGTTTGGGTTTAGCTCTTCTTGGAGTTCATGTAGGACACAGCCAGGACACTGTCTGGTCCCATTGATGCTGTGTTTTTTGCTTTGGAGAGGGCGGCTCTTACCTGAGCATCTGAGATGTCAGGGAGCAGCACTCTGCTGGGATAGATATTTGCCCTTTTGGTGGGGAGTTTGCTGAACATGTCAGCTAGGATGTTGGCAATGTCTGTGGGTTTGGTGTATTTTTTGTCATTTTGAACTAATTCTGAGCATATCTGGGAATTCCCACCCAGGTTCCTAACATAACTAAAGAAAGCCTTGTGATTATCCTTAGTGTCCTGTGCAATTTTTCTCTCGAAGCTGGCCTTAGACGATTTTATGTGTGCCCGTAGTATTTTGCTAATACTTATCAGAGATGCCCTCCCTTTTTGGGATTTTGCTCTATCATGTAGTAGCTTCCTCCTTCTATTGTATAGTTTGTTTATGGCTGGGGTCCACCAGACAGGACGTCTGCCTTTGGAGGATTGGGTCTTGGTTTTATTTGGGATTGCATGATCCATGCATTCCTGAAGGTGTTCATAGAATGCGTTTATAAAGGATTCTGCAGTCTGGGCCATATTTTCCACAGGCCCAGGGGCTTTGAAGGATTCCACCTCGGTTTTGAGGAGTGTGAAATTTGCTTTAGAGAAGTTTTTCACTGTGGTTTTCTGGGCAGGGGGTGGGGTCGGGATGTGAATATCCAGTGAGATTAGTTTATGGTCTGATCTTACCAGTGAGGGATACACTTCTGGTCTGGAGCATAGAGTCCCCATGTTGGTGATGATCAGGTCCAGTATGTTTTCCCCTCTTGTGGGAGTGGTAACAAGTTGTTCCATAGCATATGAGTTTATACATTCTAGGAACCTTTGGGCTAGGGTGTTGGAGCTAGAGTAATGCTCCCCAGTCTATGTTTGGGTAGTTGAAGTCACCCAATATAATGGTGTTTGGAGAGACCTTTATATTTTCCAGTGATCTCAGGAAGGCCGAGTGGGGTTCCTGGGTTTGGGAGGGTGGTCTATAGCAGGCTATAAACTGGAAGGCAGTTTTACCCACTGTTTGTTGCACATGGATAGTGTCTGATGCTTCGTGCTGTGCCACTAACCTGGAGGTGTGGGTATCTTAGACGAATATTGATATTCCCCCTCCTTTTGTGGTTCGGTCCAAGTTTTGGGGCCGAAAAGCATGGTATGAGGTATAACCTGGTAGTGCTGGGGTGCTCTCCGGAGCCTTGAACCAGGATTCTGTTACTGCACAGATATCGATGTTCTCCATGCTAAGGAGAGTTTCGAGTGCATGCATCTTGAGGTTTAGACTTCTGACGTTGAGTAGCATTACTCTTAGTTTCTTATCCCTTGTGATACCTATGGAGGTGGGTTTGTCTTTTGAGTCTTGCCTAAAAAAGGCACTATGGGGGTAGCAAGAGCCTTTTCCAATATCCAAAAGCCCAGGGGTGACAGGTGCAAGCCGTCCCTAGTGAAGCATCATGGCTTGTCGAGCATGTCATCCCAGGCTGACAGGCATTGGATCCCCTTTGAATGACACCAATACGTAAGCCAATTGTTGAAATTGATCATCTTGTCTTCATATTGTGGCATCATTCTTGGTGAGGGTAAGATGCTACTCAAGGTCAGGGTCATACCGGCCTGGGCTACATGCTCAGAGAGCTCCTCTATGTCTCTTTTCATGTAGTCCAGGGAGGTACATCTCAGGTCATTCACACCAGCATGGACAATGACTGAGTCATATTTGTACTTGCCTTGGAGTGACCTGAGTGCTTGTGTTATGTGGCAGATCCTAGCGCCCGACAGGCAGCTCACCTTGACCTTCTCCTTGTTCAGCCTGGTGAGCGGGACGTCAGTGTGCCTGACGATATAGTCACGTATTACAAGTGTATCAGGTGTGTTGTTTAGCCTTAAGGGCTGTGACTGTTCAGCACACTGGCTTTGTGAGCTATGTGTTGCACGTGTTTTGTTTTGGGGTAGCGGTTGCTTGGGTGTCTGCTTTGGAGGTCTCTGCTGCTTAGGCAGATTTTTATTTAGAGCCTCTGAGCATGTTTTTGTGTGTTTATGTGTTTGGTTTGCTGTCGTGGTAGGTCTATGTGAGACTGGAATTGTAGTGAGTGTGGTTTCTTTCTCCTCCTGACTGATTACGCCAGTACTGAGTTGAGAGAGCTTAGCCTCCAGTTTGGCTATATGGTTGCATCTCTCACATGTGTTGGAATTTGTTGGGAGGAGGAGAGGGTTGTCTGTGTACATGAGGCAGTTGTAACATTGCCTCAAGATTCCCAGATTCACCAGCTGGACCGGAGACGAGATTGACAACTGACCTTTGGACATGCTAGAATAGTATTGAGAATTCCTTTATAATTGAAAAAAAGGGCCAATGGGGAACAAGCTACTCAAGGGGAGTTTGTGAGGGTGTAGTGCTTTTAATTTTTTAGTGCTGACTTAGTGAGCAAGTGCCAGGTAACTTAAATGCAATGTGTTACAGGTAACTTAAATGGAAAAACGACAAACAGTAACTTTCTTTCAAGTGAAACAAGGAAATAAGTACAGTAAGCAATGCAGATATCACTAGGGATCCACAGAAGCACTGAAAAGCCGCGTTTTAGGTGGAATTAGTGTTTCAGGGAAATAACAAGCAAACAAACAACCAACAAGTATACAAACAAAGCTAGATTCAGCAGGCCTGGATCTAGTCTATGCTACAGCAAACAAGGTGTACCAATTTCAGTAAGAAACAGTTCAAATATGCAGGCACTATAAGCCTTTAACCAGAAATTCCCAGCTCAGAAGGGCAGAGTCCAGCCTCTCCTCCCACAAGAGTGCAGACCACGAACCTTCTTAATGTAAAATAACTGGCCTGAAGCCCAAGTGCTTAAACCAGCACTAATAACACTTTTAGAATAACAGACACTGAGCCCTCAATCAGCAGTTCCCAACTTAGAAGGATGTAAGTTACCTGTCCTGCCACCACAGTGCAGGCCACAAACCTTCCTAATGTAAAACAACTGGTCTGAAGCCCAAGTGCTTAATCCAAAAGACTTATAATGATAGCTACACTTTAATCAAGTTACTACCAAGCAGTAATAAATACAATTGAATACTTTAAAGAATGCCTGGATTAGTGCTCAAGTTATACAAACAAAGCTAGATTCAGCAGGCCTGGATCTAGTCTATGCTACAGCAAACAAGGTGTACCAATTTCAGTAAGAAGCAGTTCAAATATGCAGGCACTATAAGCCTTTAACCAGAAATTCCCAGCTCAGAAGGGCAGACTCCAGCCTCTCCTCCCACAAGAGTGCAGACCACGAACCCTCTTAATGTAAAATAACTGGCCTGAAGCCCAAGTGCTTAAACCAGAATTAATACACTTTTAAATAACAGACACTGAGCCCTCAATCAGCAGTTCCCAACTTAGAAGGATGTAAGCTACCTGTTCTGCCACTACAGTGCAGACCACAAACCTTCTTAATGTAAAACAACTGGTCTGAAGCCCAAGTGCTTAAACTAAAAGGCTTAGAATGAGTTACACCAAGCAGTAATAAATACAATTGAGTACTTTTAAGATGACGCAAAAGCAAAATAAAGTAGGAAGAAGCACAAATACAGTAAAAGCAGATAAAATTTTATTATTTTTTTTTTTTTAAGCTTCTTACTAGATTTGTCAGCTGTAGTTATTTTACCATTAGCAGCTTGTCTTTTTAGACTGGGCAAAGAAAGGTCAATTTCTTCTACTTTCTCAAGTAAGTTGCTTTTCCTCATGAAGGCTGATGCTTCTTCAAGAGAATTGAATATTTTTTGACCATTCGAGAGGGTAATTTTGATTCTGGCTGGAAACACTATCTGGGCTTTAATGTTGGCTTTTTTAAGTCTTTAATAAGTGGGACACATGCTCTTCTCTTTGTGATCACAGTGGAAGTGTAATCATTGTCAAATCTTATATTTTTCCCATCAACTTGGACTGGATTTCCTGACCATGCAGCTCTTAAAGTCTTTGTCTTGTGTAGATAGGAATTTTACAATGATGGCTCTCAGCTGTTGAATTTCTTGATGCAGCTGTATATGACAGGGACCTGTGGGCTCTCTTGATTCCAAAAGATAAAGCTTCAGGGAGGTTTAGTATTTTTGGAAGCCAGTCATTTAGGAAGGGAATCATATTATTTCCTTCCATTTTCTCTGGAACTCCATAGATCCTAATGTTGTCTCTTCTGGATCTACACTCTAGGTCTTCCACCTTTTATAGTAACTGGTTATTTTGTTTTAGTAAAAAGTTTATCTGGTTGTTATTTTCCATTTGCCTGCCATCTATTTCACTTACTGATTCTTCTATAGCTGCTATTTGGTCAGAGTGAGTAGTAATAATGTCCTTTAAGTCATCAATTTGTTTTTTGCTTTCTTTCTTCATATTTTCCATAATCTTCTCTAAATTATCCATTTTTATAGAAAGGTCATGAATGCTGGTGATTATTGTTTGAAGTTCCTTTTTCATAGTGCTGTCTTGTAGAGATGTCGTCAAGTGACACCGTTTTTTCAGTCTGTAACTGGTGACAGAACTTCTGACAGGTAGTATGTTAGTAAATAATTGAAAAAAATTAAGATTTCTTTTGATAAAGTTGTTCACAATATCAAAATAAGTTGTTGTGGAAAAATTCTTCAATGTTAGTTGAGTTAAAATAGAAAAATCCTGTCAGAAAAAAATCATTTCAGGCAGAGCATCAAGAAAGTGCAGCTAACTCCTTGGCATCTTGGCCACACCCCTCCATCTTTGAATTTCTTGAAGATGACTCTGAAATGAACAGTGCCCCTTCATTATCCCAGTTACTAGCAGCACAGACTGGGTGTAGCTGTTTTCTTCTGATTACATGCCTCTTGTCTTTTCTATTGCCTCCAACGTTGTAAGATCCCATTTTCTGTATTTCATTAACATTCTAAGTGACATACCCATTTATTCCTATTCTATCTACCTTGCCTCGGGCCATTGTCAGAGCTCATAGACTTTCTGCTCCTCTTCCAACCAATTGCTTCTCTCCTGATTCATCCTTCCTTTCTGCCTGCTTCTGTTCTTCTGGCAGCTTTTATTTATCTTTTTCTTCTTTGCTTCTGCTCCATGATTTTCCTTTTTGATTTTCTATTTTCTTTGCTCAAATTCCAAAAGATCATTCTTTCTTCTTCTGTGGTACTGTCCCTGTTCCAGCAGTCCTTGCCCATCCCATCTCTCATAGCTATACTCATGTCAATGGCCCTTACTTTACAATTCCTTGCTCGAACTCTCCTGAAACAATCTTTTTGGCTGCTGTGATATCTTCCCACTTTAAGTTTCTTTTTGGGGTCTCCCATTCCTTATCTATACTCTTCCATTTATCCTGCACCCTGAGCCAGTCCTCCTTTTTTTTCTTCATTTGTTTTCTAAGGAACCCTGTGGTTCCTCTAGATTTGGAATGGTCACTCAGCTGCCTTTTCCTAAAATCACCAAACCATCTAGGTACTGAAGGTACAATAGGAAGTTGATTAAATGTATCTCTTCTCTAATCTCATCATAGGTTTTACTATTTCTTTGTAATGCTGTTGTAATAATATAGTAATGCTATAATTTGAATTCTAACTGGTAACAGTGCAATGTACTATGGTTGTAATCTCTCTCTCTCTCTATATATATATATATATATATATATATATATATATATAAATATATATAGATATATCTGTGTATATATATAATTAATAATATTTTAAACTTAAAATAGATATTCCTTAATGACATCACTGATAATGTCAGCTTTCATGCCATATTTTTTTAGCAAAGCAAACTTCCCACTACTGAAACATTATGACTTTAATCATGCATAAGCATGTAATGGCTGTAATAATTTTCCTTTTACATAGCAATATAGTTTCTCCCCTTGCAAGCTTACTCTTTGATCAGGTCTTTTTGGGGACTCTGGATAATGCCTTTGGGAATTTATATGGCTTGGAACCATAGCCGATATCAGCAGACAAGGTTATTCTACCTTCGTAATGTTGTTGTCTGTCTGGGCTCTTAGATCATTTTCATAGAATTCATCCAAACTAAGGGAATGAAACTGGTCGAGCCATACTGGTGGGATGTTGCATAATCGCACCATTCATACTGGAGTAAATGTTAATTTGTCTATTATGGATGTGGTCACTGACACTTCTACCGTCAGAACTTTGGTCTCTCATCATGGTTAGGGTATGACTTTGCTGATCCATCCTGAACTACGCACACCATTATAGGTTGGTAAACAAAAGTAAATATTAGGCAATCAGTCTACAAACTATTACAGGCTTAGCCAACAAACCATATTCAAAAATCCCCCTCAGCCTCAAAGAGGGCAACACAAGATAAAACAGGACAGAATATGAGGCTACCTATTTTATTATCCAGGTTTACCTTAAAGATGTGAAGGGTGCTACTCTATTGATATATAGTACAAGTTTGCTCTGGAGGTGGAGGATACATTGTGATATGAATCTATCGTGCCATGTCTTATTTATCTGTTGATGAAGGTTTAGGGCCTTTAGCCACGTATTTGAAGAATATTTGCTCTGTGAAGGAATATGCAGTCCTGGAGGATCAGATCTTTCATGCTTCAAAAGGCTAATCACAGACCACCATTGAGGAGTTTAAAAAGGAAACAGGAGCAGAAACAGGTAGAGAAACAGGACTGCCAGTCTATCAGAATGACTGAGGGTCATGAGACCATTTATGTTTTCAGTTGGAATTTCTCAAGTTGAGTGATATGTTTAGATAAATACATGCCAACAGGGCATAATATTCAATAATGGTCTGATGGGAGATGAATAAAGGGGAATTAAGACTTTCTTTATCTAAGGGGAAATGCCTTCAGAAATTCTATGAGCCAGAGAGAAGGCTTTCTGAACTATTGTAGAAACATGATAGTTAAAAAATAAGGAATTATCAAAAAAGAGTTTCTAGGTCCCTTAAAACAGTGTCTGACTGCAGGGGTATCTCACCTATGTGGTATGATGTAGAAATATTTTGTTTACCAAAATGAATTATGTCCCTGTACCAACTGTTAACATAGTCTAACCCATTTTGGAGCAATTATGAATCAATGGAATTGAATAACAACAAATTCACAATCATCACAATGCTCTGAATTGTTGCATAATGGTACAAAATATACCGAACCTACAGACATAGCCAACATCCTGGCAGACAGATTCAGTGCAAACTTCTCCTCCCCTTCCCCCCCAAAGGAGCAAATGCCTATCCCAACTGAATGTAACCTCCCTGACATCACAGATGCACAGGTGAAAGCTGCCCTCTCCAAAGCAAAAAACACAGCATCTATGGGACCGGACGGTGTCCCAGGCTGTGTCTTACACGAGCTCCAAGAAGAACTGAACCCTCACATTAACTCACTGTTCAAACTTAGCCTTACTACAGGATATGTACCCAAAGAATGGCGTACAGCTACAGTGGTCCCACTCCACAAAGGTGGTGCCACAACGGACCCTGGAAACTATCACCCCATAAGCCTGACTAGTCTGGTCTGTAAAGCTATGGAGTGTATTATCATGGAACTCATAAACAAAGACATTGGGAGCCTCCAGACACTGGACCCTACCCAATTCAGCTTTGTTAAGGGCAGATCTTGCCTCTTAAACCTAGTTGATTTCTTTGAAACAGTTACCAAAGCCATAGATGAGGGCAAGGTAGTCCACACAGCCTACCTGCACCTCGCAAAAGCCTTCGACACAATACCCCACTCGGGCATCATAAATAAGCTTACCAGCTTAAATATCAACCCCTATATCACAAGATGGGTTGCAAACTGGCTCAGAGATAGAACCCACATTGTCAGAATCGCAGATGCCATGTCCGAATTCAAACTAGTTACAAGTGGCGTCCCACAGGGCTCAGTTCTGGGACCTCTCTTGTTCAGTATATACTTCTCTGAGGTTCAGGCTAACACGGGGGGATTATGGCTGACAAAGTTCGCAGATGACTGCAAACTGGGAGCCATAATCGAATCTCCAGCTGACACAAGCATCCTCCAAAAGGGTCTCACAGAGACGGATGCTTGGTGCCAGAGCCACGGCCTCAAGCTAAATGCTAAAAAGTGCATAGTCATCCCCTTTGGGAAAAACAAGGTGCCCACAAATTACCACATAGGTGGTAATCCATTAAGTACGAAAGAAGTAATTAGAGATTTGGGGACCAACGTAGATAGTAATCTCTCCTTTGATAATCATGTTGCCAAAGTGGTTAGAAAGACCTTCTATATAGCCCACCTTATCACGAAAGGGATCAAGAGAGGTCATTGTGCCCCTCTACTCGTCACTCATCAGGCCCATAATTGAATACAATGCCCCTTTTGGGATGTACCTTGCCCGACACCTGCAGCAACTGGACAGACCCCAAAAGTACCTCACCAAGAGGATCATGGGCTACAAACAGATGTCCTATGCAGCTCGACTAAAGAAATTTCAGCTCTACTCAGTTGCTTACTGCCTACTCAGAGGCGATTTATGCCTGACGTACAAAGCCATGTCAAACCCAGAATTAATGGACATGCTCCACCTCAAAAAATCCAAGTCCCTTAGAGCTACATGCTCCAGGGACCTAAACCTCAGCACAAAAATAAATAGGACATGCTGGAGGGACAGATTCATTTCCCAGAGGCTCCCCTCACTCTGGAATAGAATCCCAATTCATGTTAGACATAGCCACCTGCTGGCCCTCTTCAAGCGAAATTTGGACGCGTGGATGGGAAATCGCAAATTCACCCCTGGGATCTCTCCTGTGTCCCTACTAGACAGAGGCACAGTAAACTAATCTTAAAAGGGTACCTTCTGTGACCTACTTTACAGAGGCATAGTAGGCTAATCTAATAGGGAGGCGGAAGCCAAATACACTCTGGCTAGGCTTATAAATGCCCTAGGGCAGATATCCTAGTATCTACCTATGAACCTATGAATCTGTAAACATTGATAGCTTTAGGCCAGGAATTTTGGTCTATCAAGGCTGAGAGATACATACCTAATAGGAATGGGTCCAGTGCTGATCTCTGTAGTACATCACTGTTAACTTTTTTTTTTGCTTTCAGACATGCACCTGTGACTCTAACCATATAGGATCTGTCAGGCAACCAGTTAGCTATCCACCACACAATAGATGGACTTAAATCTATTAATAATGCCTGAATGGGTAATAGTGTCAAAGGCATTAGCCAAGCCCAGATATACTATATGTACTGAACAACTACTATCCACTTCTTCAAAGAAATAAATAAAGTTAAAGAGGCAGAATCTGTGTTTAACAAAACTGAATTGATGAAGGTCCAGAGCTAAGAGATTTTCAATGTCCAGGTTAATGAGGTCTGAGATAATACATTCCACAACTTTACATATGAGTCTAGTAAGACTAATGAGTCAATAGTTACCAAGGTCTGTGGATGGACCACCCTTGTAGAATTTGCATTGTAATGGCTGTTTTCCATGTTTCATAAATGTAACCAGTGGACAGCTTTAGATTAAAGATGTTAAGGAGGGGTTCAGATAGGCATTAGTAATCCATCATGGCTGTAATACATCCTTTGCCATCCAGACTTCTGACGGTATGCCAATGGTCATCTGGAGATCTTTGGGAACCAAGTACCTTTGTAATCAGTGCCAGGCCTTCAGATAGCTGGGCACTTTTAACTTGGTCTGTGCCCCATCTACCATATCAATTATATATTTTAGAGCTGTGATACTGGAACAATTTTCTCTGGTTGACATTTGTCAGTTCTGTTGTCATGTACTAGCACTACTGCTACCTCTTTTTAGTTTGTCACTCATGTTCTGAAATTATGTGATTACTGATTTGTACTTGTACTTGTGACGTCTAAAAGTCTAAACCTCAAGAGCTGATTTAGGAATAGCATTGTTGAATTTACATTCATCTTTTTTATGCGCTATCTACCATATTCAGAAACAATGTGTACAGTAATATAAATAACTCTTGCACACTATGTATTTTTTACAGTACAGACATTAGCATGATTCATAAACAGGAATTATGATAATGTTATATCATTGCCCAGAGATGTAGCAAGGGAATATGGTGCCATGGATACTTGTTTTTCACCCCTGCTAAGTGAATGCAGTGGCAATCACTTAATGCCAGTTTGTAACTAGTCATTCTCCTAACCTATCTGTTCAGTTTTTTTTAAGTTATTTAACTACTTTCAAAAAAGAGAGTTTTGTCAGTTTTGCTTAAATGACAACTTTTTGAACACCCCTACAGTTTGGCACCTAAGGCAAGTTGTCTGTTTGCCACCTAGGGCAGATTTCCTGTTTGCCAGCTAGGGCAGGTTTCCTGCTTGCCTCCACTTCCTATATCACTACCATGAACAAGAATGAATCTAGTGTTGACAGTAGCACTTCCATGCTCAACAAATGCATGATATTATAACAGACTAGTGGTTGCCCATATCTGGTTCTTCAGTTCAATTCTCGAATGGTATGCCTTCTGTGCAAAGTCTGCATGTCCTCCTTTGTGTTTGCATGGGTTTTCTCTGGGTGCTCTCATTTCTGTCGAACTACCAAAGTCATGCAATTGGCTGAATCATGACTCTAAGCTTTTTTGTAGGAATGTGTGATGCAGAAGAAAGGGCTGTCAATCTACATAAGGTCCACTACTTACCTAATGAACCATGGATTATGTCAACCCTTCACAAACAGGAGTTGGTTGCAACTTGTGACCATGGATGGATTCTTCTCCAGGCCAAAGTATAAGCTCAGCTGCAACATCTGATGCCTGGATACTTTTGCTACAGCCTGTATTTGGTGTTGTGATGTAGGAAGTCCATCATTGTAAGTCAGATGCTCAAAGCAGACAATCTCCACTTTGACAGTTCTCATTGTCTCCGGTATCATGACCCTCGTAGTCCTTCAGCCTGTATCAGGCCTTCTGTAAATTATTCACATGGTCTTCATAAAATTTGCTTATTGTAAAATGGTACACAAGGTATCCTCTCAAATAATTAACTCTTAGCCCTTTTTTCAGATATCTTGGGTTGAAGCTCTGTGAAAACAAGACATCTTACTTTTAAAATCTGCAACATCTTGTGCAAGACTAACAGTCACTAGAGAGGCTACATTCCATTTTTTAGTAATCATCTTGGGATCACTGCTTCTGTTTTGGTCCTGGTGATAGAAGGAGGAGAGGGACATTATTTCCAAGGCTTTTTAAAGACTACTTATCACTGCAACTCAACCTCATTGCTATTAGTGTAGTTACTGAGACATGGCTTCAAGTGAAATGACAGCACTACTTCTGTACCAATGTTTACCATTTATTATGCCTTCATAGCCTTGGCAAACTATGGGTGAATATCTGTATTGGTTAGAAAGGCTATTAGGAGCCAGCTTGGGATTAGTGCTACTGTTTTACTGCTGGTGAGAGAAGGAGCAGAGGGTCATTGATTCCATCAATGGGCCGTACATAAGTGTAGGACTTACCCGCTTGATCTGGTTGCTATCCAGTGCATCTACCAGGAGAAGGCTACAACAAGCCTACAGACCCCTGCAACATCTGGGATCAGACTGCTCATCACTAAGAAGCCTGTGGCCTACTTGTCATTTTAGGATTAATGCTATTGTTTTGCTTCTAGGAGAAGAAGCAAAGAGACATTAAATCCCAACTATGGTGAGACCAGCACTAGTAATATCCAGGTAGTAGCCAATAGGTGAATCACTACTATTCATCATTATTGACAAATCTAATTCTGTCTTTTCTATACGTACTGCTAGATTGGCTACAATCTAACCTAGTTTCAGAGTATCTATTGAAGTACTTCATCCATAAATCTTCAGGGTTTACTACAGTATTTTCCTTCCAATCCCCAGTACTACACAATCCCAGTTCTCCACCCTCTGGTAACATGGCTCAGCAGTCTGTTCTCATGCCACCTGTGGCTAGTCTGATTGCATTAGGTGTTCTAAGGCAGTGTAGCAACTGCCTTATGCTTCCCAAGTGTTCACTATTTCTACCAGTTGCCTCAAAGCAACAGCTTCTCCTTCTCCACACACACACATACTGCAAATCCATAGAGCTGAAAAGCAGACCTACATCCATAAGGCCCACTAAGTCTGATTTCACAAAGGGAAATGTTTAATTGTAGGTAACTCTATCATTAGGCATACAGACTCCAAGCTCCCAAGAGATGAAAAAAAAACAGAATAACTGCAAGCTGCTTGCCTGGTGCAAGGATCTGTGATGTTAGGGTTTTAAGGTCCCTTAAGCCAGACATATTTGACTATGACCACTTAATAGTGACCCATGTGGGAGTGAATGACCCAATGTGCTCCATCTAGAGGGACATGCAGATAAACATGATGGAACTTACTATACATGCATTAGAGGCAGGAACAACCCTGGTCTTGAGTACTATTTTGCCTTCACAAAGAATGATACCTATATACAGTGACAAGATAATTGGCTTTAACAATTGTCTAAGCAGTTGATGTCATTATATTGGGATCTGCTATATGTCAGCCTGGGATGATTTGGTTGATAAGTCTTCCTGTTTTGCCAGAGAGTTATGTAACAAAATTACATTACATTGATCCCACCCATAATATCATCCATTCTGCACCCAAGGATATAGCTAATATAGTAGCAGACACATTTACTTCTAACCTTACACTCCAACTTATACTGTTGTCCCACTTCGCCTAAGAATTGTGTTTCCTCTGAAATTACATGGGAACAAGTCTTAGAATCCCTGTCAAACACTAAAAATCATACTTCCAATAGGCTGAACAAGATACCAGGCTGCATTTTCATCACTGCTAAGTATGCACTCTTTGAGCCCCTACATAAACTGTTCAACCTCAGCCTATCTGCAGGGTTTGTTCCTAATGCCTGTAGAACAGCCACTGTGACTCCCCTACATAAGGGAGGCCCCTCTGCAGACCCAGATAATTATAAACCCATCAGCCTCAACAATCTTATATGCAAAACAATGGAACATATCATAGCAGGACTCATTAATGCAGACATAGGCCACTTAACTGACCGAGATCCCAATCAGTTTGGTTTTGTGAAGGGCAGGTCCTGTCTCCTGAACTGAGTAAGCTTCTTTGAAAAGGTTACAAAGTTGTGGAGAGTGGTCATTCTGTGCTCACTGCTTTTCTTGACCTGGGCAAGGCTTTTGGCACTATGTACTATGCTAATATTACTGAAAAAGTAGACAAGCTTACTGTAAGTATGTACATTGTCCACTGGATTGCAAATTGGCTGTCCAAAAGATGCCATTTTGAGAAAGTTACTGATTTCTTCTCTGAATGTAAAATTACAACTACTGATGTACCACAGTAATCACTTCTGGGCCAACTCATGTTTGACATTTTATTTTACAGACATCCAAGCCAACATCTCAGAAGTGTTGCTGGCAAAGTTTGCCGATGACTACAAACTGAGCACTGTTATCTTGCTCATCCACTGATTTGAAACAGCTCCAGCAAGGACTGTAATGTACCCACACATGGTATATCAAAACAGTCTCAAACTACATGAAAAAAGAGCAGCATAGTAGTGTTTGTCAGAAAAGATGCTTCCACCTCATATGTTATAAATGGTACTCCTCTTCAGACAGATACAGTCATAACAGACGTATGTACTTATGTAGGTAAGACTCACTCATTCAATCATCATATTTCCACCATAGCCTGGAAATTCTTCTGTCTGGCCATGTTAATTCCCAATGGAATGTCTTCAAGATCCAAAGAAGTCATCCTACCACTGTACTCTTCCCTATCAGACATATCATTGAATACAACACTCCCTTTGGTGTGCACAAACCTACAGATTTCTGAGAGATGGTCCCAGTCTCACTTTTTATCCATGAAAGATGCAGCCCTATTTGACCTCTGGTTTCTTCACAAAAATCAGTCTTCAAACACCTGCACTAAGGAGGTGAATGTACACCAACAAATAAACAAGGCTTATTGGATGGACATGTTCCTAACAATGTATTTCTAGTCTGTGGAATTAGTTACCACTACAGGTCAAACAGAGTCCTACTATGACTACTTTTAAGGATAGTCTTTATGACTGGATAGATAGACACAAATTTACATGAGGGATATCATATGCAGTCCTGCTTGATTTGGTAGGGGAGCACAATTATGTGCTTGAAAAGGATGGTCAGAACTTTTATCTGCTTATAAGTGTGCATCTTATGGTCCCAGTGATCACTTCACTTGCCTAGTATGTTCCTACATTTTAAGTGTAATTATGCCCAACAGCTAAACTTTCAAAACAACCCTATGGCTGGAAGATTCTACTAATTTCCTCTATCTCTGCCTTAAATCTTAGAAACCATCATTGCACTTTTGCTAAGGAAGTAGATGAGACAGAACTTAGGAATTGTTAAATACATGTTTACCCTTGAAAGGTCTACAATGGGTCCCCAGGTGCCTAGCTTTGTAGGTACTACATAGGGTCTTGAGTAGAAGCCTGTACCTTCATTCCCTGCTGGAACATGTTCTTTGCTTGTTTGCTATATCCTCTACCAAGGCTGGAACTAAACAGGCTTGTTCACTTGGAACAGGAGGGATACAGCATTTTTTTTTCTGTTTAGGAACTGCAGTTTGTAAACCAGTCCTGTAAATTTAGGTCCCAATAGGGTTAAATTATCTTCTCCCATTCTTCTACAAATAGACACAGACAGCCTCCTTATGCAACAAGGGGAGACAGGCAGGTGTGATTTGATATAGGGGTAGAGTGGATTAGGGTGGAATTTGCTGGGAGAGAGGGAGGGATGGCTTGAATGAGCCATAGTTGTCCCTCTGAGGGCCACAGCCCTTGAGGATCCACAGGACTGTCCTTATATTTGACTTTGCCATTTCTTCCTGTATCTTTGATTCTTCCCTTTCTGAGGTTTGCTTTTCTATTGTTTGTGGAATAGGGGCTAAGACTGTAAAGAGTAATTCTTGCTAAATATTGGAGCTTGGGAATGACAAAGCTGATAAACTTACTATACAGTCATTTTCCCTTTTCTTTTGGTCTCTTGAACACTTTATCAGCATAGGTTCTGGAGAGGAGGTCCTTGCTTAAAGGGGCATTAAAGACCTCCAAAATTCACATGATATAGATGGGGTTGTTAGCACTTAACCATAAAAGGTTGTTAAAGTCAGTTTTATTTTTCTTTTGAATTTTTTTTTTGCATTTTTTTTTTCTTTTAACGATTTACGCATTATTTTATTAAGTATTTACACGCTGGTAGTTTCAAGTATGAGAGTTTAGTAGCACTAACTTGTAATAACAAATAAAATAGTTCAAATTAGTTATTTTAATACATCGGACTGGTGTGCTGCTTAGAAGAATAATAGTAACCTTATTGACTACAGTTGCTAATCCTTTGGAATAAGTGAAAATACTGCATAGCGAAATTTTGTGTCAGCTCAGCTTGGCCACCACACACTAGCGGAGGTGATACAAATCAGGGGTGTTGGAGCACTTATTGGAACTCTATGGTAATTTTGATTATCAGTTAATTTTTTGGAGATCATTATTTAGATGGGGTTGTATCCTTATCAAGACATGTTTCGGAACCATTGACCCTGTAGTAGCTGCACTGCAAGATGTATGCACTGCATCTTAAAAAGAAGTTACGTACTTACCATAACGTTCCATGTGAGTTGTTCATTTCGCCTTCATTCTTACACATGGGTTCGGAGCCGATCCATCAGCTCCAAGTCGGCCACTTTCACAAGCTCAAGATCTTAGAGTAGCTCGAGGCCAAGTCCCTATCCCATGATGCTCTCTGTCTCACCTCAGATCTAGTTTGCTGATCCCAGCATGTAATACATATAATACATAATAGGTACTCCAGCCGGAGTAAGAAGTCATATAACAACAAGACCCACCAGACCACAAGTCTTACTCATTCTTTGAGAACCTGGAGGGGGAAGTCAGGTGGGAATGTAAGAATGAAGGCAAGATGAACAACTCACATGGAACGTTATGGTAAGTACATAACTTCTTTATGTGAAGTTGTTCAATCTCGATGTTCATTCTTACACATGGGTAGCGTCCCAAGCACCCTAATCCTGGATGGCTCACGGGAGTATATTCCTGAGGACAGTGGAACCAAAGGAAGCCCTGTCCCTGGAGGCTCTGTCTACTTTGTAATGAGTAATAAAGGTATGTGGCTTAGACCAAGTGGCAGCTGCACATATAGTGTCCAAAAGCAATCGAGCCGCATAAGCTGAAGAAGTGGAAACAGCCCTAGTGGAATGCGCTTTCACACCATATTCTAATGGTTAGTTCACTGAGGAATATGTAAATTTAATGCAGTCAGTTAACCATTTGGAAAGGGTAACTTTAGACACTGGTAGTCCTTTCTTAGTGTCAGCATGAGAAACAAAGAGTTGTTCAGATTTTCTAAACTCCTTTGTTCTGTCCAAATAGAATCTCAATTGCCTGTGAACATCGAACTTATGCAACATATATTCCAACTTGTTAGAATGGTTACTGAAGAAAGTTGGAAGTTCAATAGTTTGTTTCGGGTTAGTCTCAGAACACACCTTTGGAAGGAAGGAAGGGCTAGTCCTCAGTGACACTGTCAGGATGAAACACCAAGTATGGGGGTTTGATAGATAGGGCTTGAAGTTCGGACACTTTACACGCTGAGGTAATGGCTACCAAGAAAATTGTTTTCCAAGAGAGAAATTTTAAATGGCAGGATGATGCAGGCTCAAAGGGGGGAAAGAATAATCCATGACAGCACAAAATTTAGATTCCAGGGTGTAAAAGGTTGTCTAACAGGTGGTCTAAGATGAATGGTACCCTTCAAGAAGGCCCTACATAGTCTGTGAGACATTAGGTTAGAACATTCAGATCCGAGGTGGAAATTTGACATTGCAGCCTATTGAACTCTTATAGTGGCAGCTGCAGCACCTTCATGAAAAGCTTAGTCAGGAATTCCAGAATACTAGCAACTGGGGCAACGTAAGGGTCAATATTATTCTGGGAGGCCCAAAAAGCAAATTGCTTCCATTTGCTGGCATACAACTTTCTAGTGGAAGCTTTATGGGAAGATACAAGAATATGCTGTACCTCTGAGGAAAGATCATGTGACCTGGCTAAGTTGGGAATTGGAGCCGCCAAGCTGTCAATCTGAGGGAATGAAGAGAGGGATGAAGGGCCCCTGACGAATGTGTCAGTAGATCTGGAACTGGGTCCAGAATTCAAGGTTCCTCCAGTTGATAGAGTCGAAGGAAGGGAAACCAAATCTGCCAAGGCCAAAACTGGGCTATTAAAATCACAGTCCTTCCCAAGGCTTTGGCTTTCTGTAGGAATTTCGGAATAAGGGGAGTAGGTGGAAAGGCATACAGAAGTCCCAAGGGCCAATCGTGTACGAGCGAGTCCCTTGGGCTGTCCCCTGGTGGAGGATTCAGTGCAAAGTAGCTTCTGCATTTGGCATTCATCAGGGATGCAAACAGGTCATAGCAAGGCTGGCCCCATCTGCAGAAAATCATCTCCGCAGCCTCATCTTTGAGGGACCACTTGTGTGGCAACAGAATGACTCTGCTCAGTTTGTCTTCGATCACGTTGGATTTCCCCGGGATGTGTGTTGCTATCAGAAAGCACCCGGTGGATACTGCCCACTGCCAAATTCTCAAGGCCTCTCGGCATAAGGGGTAAGTTTTGGTTCCCCCTTGTTTGTTGATATACCAGACCGCAGAAATGTTGTCGGTCTGGATCGTAATCGTTCCAAGAGGTAGGGAGTCGTGGAAGTGCTGCAACACCAATAGCACCGCTCTCAACTCCAGGACATTGATGTGAAGCTGTGACTCTGTTTCTGACCGGGTGCCTTGGGCTGTTCTTCCCTGAAATAGCCCCCTCACCCTATCAGAGAAGTGTCCGTGGTCACTGTGGCTGACGCGGGGGAGAAACAAATGGGTGACCTGCTGTTACCTGGTGGCTGGTCAACCAACAAAGACGATCCTTTCTGCAAGCATCTGTAATCATTATCAAGAACGACATCAGAAGTTGTTGGTAAGACCATTGGGTGAAGAGCAACCATGAAGTATTCTCATGTGCATATGCCCCAGAGGAATTGCTATGAGCGTAACTGCCATGGTACCTAGTAGTTTCAACACCAGAGAGGCTGGTACTTTTTTTCTCATCAGAATGTCTGATATCTGGTCACTAAGAGTGGCTGTTCTGTCCACTGGCAATTTTACCATGGCAGTGGTGGTGTCAAAGTCTGCTCTGATAAAGGAGTTATGCTGCAATGGTGACAACACACACTTGTCGAAATTTATAGTTATTCCTAACTGAGAGCACAGGATGAGAGTGTGATCCCTGGACAGAATTAGTTGATGCCTGGAGGTGGCAGTAAGGAGCCAGTCATCCAGATATGGAAACACTCTGAATCCTAGACACCTCAGGTGAGCCGTAGCCACTGCCATGCATTTGATAAACACTCTGGGGGCTGTTGTGAGACCAAAGGGCAGTGCTCAGAATTGGTAGTGACTGGCTCCCAGCTGCAAATGCAAGTGATCTCTGGATGGCCTGGCCATTTTGATATGATAGTACACATCCTTGAGATCTATAGAGCACATCCAATCGCCCATTCCTATGAATGGAAGAATCGATTGAAGCGTGACCATCCAGAACTTCTCCTTCTTTACAAAGGTGTTGAGTCTGCTGAGGTCCAAGATGGGCCTCCAGTCTCCTGTTTTCTTTGAAACTAAAAAGAATCTGAAGTAAGTTCTGGATCCTATCTGGTCTTCTGGGACTGACTGGACGACTCTCTTTTCCTGCAGCTTCTGGATTTCTATGGCTGCTTGATCCCTGAGACTGGGTGGAATGTCTAGGATTTTCCTTCGAATAGGTGGGGGTTCTGAGAATGGGATGATGTAACCTCTGGTAACAATGCTTTGTACCCAAGAATCTTTTGTAGTTCCTAGCCAGGCATCTGGATAGAAAGACAAGTGACCCCTTGACTGCCTCCAGAGTAGGACAGTCGGGCCTCCTTTCAGAAGTGCTGGTAGGGCTTGCCAAAGAACTGATCTCTGTCACCCTGGTTTTGTGGACCCCCTTTGCCGCCAGGGCAGCGTCTTCCATTATTACCCCCTCCTCTGCCCCTGGAGGGGGGTTCACTATGTGTGTTCTGGAAAGCTCCTTGGTACTTCCGGAACCACATTCTTCCACCTGTTTGCCCTTTGGGGTACGGTCTAGTAGGGGTGGAAAAACAGACTCCTACGGCAGATAGAGTCTTTCCATCTTGCTCACACCTAGTGAGGGTCTCCTTGACTTTGGGCCCAAAAAGGGACGAGCCATCGAATGGGGTATTAACGAAGGAAGACTTGAAGGTGCAAAGGAGCATAAACGCATCCAGGAATGTCTCCAAAGAGCTATTGCTGAATCCGCTGCCTGACTCGAACCATCGGCTGCATAAGAAATGAGCCACATGGATGAGTTAACTATGGAATTTAGGGTATTAAGCTGGGATCTCACCTTCTCAGAGACACCGCCATCTGTACTACCCTGCAGAGTATCTCCAAGCTCTTTTAGGAGATCTCTTTGAAGAGGGATAAAATGAGTCAAGTAGTTGAGCAATCACATAGCAAAAGTCACAGAACTAAAGATGCGTTTCCCATACCTGTCATTAGTCCGGGAATCTCTATTAGGAGGATGGACAGTAGAAGAGGTTTCAGACATCTTCTTCTTGGTGGTCGCTGCCACCTTCATGGCATCAACCGGCACTCCCTTGGTGAGGAACATTTTATCTTGGGGGGACGTAATAAATTTGTTGGGCCTCCAAGGGACTGGTTCCATAGTATCAGGAGACTCCCATGCCCTTTGAGCAACCAATTCCATTAGTTCATCGAAGGGCAGAGTCACCTAGGAGGTGGAAGGTTGAGACCCAAAGGCCTTCAGGAGCACCGACTCATCCTCAGTAGGGCTAACAGACTGCCAGTCACCCCTCTGCTTAAGGACTTCCAGGATATCAGCAAAGGAGATATCCTTCGAGGGGGACTGTGGGGACTCTTCTGACTCCTCTAAATCAGTGTCTGATGTAAGAGACACCTGCAGGGAGTCCAAATGCCTCCTCTTGCAAAGTTTCTTCCTGGGAACCTCATCAGTGGGGGCTTCTGGTGAGGTCTCAGCAGAACATGGGTCACCCAGTGGGGTTACCTGAGGCTCTGGGTCTCGACGCTTTATGAGGACCTGTGATGTAGAGGCAGAAAGTGGCACTTTAGGAGAGGAGGAAGAGGGCCCTGATGACATGTGAGTCTTGGAAGACATAACCCTCCTCATGGCATTGAAGGCTCCACTGATCCGACCCACAGAAGCTGCTGGTTCCGAAGAAGACAGTAACCTCCCTGGCACCGAGACAGTTGGCTCTGACCCAGAGGAAGGAGCTGAGCTCATCCGCGCTGAAATTCCGAGAGGAAGGGTCGGAACCGACGCATTGGTTCGACTCCCCCCCCCCCGGAGCCAACCAGTGAGTGTCGGCTCCCAGACTCTTCGAATGGGTTGATGAAGCTGATAGCACTGGAACAGGCATCGGCTCCGAAGGATCCATGATTATCAGTTCCCCCTCCTTTAGCTCCAAAGGCCCGGCTCAGCTCAGAGGAGGAGTAGTCACAGCAGGTACAATTGTCTTCAGATCCGAAACTGTTTGGGTTGAAGCCGATAATTTAGTCAGTGCTGGATTCTCGAGAAGCCTCTGCACCACTTGGTCCACATCCACATCAGAGAGGGTTCTCGATGAACGAGTCAAAGGCACCAAAGAAGCCACTGATTGCAGAATGGGTGACCTCAAGGTTTCAGAGACTGGCTTCAAAACCAGGGACTAGCTCCGAAACACTGGCTCGGAGCACAGCTCCAAAGACTGCAGAGCAGGTGACCGCACCTTAGCAGCAAGGCTCAGAGCCGATGACTTGGACTCCATAGAAGCTTTGGAGGAATTCGACCCCTCCAACGACTTGGAAGTCGGGTCAGCCTTGTCCAAGGACTCCTAAAAATCTGGTTTCAGCAAGCCTCTATCCACCAGTTTTCTCCTGCACTCCAGCAACACCCTGCTACTAAAGGAATGGCAAATAGAGCAATCCTTCTGGAGATGAACTGGCCCCAAGCAATAAACACAATTAACATGAGAGTCAGTAATAGACATTTTCTGCCCGCACTTAGGGCATTTTTTAAAACCTGACTTTTGCTTTTCTTTCTGATCAGTCATAATAACAACAAAAGTATACACCAATCAGAATCCAAAAGCAATTATTTAAGCCACACTAAGGAAATCGTAATTAACTCAGTACACAAACAGCAAACTCTACAATAACTACAGAACTAACAATCTATATAAACACTCTAACACTAGCTATAAATTTTAACTTTAAGGTATTAGCTATGAAAAATTAGCAAGGATAGGGAACTGTTCAAAAACAACTAAAGTACGGCTAAAGGCCTAAGAGAAGCCACTCTTAAAGGATGAAAATCTCATCAGCAGAAAAGGCATGAATAAGGCCTGAACTAAAACTAAGGCTAACTAGCCCAAAAAACACACTCTAGCTATAGAAACTGCAAAAAATTGTTGCTCTAAAGATAAGAATAATCAAGAATAATCAAGAATACTGGCCCGAGCTCTCTATCGACCTCCGATCTATTGCATTGGCAAACTAGATCTGAGGTGAGACAGAAAGCATCATGGGATAGGGACTTGGTCTCAAGCTACTCTAAGATTTTGAGCTTGTGAAAGCGGCTGACACAAAGCCGATGGATCGGCTCCGAACCCATGTGTAAGAATGAACGGCGAGATTGAACAACTTCACATCTACACTTTCTGGACTCCTTGGTCACCTGGGAAGAGAGACTCCATAAATGAAGCATCTCTTGCTTCAGGTTTTTATCAGTGATTCCCACTGCCTTAGTCCTCATCCCATGCAGGAGACATTCGTATAACTTAAGCATGTGTGCCTAGCAGTTCAGGGTACTTAAGGGAAGTAGCTGAGAATGCTACTCTCCCTGTCATTGGGAATGGTGCTCCTGGGTGAAGCCATAGCTGGTGTCTTGCTGGAATTCAAAGACACCACTGCTGGATCAATCAAATGTTTCCTGTAAAGGACTTCCGGGAATCCTGGACTCTGTAGAATCAGTCATGTTTCCTTGAAGCAGGGGGGATTGAGTCTGGTCCCAGTGATGCACTGATGAATGTAACATCCAGGACAACTATGATTAGAGGAACAACTGGTTTGGCTGTGGAAGGCTGATAGGTATTCTATACTCAAACAATCCTCAGAGTACTCTTCAACATCCCATTGGAATTCTTCCTTCACCCTATGAAGGGTGTCTCCAAATGAAAAATCCTCTGATGGTAAGGTAGAAGATAAGGTGTCCTCACTGCCTAATTCATTAAAAGAAGAAGAAGAAGGGACATCTGGCCCACACAGGCAGATCATCGGCTTCTGGGTCTGGGTTATCTGAATCATCATCTAAGGCAGGATCAATCCTTCTTTTCATAGAGGGAACTTTGACACCTCAAGGATTTCCACAACTGGCTGAGTAGCTTTACAAAGCTCATGAAATTCCAAGCCAGTTGGAATATGTCCTTGGACGAGGCATGGGAACTGGGATTGGCTGAGAAAGAATTTGGCTTAGGCTGAAGCAATCTAATGGGCACCAGATACTTTGACATTTTGTGTCTAAGTTTCTCAGGGGGCTACCCTTGGAATAAGTACAGATACTGAAGACCTCTAAGTGGTCTTTGGGAACCTCCTCTCAGACTTAAAAGAGTGGACATCACCTTACCCATTGCTCAGCAAAAAAAAAAAAAAAAAAAAATAGCAGGTGTCAGATGCAAGTGCCTCAGTGAAGCCTCTGAGCTGTCCAGTGCTGGGCAGTTTTGGTCCAAAAGAACATGTCTAAAGCCTATGGTATGTTGACTTTTAGGAGCCATTGTAGAGGGGATAACTAAAACTGACTCCAAGGACAGGGACTGCAAATACAGCTCTCTGGTCCTGGTGATGCTGGACCTAGGGGACCTGGGAAAACTCTCAGATTTGCACAGGCTGCAAGTGGTTTCCAGATTCTTCTACTTTGGACATTTTTCAGAATACTCATGATTCTGGATGGTGTTTTCCTAGGCCTTGGCCAGTGCCATGATGATATGGGATTATGAGCTTATACTTTCTTTTTTAGTGACATAGTCCTGGAAAGACTCGGTTGAATGATAGATTGTCTACAGGTAAACCTTGCTCAGTTCAGACAGATGTCCATATTGTGCTGTGGACCTAAGTTTCTGAGAATCCTCCATATCATTGTTATAATCAGACATTAATGAAAACTCAGAAAAATCTCTAATAATTTAAAAAAGACTCCCCCATGGGGTACTTCTCTAGAACTGCTAAAAGCAAGCTGATCAACTAGACTGATGATGATGCTCTGTTCAGCCTATAAGCACACTCAGACTATAGCAAGAAAGATCAGAACACGGCATTGCGCAATGATCTTGTTATCACGACAAAAATGGAGCAACTACTATAAAAATACCAAAGAACCAATACAAAATGCTAGGACACTAAGTCGGCAACCAGAACAAAATACAAAGGAATTATTCCTTTCTATTTTTTTTTCTGTTTGCTGACTCAGTGCTCTTATTATACCATCGATATCCTGAAATCTAAGTGGGAGGATGTCGGCCAAAGACAAGAAAGGGAACAAAAAGCTGTGGAAGCTAGGCCAGCAAGTTGGACTGCTGCAGGCAGGAATCCTAAAAGTGATGACTGAAACAGTTAATATTATGAAGAGCATCTGGTATTACAGTTTCAGTCATTTCTATCACGTGTATTTAGGATTATCACTCCAAACCATCCATTTCCTAAGTAACAGAACAATTCAACTTTAAAGGCTTATTATGCCCCTTAACAATATTCAGGGAATAGTCACTACATAAGTAGGTAGAAATAATTTTCTTAAATTCTTGAAAAAAATCCACACTAATGCAGAACACTTTTCTGGTACAAAAGATTCTCTATAAGGGAGAGAGGATCAAAGGTGAGAAGCATGACAACTACAGGCATGTAAATGTAATCCAGTGGAGGCTGCATTTTTTCTATACAACGTAGAAATAATAGGTAAATTATAAGTACATTTAACAGTTAAGCCCCTCAGAAATCAACCTCAGTACAGTATCAAACAGAAGCAAATATAAGACCAAACTTGCTTTTCTTTAATTGTTGGGCAAATACTTTACAAGGCTGAAGGACCACATTGGCAGATAAATTACATCATCTATATACTGAAAATATTTCACCACATAATTTTTTAAAAATTCCAGACCCTACATGTTTTGATTGTACCAAACCCATAAACTACATCAAGTATTTATTTTAACTGTAAAGAAATGTCCATCATTTCAGTAACAAAGGGATAAATATTTCTCCATTAAACTAAAACAAAACACTATTTTCTAAACAAAATTTCAGTCAATTGCAAGATAAAAGACGCTTTGTAATTATTCCCTAAAAATACATTAACGGCTTCTATGCCACATTTGTGTTTTATACTTGCATAAAGACTACTTACGTATTTTGTTAGCCAAAACCAATTAACACTTCTTAAAGGATCCTGAATTTTGCATAGCAGATCGCCACAGCCACATATGTGAGACTGTAAACAAAGGAAAGGGTAGTTGTTAATCATTTTACCTTTATTTGCTATATAATTTCAACATCCTGCCATAATAGGCTCTGCAATTTCCAGGGTTTTTATGAACCTCATAGCACACACATTTTTAGTAATCCAAGTATATCTGTGTTTTACTTCCACCTTCTTTTGACTGATGTACTCAAAGTGCCCTGCAATACAAAAACAGCTGCAACAAGTGCCATATGGAAATAACCCTTATGGTTACTCAAATAATGCCTTCTTTAGGTGTCTTACATTGGCTATGGAGAAAAAAATTGCCATTTTCTCTCTTAGAAGAAACACAAAAAACATAGCACAAAAATCATGTGAGATTAGTATCATTCTTTAAAAATGTCCATGCCTTCATAACTATAGCCACCATTGTTCAGAAAATATACTATATTCCATAGAATAATAAAAATGGGTATTAATGGTTCTATCATATCTGTCATAAATGCTTAGAAATGCATGGCTATCATTCCAAACATGTCATGATTATCTATAATCTACCCAAGTCTAAGACCTTATAGCAGATCTCTTTATTAATATTCAGGGCATAGCTTCTAGATAAGAAAGAAAGAAAGAATATCCTTAGCTGTTTGAAGAAAATGCAGACTGGAACACCTCACACTGAAATTTAATTCATGTGATAATGTAGTAGTGAAACCAGAATGCAAGTAAAGCATGACTCTTCTAAAGAGGTAACTTGTTTTCAATTACCCTTAATGTTTTGCAGTCATATATAAATCACTGTACAATATCTACCATTACATCATTTTGTGGGTGTAGCTTTAGAGAAAATCTGAAGAAACAATGAAACTGAAAAATTGAACGGCACAATATAATCTTCATTATTTGTTTTTTTTTTTTTTTTTTGCAAAATCAATTGCAACTTTTAAATTAGTATAATAAGAAATGAAATGTTTCTAAATGTGGCCAATACATTTTAAGAATTAAGTAAAATAATCTTAAAGTGCTAAACAGAATACATTTAATAATTTACATTTGTTTTATTGAAAGTGCACTTAGTTGGCTCTTTTTAATGATGTTTAGTGGTTCAATAATTATTCGTAGCTCAATAGCAAAGAAAAACTCTGACCCTGGTCTAGGGATTGTACCCAGGACACCCTCAAATACTGTGCAGTTGTCACTGCCACTGGACCAATAAGGAGTCTCTGGACAGTCAAATACCTGGTGTCTCCCCAACAGCAGTTCTTCTTTTCAGCTAGGAAATCACCATGAATGTGCATTTTTAAACACACAAGCATCCACTGCAGTACAAATCATGAACTTTTTATTATATTAATCATCATGAAAGAAAACCTCTGATCCTTCTCTGGTTGCTGTCCAGTGGCAGTGGCAACCATATGAAATGGGGGAGGGTGTGACCGTATGACCTATTATCAGTAACATTATAGATCTTTATACCACACCTGTATGACCCATTATCAGTAACATTACAGATCTTTACACCACACTCATGACCCATTATTGGTAACATTATAGATCTTTATACCACACCCATATGACCCATTATTGGTAACATTACAGATCTTTATACCACACCCATATGACCCATTACTGGTAACATTATAGATCTTTATACCACACCCGTATGACCCATTATCGGTAGCATTATACATCTTTATACCACATCCATGACCCATTATTGGTAACATTATAGATCTTTATACCCCTCGCATATGACCCATTATTGGTAACATTTTAGAGATTTATACTACACCCACATGACCCATTATTGGTGACATTATAGAGCTTTATTCCACACCCACATGACCCATTATTGGTAACATTATAGAGCTTTATACCACACCCACATGACCAATTATTGGTAACATCATAGATGTTTATACCACACCCATATGACCCATTATTGGTACAGTGTGGTATTATGTAGCCTTCATCACCCACATGAATTTACTTAAAAAGGTGCAATGATTCCTTAGTTGAAAAATCAGTACATTGGAAAAAAATATTCAGAAAGACTTCAGGAATTACCTTATACTCTCTTTCCTGTATGTTTCTTAGAAGTGATCTCTGCCTGGTTTATAAAACAATGTCTGATCCAGTTTTATTGGCCTAGAATCTAATGTTAGGCAAGATAAAAACAGATGAGGGAACTTATTGTTAAAAATTTATACAATAGAAAAACTTGACATACTCTCTAGACATCACCTTTCAAGATTAACAACTGTTTTACTTTATAATATAAATTAAATGTTCATTAACTTTCTTCAAAATAATCTTTGATATACAGCTTCCAAAAGAAAGTACAACTGCTCAAAGGTGTGATCACAAACAACATTAGTAAATGTTCATTAACTTCCTTGAAAAATAATCTTTGACAGCTTCCTAAAAAAAAGTACAACTGCTCTTAAGTGAAATCACAAAACTTTGAAAACTCTTGACCATGAACAACAATCATAGCTTTAAAAATCATTAAAAAGGCATTTTTGCACACCCCCAGCATGGGAGCAGCATCCTCTTACCCCTACTACTTTTATATACACCAATGTAGCTGAAAGGTACATTATGACTGCTGCAACTTACAGTTTGGGTGACACACACACACACAAATATACACACACACACACACACACACACACACACACACACACACACACACACACACACACACACACACACACACACACACACCGTTTCCTTAAGCAGCTCACCTATAACTCCAAAGTAGCAGCCATCGTTGTGACGTTGCCTCAATGAAGAACAGCCAAAGCCGAGCCATTTCCTCTGGCCACCAAAGCATTAATTTACCAGGCATCAGCGACCTCCACTCCGTGCAAAAGCAAAACAGCCAAAGTATTAATCAAGCCATGAGTCCAACAACAAATGCACAGCCAAAGGTCTGCAGCAGTTGCTTGCTCCATTTCCGATTCCACGCCAAAAGTTTTCAAACAGCCAGAATTTAAGAACACACAGCCAAAGCTCTGTAGCAATCAATACTTTCATTCAAACAGCCAACCGGAAAGCACATGAGCCCTTGAGCTCAATTCCGACAGGCTGACGGAGCTGATGTCATCACACATGTGATGACGTCAGCTCAAAATGGCGCGAAATAAAAAAAATTTGAAAAGAGCTGGAAAAAAATCAGAAATGAAGGGGTGCCACTCGGGAATCGTGGCACCCCATTAATTGGACCCCAAAACACAATAAAAACCGAGTAAATCGGTACGGTTGGGAGGTCTGTGTAAGAGACATAAAGAAGGCATTCTTTGAGTAATCATAAAGGTTATTTCTGTATAGCTTTTGTTGCAGCTGTTTTCTGTATTGTCAGAGACTTTTAGTACATTAATCAAAAGAGGGTGGAAGTAAAACATAGATATACTTGCCCTACTAAAAATGTGTGTGTTCTGAGGTATTCTGTAGCCATCCACCAAGGTCACTACCTTTTACACTCTGTTGATAGTGTGAAACACTTCCTTGAAAAAAATCAGATAGGCTTACTAGAAATAGTTTCTGTAAAGAAGAACAAGAATTCAACTTTGGGCTTGCTACTGACCAACTCAAGGCATCTGGTAAGGGATTAACAAGTTTTAGGTAATTCGGCAACTGAACCTCAGAGTGTGCAAGAACGAAGCAGTCATCCGTGTAATAGCAAATATGGATACCCTTTAGCCTGAATGCTGCCACAACTAGTACCATATTCATAATAAAGACCACAGAAGCACTTGGCAGACTGAAGTGAAGACCCCCACACACACACACACACACACACACATGCACACTGACACCTCCTGTTAAGACAACATTGAAGTGCGGTAGTAAAATATCAAATATTCCTCAAATGCAGTCTGGTTATCAACTCCATGACCACTGAAAAGAAGGAGGCCAAGAATGAACAGCTCCCATCCTGAACTTCAGAACGCTGGCATCAACAAACACTGCATTATCTAGTGCTCACCTTTCTTTGAAAACAGGAAGAATCTGGAATAAAATATTTATCTAAAAGGAGAGGTTGTCTTTGACAATTATAACATGTTCTCTAGAAAGAGATAAGCCTTGAGGAGAAAGTACTTGGAAATAATTACAAGGCTGTGGAAGAAATCTTAGCAAGAAAGCTAAGATACAAAGATAGTAAATGCTTTCGCTTTCTTGCATACTGTTGCAGTCAACCATAACTTTTTTCTAAATGTTAAAGTTGCCAAACTGGGAGTGGGATTTGAAGCAATGGCTACAGTGGTCTACCACAGAATGAAACCCTTCTAAAGAATTAAAACCTTTAGGATTAACACCAGGCTCCTGTAAACCAACCCTGAACACTTCAGAATGCCCATGCAAAAGAGGTAGAGTGGATGAACCTGAAAATGGTGGAGAATTCTTCATTTTATAAAACATTTTTTTATTTCAGACACCTCTTAATTTAGCATTCAAAGTATGTAGTCATTAACTTCATAAAAATATCAAAACGTAAACTCTTGGGGAAATAAATCTTTTCCTCCCCACCAAGTCCCCATCTCCATCAAGAATTTCATTCATCATTCTCACCCTCGTATTGAATAGCTGGGTGATAGTAAAGCATCAGTTTTATTTCCCTGCCAGACTGCTAATTAAAGCAAATGGTATTGCAGACCATCCCTAAAAAACATTTCACAATCTTAGCAGTCATAGTTTATCCTTGACTCTCTTTTTCAGCCTACATCCACTACAATCCTCCCTACAATTCCTCTATATACTATGTTCTGCATATAAATCCATGTTTACATATATATATATTATTGTTATTGCTCACTTTGAGTAGTATAACTATGCACAGCTTCTGAAAAAAATTTTTTTTTTAGTTTTTTAGTTTTTAACTCATTTATGTAACAATGGCTGCTTTTTACTTTTTAAACTTTATTAATTTTTTTGCATGTTTTCCTGGAACTTTTCTCCCCGGGCCTCTACTGAAAATGGACATGTAGCCAGTTAGACTAGCCCAGTCAACAAATGTAAAATAAAATAAATAAAAATAAATAAATATTCAGCCACATAAACAAAATTCTCCCTCAGTTTATCACTATTAACGGAATGAAGATATTTGCTGACATTTATGACTTAATCATTTTAGTAGTCTGAAAGTTAGAGCATTGTGGAATTTCCTGTTCAAAGCATCTCCTAAATCTGTTCATTTACCCACATTAAATCTACTTTCTAGCAGCTAACATATTGTTTTGTGTGTTTATTCTTTTAGGATATTCATGTTTAAAACAACTTCCAAGCTTCACTGAAAGAGAAGAGATCCATCTGAAAATCCATTTCCTACCTAGGCTTCTTGATTTAAAAAGACAACAAAATTATGGGAGGTGCCACCCTTGGTCAGAAAGCTCTAACTGCAAGTTTGGCAGTGTTCATTTTTCCAGGTCTCCAGAAGTCATAGGCAGAGCAGTACTGTTGTTGGGGTGACCAGAAAAAGAGTACTTACATACCGGCTTCAAACCCACACAATAATCCGGATTTTTACATTGGAGCCAGAGATACAGCTGGACTAGTTTGCAAGAAAAAGAGTACTTACATACCGGCTTCAAACCCACACGTCTACAACTTTGAGAAATCGGTTTGCAGTGACATATATTGGACGTATCACAAGATGAAAAATCAGGTCCATCACTTTACAGATAATCTAACTAGCAAAGAAAGAAAATGCTTATCGGATTTCATGAACAACAGGAACATCAGGATCATGAAACCCGATAAAGGTGGTGGTGCTGTCATCTTTTCTACAGAAGACTACAATCAGGAGATATACAACATTCTTTACCATTCAGGCAACTACGAAAACATTTCACTGAACCAGGTCAATATAGGTCACCAACGTATAGATCTCATCATTGAGGAATTCCTTATTGACAACAGGATATCCAACGACACCTATTCGTTTGTGAAAGAAGATCATCCTGTTCTTGCCAAGATGGTTGGTATTCCCAAGTTACACAAATCCATTGGCCAAACTCCCTTCCTACCGATTATGTGTCAGGCTCTAGATCAAAAACATTTAGATTAGGGAAACTGATTGACAACTGGTTAAAGAAGGTTTACGACAGTATCCCCCACATAATTAAGGACTCTTGGAGGTTCTTGGGTACCATCACCAATGATTTGTGGGAGACCAACCTGATTTATGTTACAGTGGATGTTGTAGACCTCTTTTCCAGCATTCCCAAGATAGAAGGATTAGAACTCTTTGAAAGAAGTCTGACTAGATACACCGACTTTCCTTGGGAGAAAATCAGTCTCATTTGTGACATGATGTCACTGGTGTTAGATCACAACTATATCTCCTTTCAAGGTGAATTCTTTAGACAGACCAAGGGTGTGGCGATGGGAGCAACTTGTGCTCCCATTTTCCATGAACTTGGTCATGGCTGAATGGGAATTGGAGTATGTGTTCAACAGCACTTTCTACAAAGACATCACACTATACATTAGATACCTGGATGACATCTTTATCTTATGGAAGGCCTCCGAGGGTAGGTTACAAGAATTCATGGAGTATCTAAATAAGACAGTGGAATTCTTGAAATTCACCCATGAATACAGTTACCATGAAATATCATTTTTGGACGTACTGTTGAGTCATGACAATCATGGGTTCACCTCTAGGGTGTACAGGAAACCCACATTTTCTAATGATTACGTCCATTACAGTAGTAACCATCCCCCTTATGTATTTCATAATGTCATAAAAGGCCAATGTGTACGTGTAGCAAGAATGTCTTCCAACAAGTCCATCTTGGAAAAGGAGCTTAACACCATTAAAGAAATGTTTTTGAGTGGAGCCTATCCTGAAAAGATGGTCTTGGAAGTCACTACTTATGTATACAATGAATGGGGTAGTAAATATCCACCTCTTTTAGGTTTGTATCAGTTGGATAAACAAGAAGGGATTCTTAATGAACCATCAAGCAGGGTTTGTGTACTCATGTACACCCCGACTACACATATTATAAAGGAAATATTAGAAAGACATTGGTCAACACTCAGGGTTTTGGACAAGGGAGAGCTATTGGGTACAAAACCAAGATGTGTTTATAAAACAGCCCCAAATTTAAAAAAGTTATTGGAAAAAGCTAATAACACCGCACAAAAACAAAGACATGGCACACTTAAGGGTACAGTCAAATGCGGAAACTGCAAACAGTGTAAATATATCAATTCTAATAGGATTATCCATCTTAATGATTTGTGCCATACTACCATAGAAAGTAAATACGGTAACTGTAGAACAAAACAGGTTGTCTATCTGGCAGTCTGTAATTTATGCAATGCCCATTACATAGGCAAGACAGAGAGACAGCTGAACAGACGCATTTACGAACACGTGTACAAAATAGGTAAACACGATATTAAAAATGCATTGTACAGGCACATTTTGGATAAAGGCGAGGAGCATAGTTTTTTATTTTCCATTATTGAACAGATAGAGGTTTTTCCTTTTGGGGGGGATTGGAAAATGAAATTAGCCGCTTGTGAAAGTAAATGGCAAATCCTAATGGATTCTACGAGATCACCTGGTCTCAATGATTTTATAAGTATCAAACCTTTTTTAGCATTAGAATAATCTTTAGGACTATTCGTTTGATACAGTGATTACTTTTTTTGTTTAGAATAAGACAACTGTACTTATATTATTAGATTCAGGTTATATTGATAGAATTATAGTTGCATTATTAGGTTACATATATACATAGTACATATTATTATATTGTATGTGTATTTGAATGAGACATTCTGATTTTATGGTAGGTCTCAACATTGTTTTTAGAGAAATTTGTAATGTGTCTTTAAAAAAAATTTTTTGGCGGTTTTTTATCAATTAAGTTTTTTATCAATTAAGGTGATACAGGAGATGTATATAAACTTTGGGATGATGCCTGTTATTTGTTCTGATGAAGACTGGCCAACAGTCGAAAGCGCTTAACCAGAAGCTTTTGTCTTGTTCAATAAACTATCGTGAGTCCTCTCCTGTTGTACGAGCAGTTTTCCTTGAACTCACCATCTTTTTAGTTCTTGAGTTGTTTGATTCTTCCATTTCGTGGATAACAAATGTAAAATAAAATAAATAAAAATAAATAAATATTCAGCCACATAAACAAAATTCTCCCTCAGTTTATCACTATTAACTGAATGAAGATATTTGCTGACATTTATGACTTAATCATTTTAGTAGTCTGAAAGTTAGAGCATTGTGGGATTTCCTGTTCAAAGCATCTCCTAAATCTGTTCATTTACCCACATTAAATCTACTTTCTAGCAGCTAATATATTGTTTTGTGTGTTTATTCTTTTAGGATATTCATGTTTAAAACAACTTCCAAGCTTCACTGAAAGAGAAGAGATCCATCTGAAAATCCATTTCCTACCTAGGCTTCTTGATTTAAAAAGACAACAAAATTATGGGAGGTGCCACCCTTGGTCAGAAAGCTCTAACTGCAAGTTTGGCAGTGTTCATTTTTCCAGGTCTCCAAAAGTCATAGGCAGAGCAGTACTGTTGTTGGGGTGACCAACCATTAGTTTTACATCTGTGCAGCTGAATGTCAGTAGCACCAACACCTTTAAACATTTTCTTGGAATGAGAAACAGTAGTACATTTCTCCTTATGTTACTATCCAGCTGGCTACTTAGGAGCATTTCTGCAGGAGTTTTTAGATGGCATCATTGAACTAGTGCATGAATCCCATTGGTGGTTTATCTTGGATGATTTCATTGTTTGGTTCAACAATGTTACCAGTGAAGTAGCTTTGCAACTTCTTAATTTTCTAGAATGCTTTAATATACTGGAAGATACAGGCTCACAACCTTATACAAAGATTGCAAGGAGCCTGCTACAACTAAAATAAAGATTCTGTTACCTGCCCAATCATTAACCAGTCCTTTAAACATTGAGAGTCTTCATGCTTGTTCAATTTTAATGGAATTTTATTTTATAATCCTCCTGCCCTACACAAGTAGCTGCTATTCAGAATTTTACTTTCAGCATTGTGGGTTACAGCCAAGGAGCTATTATAATTTGCATTAATGTCATTGCAGTTGAGTTTGATTCCCAGTACTGTACCAAATCATCATCATCATGCCATTTAAGCATCATAACCAGATCACCCTCAGCATTCTATGATTAATCAAGAGGAGTCCCAAACTTTGTAGCCTTTAAGAATAATTATAATTTAGCATCCCTGCTATGTTTCTAGTAAAAGTTTTCTGGATGCTTTTTTAACATTCTTAGTTGTCCTTTATTACATACAAATGTGCAGAACCACAGTATTCGATAATTTGTCTGAGGCTCTGTACAATGGCATCATTACTTCCTTTTCCTAATGACAGCAGCCCTAATTATGTCTCCAAAATACCATAGTGAGTTCTTAAAACAGCTATAATGTTGCCATCAGATTTAAGTAAGCAGTCCGTCATTATTCCAAAGTCCTTAAGTAGCTCATGTTTTGGTAATCAAATGTCCTTAGCATACAGGTATTTCTTATTATCTTCCCCAAAGGCAGAATACATTTGTGGCATTGAACATAACAGACTTTATCTTTGACCACTCAGCTAGAGTCCCAACAGTGTAGTATTTTTTTTCTGCAATATTTGTTACAACAGCATCTATTTGTGAGTAATCTGTTAACTAGGCTTCCACTATCTGTCATAGTTGACATAAATGCATAAAATAAGTATGTACCCAACACCAATACCTGAGATACACCTCTACTAATGGTAAGCCGCTCACAAAGAAAGTACAGTTGTGTAAGAAACTTACCATAATTGTATATGTTCTAGTAGATGACCGTTGCACTACTGAGTCTTGTGAATTTCTACCTGCAGGAGTCTGGTCAGCCTCAATACCAGATAATTTTACCCTCCCCCAGCTGGCAGACACCCTCCCCAATTAATGTCAGGACATCTGTGATACAAAAGGAGTCATCAGTTGGCTCCATCTTCAGGTCTTTCATACACCGAGACCAAAGGTTCTATTATGATCCTGTAGGCTCAAATGACTCACCCTATGCTAGAGGAATGGAATGGTTACATTCAGCAAGAGGTAAATGTATAGTGGAAACAAGAGTGAGTGTCAAGTTGACCACCTCATCCCTAGGGGATTCCAGAAAAATACGAAGAGGGGTAAGGAGAGGGAAAGGCTACTGCAACAGTGATCTACTTGAACATCTATAATTATGGTAAGTTTCTGACTCAACTGTATTATGTTCTTCATAGTCACTGTTGCAGTGCTGAGTCTTGGGATGACTCTCAGAGTTATAATAAAGGAGGAGGTTGATTACTATTGGGAGCTGATGAGACAAGGCTCTACAAGATGGCAGAGGCAACCCAAAGCTTTCTCTAGAGGTAGCTCCAAGATCGGACGGTTTGCAAAGGTGTGTGCAGAGGACCAGGTAGCTTCTTCAGGCATGCACTGTCTAGAGGCACCTTTAAAAAGGCTGTGGTAGCTGCATTTGCTGTAATGGAATGAGCCCTATTGGGCACTGGAACATGTTTTCCATGATGACAATAACAAAAAGCAATGCAGTTGAAAATCCATTTAAATATGGTCTGCTTATTCAGAGGTCTCCCTGCCTTACACTCTGTAAAGGAAACTAGGAGTTGGTCTGCTCTGTTAGGAAATTTTGCTCTGTGCAGGTAGAACCTCAGTCATTTGTGAATGTACAAAGCATGGAGGATCCTTTCCCCTTGTTCTGTGGATTTGGAAAAAAAATGGATGGTGAATGGTCTAGGTGAGGAAGACATCTGATACAACCTTGAGCATAAAGGATGGATTGGCCCTGAGGGTGACCTTCTCTTTATGAAAGATCAAGAAAGGCTCCTTGCATGAGTGATTGCAGTTCAGAGATACGTCTAGCTGATACCAAAGATAATAAAAGTGTGTGTGTGTGTGTGTGTGTGTGTGTGTGTGTGTGTGTGTGTGTGTGTGTGTGCGTGCGTGCGTGTGCGTGCATGTGTGTGTGTGTGTGTGTGTGTGTGTGTGTGTGTGTGTGTGTGTGTGTGTGTGTGTGTGTGTGTGTGTGCATGTGTGTGTGTTTTCAGGTGAGCATTTTTACTGGAGCAGAGGCAGGCATCTCAAAGGAAGCTAAAGTGAGCTTTTCTTGGACAAAGTTAAGGTCTCAGACATGTATGGGCGAATTTCTGTGAGGTCTAAGGAGTAAAATTCCTTTAAGAAACTGTTTGAAGTGAGGGTGGAAGTAGTCAGGAGTAAACATAGGCAGGCAAACAAAAATGCCAGATACATGTACTTTGATGGAGGACTAGGATAAGCCTTCCATGTATAGTGAAAAATAGGTATTTCAGCATTTGTGCTAATCTCACCAACTTTGGAAGGATTTTCTTTGTCACCAAATAGAAAAACTTTTCCACGTAGCAAGATATAACTTTCTGGTACCTGGTTTTCTGCCTTCTTTCATAATACAAACCATGTAATCAGAAAAAAGATGCCTGGTGGGGATTAAGGACAAATCATCCCCCATGTGAAGTTCAGTGTTTGCAGATTTGCATGAGTGACAGACCCCTTGATCTGTGAAAGAAGGTCCACAAACAGATGTAGTGACTTAATCCTCCCTACACTGAGAGTGAGCAGGTGGGAAAACAGTGCTATCCAGGCCAGTGAGGTGCAATCATGTCCATCTTTGGCCAATCTTCCTTGACTTTCTGAAGTACTTTGGGGATAAGGGAAAACAACAGGAAGGCATAAAGAAAGACTCTTGTCCAAAAGAAGAAGGTGTCTGGTCTTCCACACTCTTCTTTGAGCAGTTCTGGAAAAATACTTTTTCAGTTGTCTGTTCTGGGTGAACACAGACAGATCCACATCTGACACCCCAGAATCGTAGGTTGAGAAAATGTCTCTTTTCACTACTCATTTGTTTCATTCTCATTGCAAGCCTGAACAGGAGGTAGAAGTGGATCTCCCCACTCCTTGCTTGTTTATATACCACATGACATGTGCACAGGTGAGATTTTTGAATGTCGAAGGTTAGTCCTACTTTCTTTAAGCACTCCATTGTGAGCTGTGTTACTCTGTGGAGCTCATCTAGGGATACTGCTGGAATCAGGCAGTTGTCCAAATAAGAGTAAATGTGGACCCCTTTGTTTCTGCAAAAGGCAATGACTGGTGCACACATTTGGGGATGACTATGGGTGCAGTACATTAACCAAATGGTAAGACACAGAATTAAAAGTGTGATCTTCTGCTTCCTCATAACTTCTGTTGTGTTCCCAAGTTTATGTACAAAAAAGCCAAGTCCAGCAGTTGCATCTGAATTTATTTTGTTTAGTGCAGAGATTATATCTTTGACTTTAAAAATAATTAAAAAATACACTACCAAAAGTGTATTTACAACACCTCTTAGAATTTCTGAGAAACCAGTGCAGTAATCAAAAAAATAGCTACACTACAAAATAGTCTAGCCAAATCAGATTTATCAAGCAAGACTTTGCAGTTGTCATGCAAGGTCACACTGAACCAGCACTGATCTTAGAATATCATCTCATGTGCTAAAACAACACCTTTTCATTTACTACACATTTAGTAGCAAGATTTAGCTTATAACTCATTCTTGGGCTCCAAATAAATTTCCTAATAATACTAGGCCACTACCATGTTGTCCATCTGGATGGATATCGCACCCTTGGGGAGGGAGTCCTGAAAAGCTTGCAATCCTAAGAGGACTGCCTCATCTCCAAGATCTTGATGTGAAATCTGGCCTCTGTCTTTGACCATGTGCCTTGAGCCATCTTCCCTTAGTAATGGTCTCCCCAACCCCAGAAGGGAAGCATATATGATCACAGTGGCTACTGGGGGTGGGAGGGTGATAGGTCGACCCTATGTGTCTACTGAGGAGGTCAGCTATCAATGAACATGGTTCCTGCAAAGTGATGTCTAACTGTGAACTGAAGAGGCTGGTGAGGAATCGACCACTGCACAGAAAGCATCCACTGTAGAACTCCTGCAGTGATATCCACTGAAGTTATTCCCCCTCTGCCCAGGGGGGATCTGTTAGCAGAAGCTTCTTGGACAAAGCCCTGTGACCTTCAAAACCCCAGTTTCTTCCCACCCTTCTAGCTCAGGAAAACACCCTTTGAGGGGTTCAGAAGCATATGCCAGAGCCTGCCCTAGCCAGGCCATCAACTTCATTTGAAAGCATTTGCATAAACACATTGTCCATAGACTGTAGGGTAGAAAGCTATGATTTCACACCTTTTTGGATGTCAGCAGACAAATTACCCAAGAGAGATTTGCACAACTCTTTAGCTCAGTAAGTGGACAGTAAGCATCGCTAAAACACAAGTCTGTTTCCCAAATCTGTCCAAGGCACTTGGCTCACTCTTAAGGGGATGAACAGATGTGGTCTCTTTTGAGAGGTCCTTTTGGGTGGCTGCCCCAACCACCATGGCATCTGTAATGATATGGGCAAGTGCCAGCACAGCCAGTTGGAGTTTTGTAAAGAATGACATGTCCCTTGAATATTAAACTGATTTATACAAGATGCTTATGTTACAAATGTATTAGAACTGTATGTCATTTGTATATCAAAGCGATATTGTACAGATGCTTGTGTTGAAAATATATTTGTGAGCTTTGTTTGCATTGAAATGTATCAACAATGCCCTTTGCTGAAATGAAGACAACTGTACATGTATTTTTGTAGCTGAATTAAATGTATATGTTTTCATAGAGGATACTGGCACAGCAGAGGTTAACTTTAAGAAAAATAAGGGAAATGTAAATGAGCTGTTAAGCCATTAAAAGGTACCCCACAGTGCTGAATAGGACTGGAGTCACTGGGTCTGTGGAGGAGCCTTTGTCCATTAGCTCAGTGAAAAGTGGGGAGACCCCAGGCACTGCCATAAATTTTTGTATGTGTATTGTGGCTGTCTGTGCTAACTTCCTGTCTGAGCTTCAAAGGGGAATACTTTGAAAACCTAGAGTCAGGTGACCAGATGAGGTCATTCTGCCAGCCCTTTTGAAAATGATATTTTAGATATTACAAAGAGAAATCTCTGAGTATAGAGTATTCTGTTTGGGAAGCCTGATGAGAAAGACCCTCACCCATAGCATATTGCCCTGTTGTAGTAAGTAACTTAACCAGGGAAAAGTAAAATTCTCTTAGATTCAGTCAGGAATATAGTGAAGCTTAGTTCAGAGAGTGTTTTTCTTTATTTGTATGAGTCTGTCCATCAATGTTAATGTCAATATTTTCTGTGATTTGAACTCTGTGGTTTACTGTGAATATATATTCAGTATTTCATGTACTTTTATTATTTATTATTAAATATATTTAAAATGTTTATTGTGACCGATCCTTGTAGAAAGTTCTTAATCTTTGAGAGTGCTTATATTTATCTGGTGACACTATGTGGGCCACTCCAGAAGGCCTAGCCATCTTGGTGAGCTACTACCATTTGTATTAGTATTAATATTAAACAGTATAATTGGATACCCTTTTAAGAGCCTTATAGCAACTGACTGGTGGCAGTGATAACAACCTTATAGTCTGGGTAAAGTTGGTAGAGTGGGTAATCTGTGCTAGCCTTTCCCAGGTGTGTGTGTTTGTGTGTGTGTGTGTGTGTGTGTGTGTGTGTGTGTGTGTGTGTGTGTGTGTGTGTGTGTGTGTGTGTGTGTGTGTGTGTGTGTGTGTGTGTGTGTGTGTGTGTGTGTGTGTGTGTGTCAGCTACTTGGGTCAGGGACAAGAATCAGTGGGAATACAGAGAGGGTGCTGGAGGACTTGGCTTGGACACTTGGCTGAGGACCTAACCCTACAGCTGTACCAGTGGGGAATCTTACTGGGGACCTAGAGGGAGACTGATATATAGACATCCAGACTCCAGGCTGAGTGTGTTTTCTGTGTGCTGTTAAGGGAAATTGTACTTGATGCAGAGAGGTCTGCATCTGGAAATACTGAGTGTATATATTTGTATTCCAAATGCATGTCCCTCTCCAGTGTCAGTGGTGAGGATTCAGGCTCCTTGATTACTGGCCCATCATAGGGACAACATATACTGGTGGCCATCACAGCATCTACCAGGGGACCCTTGCTCCAATTGGACTTGTTCCTAGAAATAATTAATATTTTGGCTGCTTTCTATGGAATAGACTCCATCACATCAGGTTCCATCCAGGCCCACTGAAAGACTAACTCAATCAGCTCATCAGTGGGTGGGACCACCCAGGAGGTAAACAAGCCACCCCCAAAAGCCTCAAGGAATATATACTCTTTCAGGTATGAGGCTTTGGTAGACCAACCCTCTAGCTGCTTCATCATTTTGAGAATATCTCTGAAGAAGATGTCATCCAGATGAGATCCTGGGGATCCTTACCCTTTCTCAAAATTGGTATCTTCCTTGACAGACTCTGGAGATGAGTCAAGATGCCTCCTCTTGTAGGACCATTTCCTATGGCCTTCCCCATGAAAGTTTCTGGGAAGGATCAGAATCAGTGGGAGAACTCATCAAATGAGCATCCTCGAGGCTTAGAAAGGCTGACTACCCCTGTACAACAGGATGAGTTCACATTGTCAGATAATAAAAGGGGGATTGGGGCAGCTCCAATTGAGAATGAGACACCTCTCTTCTGGACCTAGAGCACCCTCATAAATGCATTAAAAGCTGAAGCCAAAATTGGTGCCAAAGAGAAGCCACCCTGATCCGAAGAGGCCAAAGAAGGTACATCCCCTGCTATGATCTGACTCAGTTCTTAAGCACACGTTGGAACTGAACTATCCTAGACCAAGGTATTAAAGGCACAGACTTCTTCAAAAACCTCAAAGCTGACATTTTGACCTCCAAGCCTCATTCTGATCTGATGGAGCTAAAGTCAAAAGGGTGAGGTAAACAGCTGGGGCCTTGCAGAAAACACTTGGCACTTTGAGCATCAGATTTCAAGGCCAAAACCATGACCATGACTGATGTGGCCACTTGGAGCAAACTGTGGGGTAGGTGCTGGAAGGACCCCCAACTGCATTGGAGTATGGAGAAACATCATACTATCAAAATTGGCATCTGAGAGGCTCCTTGAAAATTGAAAGGAACTTAATGAAGATGATAAGGAAGGTGTTTTGAAATAGTGGTGACTTGTTCTATCTTGCAAAATGGGAGCATGCAGCAATGGGCTAACTAGCTCTGGGGAAAACCATGAAGGCAGAGTTGAATGGATCCTAAATACCTCCCCAGCTGACAGATCTAAATATTTCAGGGTCTTCCGCACCAGGCCCGACAGGCCTCACAGATCTGGAAACCTATTTTTTGGGTTCTCTTTCTGGTTTACTTTCTACCTTTTTCTCTCTCTCTCTCTCTCTCTCTCTCTGCCTCTCTCTCTCACTCTCTCTCGCTGTCTCTCTCTACTCCTTTTCTTTGGTTAACCTTATCTTGCCTGACTTCTTTAAGGAAGGTGATGTAGTGCCAGAAGATGAAGGAGCTGAAACTCCCACTTAGTCAGGAATGAGACCCTTGAGGACAACCTTTTTTTACCTGTCCACAACAGCTCTGGTCCCCAAAAGAGTCACAGGACTCACATTCTACTTCTAAATGTGTCCTCCCCCAGACAGTACACACAGAGTGAGTGCAAGGGTCCTGAGGGGGGGAATTTGTGCCCAAAGGGCTTTTTACAGTTTTTACATTAATTGGCCTTGTCAGCTATATGTAACCACTTGTCACGATCACCACTACAAGGAAAAACTGTAACCAGTACAATAAATAAAAAGAAATTGCTAGAATGAGATAAACAAGAGAAAATATATGTATAATCTAAGGTAATAGTTCATTTTATCTAACAGTGAGTATTTGCAAAAGTGCAAAAAAGTGATTTTTTTTTAAAGGGAAGGGAAGGCAAGAACTCACAGAAAAAGCTATGATAAAAGAGGTAACTATAAAGGGAGTATAGTAAATACAAATTTAGCTACAATGTCTTGATAGATCAGGTGACAAATGAGATCTAAAATATTTTAGGAACCAGAATGAATTATGAGTAGGGAAGGAGCCAGAGCCCTGGATCCAAATTCTTTCAAAAGGCATTGAGGTTGGATCTATTCAGATCTGAAATCCCATCTGTTGAATCAGACAGAAAAGACAACAGATTCAGTTATTCTCTAGTTTGTAAGGTCCTCTCTCAGAATGCTTTTTTCACCTGTATTAAATAAGAAATGATCACTCACACCTACTGGAAAATTGTCACCATTTTCAACCTACCTTTTATAGGTAAGGTTATTGATAGTTGTAAATGTGCAGATGGATTCTTATTTAACATTTCATGATCATTCTGACTCATGTCAGTCTGGTTTAACATCTTAGCAGAGCACTAAGCCAGACATTATTTGGGCAGTTCATAACCTCCTTACACCTTGATATAGAACAAAGCCATTATGGAGGTCCTGAACATCCCATGTATTATTCACTCTCTTTTTAAGTGTATAACCTTCTTGCTCTTTTAATGTCTGTTATTTAATTACAGTCATTTTACTCTTTCCGTCTAATCATCCATCCTGGTATCTATTTAAGCTTCACTCTGCTTTACTTCCCACTGTGCTAACACGAGACAGCCTAGAGCCAAGATTTCACAGATCTTAATCACAACACTACAAATAACAATCACAATAGTTTGTACAATGCTGAGAAGCAGATCACATTCCCTTCAATCACCTGAACACCTTGGACATACTGCCCTTTCTCTTACTTATTTAACTTCTCACTTAACGTCTCCTTTCAGTACGTTATTTCATCTTTGATTTCCCATCACCTTTCTCATTTTCTGATATACTTCCAATTTTTGCTTCTTGCTCATGGCCAACATGAAATCTCTCACTTCCTGCACATTAGGAGGTTCTTTCTTTTACCACTTCCTAGTTATGGCCTTCCTTGCCAGTAGTAGTAGTAGCATTACCCATATTACCCTCTGTTTACCTCTAGCTATCTAATCTATCCACCCTATAAAATAAAAATAATTTTGTCAATTCAACGTGCTTTAGTAGTACCTTGTCTATTAACCCCTGTATCTTTGTCTTATAGCTCACCAGTTGCTCACAACCCCAGAATATGTGCATCCACAGTCCTCTTTGCTTATTCTCGCATCTACAACATTCCACCCCAAACCTCCAACCATTTTTCCTAACTGACTGGGTGTATAAAAAATATCTTTACAGGCACTTTCAGGAGACTATATATAATCACATTGATTTTTTCACATACTTAGATAGTTTACATATGTTTAACCATTCCTGCAAGATCTATATCTGTAAATCTCTCTCTCTCTTCCATGGAACTTTCATTTTGTCTATAACCCCCTGCTTTTGACCTATTAATAGTTTTTATGCCCTTGATAACAATGCCTTCAATGTACCCCCACCTTCTTGTAACTCTATTATTACTAGTATAATTCCAAGTATTTTCCCTCCTTTTACAGCACCTCATTTTCTCCAATACCCTTTACCCTCCCACACAAGTCCATCTTAAACTTTCTTCTAGATCATATTCATTCTTCACTTCATCCCAAGTCATTCTCATCCCTACCAACAAACTGTGACCAATATACTATCATACCTTGCACTCTGTTCCACCTCCAGGATGCATTTTGCACCTATCGATCCTGCTGCATATGCACTATTGCTTAGATTTCCATCATCCAGTTCTTTAACGTCTCATCCACAAATATCCTAGCCACTAGCTTACTAGCTTCTTCTCTTCTTCTAATATACTGCTACCCAACTTTCCCTTGGCTTCTTCAACAGTAGTGTGTGTGTGTGTGTGTGTGTGTGTGTGTGTGTGTGTGTGTGTGTGTGTGTGTGTGTGTGTGTGTGTGTGTGTATATGTATATATACATATATACATATATATATATATATATATATATATATATATATATATATATATATATATGTATATATATATGTTTATATATATCTTGTTCCTTCTTTAAATCATCTTGCGTACCCCATAACATTCTTTCCCACTCCCCACTCCATTGCATACTTGGGTTACAGACACCCAAATAACAGTGCTAGTTGAGATGCCAGCAAATACATCTTAATGTCTGGTATTCCCAACCATCCCATATCTTTAGGTATAGTTACCACCTCCCTTCTGACTCTAAGCTTCCCATTATCACACTGAAACTGCACCATCATTTGCTTAACTTTCTTCAAACACTGCACCTGCAGCAGCCACCAAAACACCTGTCCTAAATAAAATCTGTGGGAGCACATATAGTTGGAGTATTTGGACTTTCTGGCTCAAGTCTAATGGTGCTGATTACTTTTTCACCAATAACTCCTTGATTTTCAACCATGCCATCTTATATGTAACCCTCAAAGAGTCCTTCACCATCTTCCTTATCCATATTCCCAAATACCCAAATATCCTGCTCTAACCATCCAATGCCTTCCCACCACCTATCATATGGCCTAGAATTTACCAGCAGGACCTGCATTTTTTCTCTACTGACTTTATAGTTTGTTTTCTTTCCAAATTTCTCTATTACATCCAATAATATTGTCACTGCTTGTCCTGGTTTTATTAAAAACACTATGTTATCTGCAAACATACTGATCTTTCTTTGTGCCCCTCTCCAATTAGAACCTTGTTTGACTGACCTCCTCAGTCAGATAGCTACGGCTCCAGATACATTTCAAATAACAAGGGGGACAAGAGACACCCCTGCCTTATTCCTTTCTCTGAGTAAGTTCTTTCTTGATTTTATTTATACCCTAGCATTTGCTCCCAACTACAGTATCCATACACCATCTATTAACTTCTCTGGTAAATCCCACTGGCTCATCAATTTAAACAAATATCTCCACTTCAGCTGATCAAAAGCCTTTTTTGCATCTAGTGACAAAATGGCTAATTCTTTCTTCAGTGGCATAGCTAGAGTTTGTTTTGGCTGGGGCTGTCTTTGAGTTTGCCACCCCCCTCACAAAATCATGGTCAAATGAGGTTCCCCAATGCACAGCCCTCCCCCTTGCAGCCATTCCAGTGTTCCTTTACTTGGCTATTTCTCCCCATTTACAATAAACACTGTAATGTGCATACTGTTTTATGCTTTACTTCTACAGTTATTTGGATTTCATTTAAAACTTTTATTTTAAATTTTATAGCACAAACCCTGATACACATCCGCTAAACAAAGCAATACAGTCTGTCTCACAATGAAAACAGACTTTAGCATTAAAACTTCTCTGCCCTTGAAACTCACATTAATTGAAACAGCCTTGAAACCCACATTCAAAGGAAAATGCATCTGGTCAGTGGTGTATAAAGTTTACCTTTGGGGTGTTTTCAAATCATAGGTTCCTTGCACACATATTTAGACCATACAAACATACATGTGTTCTTTGATTCAGCTTCCTGATTGTATTAAATTATATTCCTTGTATAATACAGCACACTTGTTAGAGCATGTTTTAAATGTATTGTTTTGAAAATTTTTCCAGTAAGCAATGAAACAAAATGTATGAGCCAATAATGACAAAACTGACCAATTCAGAACATTTCAATCATTAAAGTCTACTCAAACGTCTGTCATCACAATCCACCAATATCAGTAAATATGCACAATGTCTGCAGAAGTAAAAGTCATCTAAATAATTATCTGTAACTAATGAAGAGGTTGCTGCTAGCTTACAACTTTATATTCCATTGCCTCATCTACAAATAAAGTACCTGTTGCCCTTGAAGAATAATTGTGTTACATTAGAAAAGGTACTGCAAGCTGGTAATAGTGCAATAGGGAATGGATGCCAAACTAATAACAGGTTCATAGTTACTAGCTATCTCCTCCAGAGGAGAATATTTTCAGGACTGCAGCCATCCACCCCCTTTAAAGTACAACACAGTACAGTATCAGCAATCCATCTACATACTGTGGGAGTAGAACCCACGGCCTTCTGCATCAAAAGCAAGCATACTACTTGTTGTGCTACCAACAATGCTTTTAAATACTTTAGCACAATAATATAATTTGCTAAACAATGGTTGCACATTGCAAACAGACTTGGCGTAAGCAGCACTAAACTCTTCCCCTGAAGCACTAAGCTCCTTGTAAAATGCACTTGACACTCAACTATATCTCTCAATTTTGCAGCACAAGAAATCTGGAAAAAGCCAAAATTCATGGGGAGGGGTGACAATGGTCCAAAACCAAGGACACATTTTAAACATTGCTTGTATAATATTAGAAAGTTGCTAGAATAAAATGTTTTGTGTTACCATGTGTTTCTTGAAAGATAAGAAGACTGGATCTTAAATGGCTGTCATTATTTAGTGTATTCAGTCTTCACTAATTTTCCAGAAAACCACAAATTTTAAGAAGAACAGACCAACAGTATGAGCCAAGCCACACATTCCAGACACTATAGACAAGTGGTGGTATGGGCAGAGAATTCAGGCTCTTATTTCTTGTACCCAAACTATAGGATTTGAGCCTGAGTAACACTAACCACAAGGTATCCCTAACTGGGGCATTTTACACACACACACACACACACACACACACACACACACACACACACACACACACACACACACACACAGTAAAGCAAATCTGTGATCTGTAGTAAAGCAGATATTCTGTGAACGTTAGAACATTTACAAATTCTTTGCCGTGAACATTAGATGCAACCTTAAAATTCCACACACAAACCCATTTAAAATTGCGTGCAGGTGGAAAGGAAAGAACAGGATGCCTGTGCGACAATGCACACACAGACGTGTGCAACTGAACCGTTCTTAAAGAGCGGCCTTAAAACAGTATTTTTAAAATTTTTTTAATTGAATGTGATAAAAGTGCCACCCGGGTGGACCGCCCCTCTGCCCCCCCCACCAGCTATGCCACTGTCTTTATTATACAACTGTGCACCCTAAAGCATCATTAATGTTTTTAAAACATTATCCACTGTCCTGTGATGCCCACAAACCCAAAATGATTTCCATGAATAATACTCAGCAACACCAAGCTTAACCTATTAGCAGTTATAGCCACAAACTCCTTACAATCCTGACTGAGTACTGATATCTGTGTGTTGTACGATGGAAGGCCATCTTTTCCTCCTCCTTTAGAATCACTGTTACCTTCTTCTCTCCATGAATCTAGAGGTGGAGCCCCTCTCATTATTTTGACCAACAGCTCCCTTCCTATCTCTATCATCTGTGACTTCATGAATTGTCCATATATATTCACTTTCTTTCCTATTTCCTAAATTCTCACTTTATAAATCCCTCTTTCTACTGCATGTTGCTTCATTGTTGTTATTGCATACATTGCCTGCAGACCTACCCCAAAATGTGCTCTCAACACACTAGTTATCTTAAAATTGCAACTTTATATTCATCTCTTTCTGCAATCTCTGCTTAAGTTCTTTTTCCCCTAAATGCCTCTTCTTTTACCCCCCACCTTTTATTTTGCAAACTTTCCAGGTCCCACTCATTGAGTACTTATCTTTTTATTTTCCCTAGCTTTTCTCCTTCTTATGTTATGTTATTTCCCATCAACTTCACTTCATGTCTTGGTGACGTGACAGACTAAAGTATTTAAAAAGATTTGATTTTGTGGTAGTCTGATGAGATCCTCCAATGTCCAACCCATTGTGGTTTGTGATTGCATCGATCCATCTGATTGGTAGTTTTCCACTGCACCTTGTACCCTCAATCTTTCCAATCATAATATCCTTTTTCAGTGATCTTTCCCTTCGAACTGTGTAACCAAAGTACAACATATTACTACTACTCCATAGGCTTTGTTGTTTGACAGAGCATCAATTGCTGCAATAACCTCTTCTTTCAAAATCTCTGGCTCTTCCTCCACTAGGTCTTCCTCTTTATTTTCCTCATCCGCTTTATTTAAATACACATTCTCAGTATAACTCCCCATAGTTCTTTGATTCTCTCAGGCTTGTTCAGTATCTTTCCATCAGCATCTTTGAGCATTCCCATTTTTAGTTACATTTCTGTCTTATCCTTTTGATGCACTGGAAAGCTAATCTGGCTTTTCCATGTACAAGTTCAGATTTGATCTGCTGACAGATTGTGCTGAAATATTGTTCTATGCTTCTTCTGATTTCTTGTTGAAATAACCGATTCAAATATGTCATCTTTTTTCTGTTGCCAGATATTTTGGCTTTTCTTGTTTCTTCTGCTATATTTTTAGCTTCTTCAGATATCCAGGGTTGCGTCTTCTTTTTAACTCACATTGAAAGTGTTCTCTTGGCTTTCTCTCTTATTACTGTCTTTATGTCAAACCAAAGCTCTTTGGAGACTTTATCTTCCACATTTAATACTTCATATCAGTTGTTAAGTCTTCTCCAGTATTCCTCAGGTATATTATCTAAATCATAATCTGCTCTGTCTGTCTGATTAATTCTTTTCTTTTGTAACTTCACTTTGATTTTACAAACTAGAAGTTCATGACCAGTGCCACAGTGTGATATTGGTCTTGTTCTAGTTGTCACGACTGCTGACATTCATCTTTGATTGACACATATATAATCTATCTGATTTTGGTAAAACCCGTTAGGTGATGTCCATGTGTAAAGTCGATGCTCATGATGTTGAAAGAATGTATTAAAAATTTGCAGACTGTTGACTGTGCAGAATTCGATGAATGTTTTGCCTGCCTCGTTTCTGTCTCCAACCACTGCACCTTCATTTCCTTTTCCTTCCATCACATTCAAATCTCTCACGATTATTACTCATCTTGTTGGGATGTCTGTCCTATCTTGTTTTGCAGCTGATTGTAGAAAGCTTCAATTTCATCTTATTTGGCATTACTCATTGAGGCATAGACCTACACAATAGTCATATTAATTGGTGCTCCTTGATAGCGAATTGAGATCAGTCTGTCGATGATGGTGTTATATTTCTGTACTGTCTTTACAAGTCTCTTGTACATGATGATCGCAACTCCATTCTTTGTCTGTGTTTCATGGCCACTACAGCAAACCCTGTGCTCATCCTGTAAGATTATGCTCAACAGGGTTTTAAGGTTGAAAGTAATTCTGTTACAAATATGTAACATAAATAAGGTATAAAATAAACCTTGCTTAAATGCAGAAACAAAGTTTAGTAATATGGGATCAGCATCCATACTAAATGACATTGCTTGGAAAATAAGGAATCTGCTAAATGGACATTTTTTTCTTACAGACTTAAAAACAGGATGTATGCAAGAGCAAAAATGCAAAATCTGCTTTTAAAGAACACTGTGACAATGTGTTTCCTTAAAAACATGTTTTTCTGCATATAAAAATAATGGATAAAATATGTTTCCTTAAACAACAGGACATGTTTATGACACTGTTACAATGTGTTTCCTTAAAAAACATGTTTTTCTGCATTTGGCATAAGAACAGATGTTCTTATACAAAGATACAATAGAATACTAAAGACAAAAAAGCAGGATGTTCACACTGTCAGAAAAGCTGAAAAATAATATCATTAAGTCAGCAGTTTGCATCAGCATCTGCAACAATCAGTTTTGTTTCTACAGGATTACCAATTCTCCAAAATAGAATACCAAGAGGAAATGTATATGTATGTGCATGACTAAAAATGCATATAAAGATCTGTATTAATCCAGTTATGTTATGGGGTATTGGTAGGGACACATTTGTCCCGAGGTAAATGTTATATCTCTCACATCATCTGCACTATATGAGAAGTAAAGTGGAAAAGTACTTTAAGCTGCAACGTTAGTCCGTCTGGTTTATTATAAAAAGGTTATTTGTTACTGCTCTAAGTTGATGCTGCAAAGTATATTCTCTCATCATTGTATATTCCGCAGGTTTCTGTATGCAACAGACTGTGAATGCAAATATAACCAGACTTTGATTTTAGCAGAATTAAGCCAGCAAGACTGAGTGTCTTAAGAAGATTTCAAATCCATCACAGTAAGCAGCACCATATAATTTTTTAAATGGCAAGCTGGCCTGCATTCAAACACAGAAGGAGTGGTAAGCCCTGTAGAGGGTCACTTCAGGTAAATTGCAGTAACTAACATTTGTACGTATGTGTAAATCCTAAACAGAAGTATTCCAGTTTATGCAGCTTGCAGCAGTAAAGTTTTTTAGATGTCTAAATCCAAAGTAGACTAGTTCATGAAAGTCGCAGTGCCATAAATTCTCCAAGAAAAGGTGGATATTTACTTTGTACAGCAGTCTGCTGCCTGTTGTGCTTTAGCAGCTTCTCAAATGATTCTGAAAAATTTCCAACCATCAGCAACAACAGCCTGATCACCTGTTTTTTTGCTAACTGGTAAGATTTTTTTCTGTGTCCCGTTTTTAGTATGGATGCTATTAGACAGTTTGCATATTATTAGACAGTTTGGATGTTATTAGACAGTATGGATATTATTAGACATAATTTGTGTAGGAGTAAACCTAGCTTTAGTAAATTGCAATGTTGGTATACACAGCACATTAGCAAATGTAACACCTTATCAGGGAAAGTTGATAGTAAGGCATTATGCAAATATATTACAATATTTGACTGGCATCTCAAAGAAAACCATGTGGGGTATGACAAATGTTTATTGTGTGATTCAACAAAAACTGCATTTTGTGTATTATGCCATAAAAAAGTATTGCATCATATTGCTAAAAAATAGACCGTGAAGACAGATCTGTTCAAGATGCAGAATTAACTAAGAGTAGAGTGTTTCTATTATATTCAGATGTTGACCAGTTATGTTCTGTCACCACATGTGAGTCAAATCAGTTACTGACAGGACCTCTAGTACATTTTGTTACAAAAGAATGTAATAAACTTCTAAAAGACAGACACAATGAGTTCAGGAAGCTTAGACAAGTTATACATACATTTTTTCAAAAGTGCTTAGGAGTTTCAGATTCAGCAGAACAGGTTACTGAAAAATATCAGAAAGACCATGCAACATTACAGGAAACTCTTCAACAGCAGTTGCAGGATAAAGGAAATAAATTATCTGAACTGACAGAGACTGGGGACTTCCTGCATACATAGCTAATCTGTGCAAAATAAATATATTTTATAATATGTTTGTGTTTTGAAAATGGTTAAGCATACATGCTAGGATGGTAAAATCTAATGTCTGGACAAATCATTCTCAAATGTTTAAAACTGCCATTCAGTTCAAGCAAGACATTTATCAGTACTACAGTAGAGTAGAGCATATGACTGCCATTCTTAGCATAGTCAAAAGGTAAAGAAAACTGTTCTAGTGTATAAAAATCAAATACAAATAGTTACACGAAATAGTTCTAGTGTATAAAATTAATTAAAAATAGTTAATAAGAGTAAAGATTTAAAGTCATGAGACTGACATGCATGTATTTTCTTTTATCTGAAGTACAATGCACAAGAATAAAAGGCAGACAACAGCAAATATAAATAATGTAAATATAAACATAAGTTAGTTAAGCCAATATCTATTTGTTTTTTTACAATTTTATATAATTGTATAGTAACACCACCCCAAACAGTTAAAGTTATAAATTTTAAAAATAAATAAAATCACAGATGGTATTAGTCAAACAGTCTTTGTAAAATGAATGGCAGATGAGTTAAATAAATAAATAAAAAATACTGAAATCCATGTAAGTTAATTGTAAAATAATGTCTATTTATGTAGTATAAATGCATAGTTATGCAAATCACAATCAAATTAAAGGAAAAATGCCAAAAAAATGAACTATAGTTTATAAAGTATAAAATCTGAGCTCAGACCTTCCTAGACTAGATGAATAGTTACAGGAAATGTTGGAAAGATAAGGGTAAACAAGACTGATTGCCAGATAAGTAGCTTGATTTTTTTCTAAAGCATTATTGTTATTAAAACATAATTGTTAAAATGTTTACAGGCAACCCTATTTGGTAATTGTAATAAAATGAGACAATTGTGCACATATGTCACTGATAATCTGTTTGCAAGTAAATGTTAAAAGAAAAAAAAACTCAGTTGCATCAAGTACAGCCAGCAAATGAGCAATAGTATACATACAGTTCAAATCAATTGTGCAGGAGGGTGTAAATACCTACTAGTGGTAATAAACAGCAAAAGCTTTTTAAAAATGATGAAATCAGACAGGGGGTCTTATAGTTTGGTAGCCTAGTGGAGCAGATGTGTGGCCAAAGTTTTGGACTGGTGTACATTCTAAAGCAAATAAACAATACTGCAATATGCTACAGGGGGAGAGGCACTTTCTCAGTTTTACACTGACTGTATAAGCAGTACTGCACAAGAGTCTAAAATAAAGCTACAGGAAGAAGTAATATTTAATTCCTTCTTGACAGTACTCGTTTTGGGGGAAGGAAAAAACAGCTATTAGTGCATAAGAAACACTGGTAAATAGATTAAATCTGAAAGTCCAAGATATTTTATGCTAGTTATTATTGTATTGTTTGGTATTAAATTGTATTTACAGCCGTTAAACTCTAAAGCTATAAAACAGATGGTTTAAAAAACAAGAGATGGCTTAAAATTGCTTTATTACAGCTATACAAGAGAGAGTAAAGATATGTAAAAAATTGATAAGCACAAAAAACAGGTCCAAGCAAAAGTAAAATCAACACCAGGGTTTAATAAACACTTAAAGCACTTTTCGTTTGCCGTATATGCAAACTTCTTCAGAAGTAAAACCATTGAACGTAGAAAATCCTTTTATATCACTTAATCAAAAAACGCGGGACATTTTAACCAATTATTACTGCATAACTAACTACCCTTAAAGTGATATACTAAACTAACAGAATGCATAAATTACATATAAACAAGTGTAAAAAATTAGTATTCCAACTTTTTACAGAAATAAACGTCAGAACAAATACATTCAAAAATTAAAAATTAAAATAAAAAATAAATACATTACTTTACCAAAATTTTGCAGAAAAATTGTCAGCTTTTCAGAACTAACCAAATGTTATTTAACAAGCTTGGTAGTACACCCCAAATTTCCTTTAGATGTGGTAGAAACCTTAAGAATTTACTGGAAAAACAGCACTATAGGGCTCCCAGAATAGTTGGCATGTTCAAATGCGAGAATTGCAATTTTTGTAAAAATGTGGAGGTAGCCAACTCTTTTGTTGTGAACGGCCGGCAGTGTAAACTTAAATCCAGGTTTAATTGCAACTCTAGATTTGTGGTCTATTTGGCTAAATGTGCATCCTGTCCAGCCTTCTATATAGGCAAGATGGAGCGAAGACTCCGGGACAGAATGTACGAACATCTGTATGCCATTGGCCACAATAGGACCGACAATGCTTTGGTCAAGCATATCCAACTAAATGCTGACCAGAAATTTAAATTTATGGCAATAGACAATGTGTCACAAGACATTAGAGGTGGTCCTACACCTCTCAAACTCAAAGAGCTAGAGCTCATTTAGCAAATTAAATTAAATGCATACAATGTTCCAGGTCTCAATGAGACCTGTTCTATTTGTACTACTTTAAAACTGAAGAGTTTACAAAGATGATACCTAAGTGAATTCTTTTGTAGTTTATTATACTTAACATAAGGTAATACTTAGTTTTTAGGTATTCAATATTATTTTTGTGTTATTTTGGTTTTATATAAGTAATTTAATAAGTAATGTATTTATTTTTTTATTTTTTATTTTAATTTTTAATTTTTGAATGTATTTGTTCTGACGTTTATTTCTGTAAAACATTGGAATACTAATTTTTTACACTTGTTTATATGTAATTTATGCATTCTGTTAGTTTAGTATATCACTTTAAGGGTAGTTAGTTATGCAGTAATAACTGGTTAAAATGTCCCGCGTTTTTTTGATTAAGTGATATAAAAGCATTTTGTATGTTAAATGGTTTTACTTCTGAAGAAGTTTGCATATATGGCAAAAGAAAAGTGCTTTAAGTGTTTATTAAACCCTGGTGTTGATTCTACTTTTGCTTGGACCTGTTTTTTGTGCTTATCAGTTATTTGTGCCGTGGAGTTCTGAAGTTTGTTATGGCATCTGGTTCAGCAGTAAATCAGAGTCTCTTTACACCGGGTGAAATTTTGTTACATTCTGGAGTTGATAGTGCTAATACCACAACAGTCAGTGACTTGAACATCTCTTCTTCGAACAGTAATGTTTTATCATCTTTATTAAGTAAGATCGAGTCCATTTGTAATAGATTGGACCAGCTTGATCAAAACCAGCGGGATCTTAAGAATTTATTTCCTTCTAGCCTTGGAGCCGGTAATGTCACCTTTTCTCCGATGAGTAGTGGCAGCCTTGAATTGCACCAGGCTACTGACTTAACTACAAACTCAGCACAGTCACTTAATGGTAACTCTTTGCAGCCAGGACAGCAGGGAGCTGTTATTGATGAGAGCAACGTGGATATGGCAATGCCAATGCCAGCTCAGGGAACTGTTGTAGAGCTGGCAAGGTCGATCCTAGCTCAAACGTCTAACCAGCTACTGCAGGAAGGTAACCAGGATAGGAGGATGCAATAAGTTAACATACAAGAGGATTTACAAGAGAATGTGCGGGTGAATTATTTTCACCTGCAGAACCACTCAGCTGGCGTTCCACCACTTGCAGCATGGATCTCTGACAATTTTTCTTTTTCCTGGGTCAGCACTACTTAATCCTAATGATGCTTGGTTAACGAGAGGTAACTTTTCAGATTTTCCTAATATAGTAAATAAGCTGAAAACTTTTGACAATCATTTGATCAAACTAAAGAAACTCCAATTGGAAATTTCCTACTTTAGGGAATGTTTGTCACAGAAGATTGTTCCGAATGGCCTGTGTAGGCATCAGTATCCTACAGGGCTTGAAAAAGATTCACTTTTTTATAAAGAATTAATAGAATTGTTTGATAGACAAGGCTTTGAACTATTAGAGTTGATGGTTAAACATTACTCTATTTGGGTTGATGGTTTGACCAGCACTGTAACTGAACTTGATAAAAGCATTAATAATGACTTGGAATTTGCTAGATACAAATATGAATATAGTAGGATGTTTTCGAGTATTGATCACCATATGAGCAAACTCAAAGCTAATAAATTAAAAAAGCTTGACCATGACCGTAAGGCTTACAACCAAGGTGTAGCCTACTCGGACCCTTCACCAGCTCAAGTTTGGCAGGTAGGCCGGGTCACGAACCACCATCAGGAGAAAGAAGTCAACCCTCACAACCATTCCAATAACATTCAGTCACACCAACGTCATGACACGGTTGAGGTGTCCAGTGTTAACAACTCTACTGATGATGTGAACAGAACAGGTAATGAGTGTGAGGTAAGTGACAGTGGCAGTGGTTTTTCTGAGGTCCGGAGGAGTGAGAGACTGAAAAATGGTCCCCGCATTTATTACAACAATAACAGGCATCAGAATAATACCAATTACAACCATAATCAGAATCAGGATTTTCAGTAAGCCAACTACTCAGGAGCAAGGCTGAAACAACAGAAGAACCTCCAACAAAACAAGGGCAAGACAAACTTCAACAAACACCAAACTTAATGATTGAGGAAGGTCCTTCTGGCGAGGTACCCCTACTCATCTTATCAATGGTCAGTGTCCCTCAAGAATACATGCCTTCTAGGGGTGATGAACATTCTTTACTTATGCCTTGTAGTAACAAAGAAAATTTACAGGCAGGTTCCATCGCTGTCGGTCCTAGTATTATTTGTAACCAAGAAGGGGACTTTAAAGTTTATAATTTTTCATCAACTGTATTTACCTTGGATATTGTGAATTTCTTGGCAACGGGGCATACATACGTACCCCACCATCAACTTGATTTGGTTAGGGCAATTATTGATATTAAGTTGTTTACTAGAAAGGTGAATTTTCATTTGTTGTTCAGTAACCCTGTAGGCACACCAGGTATTAATTATTTTTACATTTCTAGCAATTTCAATCCACCTCTACACCCTGTATTACATGTTTTTGAACAACTATGTGAATTGGATATCAGGCAGATGGTTAAAGTCAGTTCTAACAGTAACTATTTTTCGAATTCAACCCGTGAAGAACGTGAATACTTATAGTTCATTCAATCACAGGATATTCGTGTATGTAAACCTGATAAAGTTGGAGGCTTGGTGGTTTTTGATAATGCTGACTATATTGAACGCATGAATAGATTGCTGTCTAGCAATGCTTACCAACTGAGTTCATGCTCGGAGGTGAACAAGGCTTACAGCCTAATTAAGAACTGTGTCAATGATTTGTTCATTGAGGGTAGAATAGAACTGGATATGTCCAATTTCATGAAAACATCTTATCCCAAATACCCATTTTTGTTTGGCATTCCAAAAATACACAAAGACTCACTTGATCCACCTATGAGACCTTTGGTTGACAGCCATGGTTCTCCCACTTATGCCTGTGCTAAGGTTATTGACGTGATTTTGTAGAAGTACATTGCCTTTGAGGACCAAATCTGTAAAGACCCTTGGTCCTTCCTGGCCAAAATTAACAACTTAGAGTACAATGAGAATTACAACTTTCTCACTATCAATGTCAAGACCTATACACTTGCATTCCACATGATGTCAGCATTGAATGGGTGGCTCGTAGGCTGAATAAACATGGGGCTTCAGGGTCAGAGAGTTTTTTAGTGATCAAATTGCTTGATCTGGTATTAACAAACTTTTTTTATGTTTAACAACAAATTTTATTTACAGAAAGTAGGCATAGTGATGGGTTCCCCTTGTGGTGCCAGTGTAGCCAATTTGGTTATGGCACATTGGGAATCAAAATTTGTCTAAAGGATTTACTATATTACACCAGATATCTGGATGACATATTTATCTTGCTGAATGGGGACCATGAAACAGGTTGTTATATTTTGGAAACATTCAATCAATCTACAAAATTTTTATAATTCACATCCACCTTCAATACTGAGGCCATAGCATATTTGGATATCTGGTTAAGTAAAAATAGAACTTTGAGATGTTATACGGCCAAAATACATAGAAAAAGTACATACTCCAATTCATTCCTTCATTTTTCAAGTTGTCACCCGTTTCATCAGAAACGTTCTGTCATCAAGGGTCAACTGGTGAGGGCTTCACATATAATCAGTCAGGAGGAAGATTTTATAGAGGAATGTTTGCTCTTAAAAAGTCTCTTTTTACATCGTGACTACCTGGAATCCTTATTGGACTCCTTGATAGAGGAAGTTAGCTTAAAAAGGTCAAGCCAGTTTTACAAGCCCATTTTAGCTATGAGGCCCCCAGATTTTGTTAATATTAAAGATCTCCCCACGTTAGTATTAGAGGGTTCTAGTGTGTCAACAAGTCAGAGAAACCAATCTGTTGTTTGTAGTTTTATAACCACATTTAATACACAAAGTAATCTATTTACCAAAATTTTGCAGACAAATTGACAGCTTTTCAGAACTAACCAAATGTTATTTAACAAGCTTGGTAGTACACCCAAAATTACCTTTAGACGTGGTAGAAACCTTAAGAATTTACTGAAAAAAACAGCACTATAGGGCTCCCAGAATAGTTGGCATGTTCAAATGTGAGAACTGCAATTTTTGTAAAAATATGGAGGTAGCCAACTCTTTTGTTGTGAACGGCTGGCAGTGCAAACTTAAATCTAGGTTTAATTGCAACAATAGATTTGTGGTCTATTTGGCTAAATGTACATCCTGTCTGGCCTTCTATATAGGCAAGATGGAGCGAAGACTCCGGAACAGAATGTACGAACATCTGTATGCCATTGGCCACAATAGGACCGACAATGCTTTGGCCAAGCATATCCAACTAAATGCCTACCATACATTTAAATTTATGGCAATAGACAATGTGTGACAAGACATTAGCAGTGGTCCTACACCTCTCAAACTCAAAGAGCTAGAGCTCGTTTGACAAATTAAATTAAATGCATACAATGTTCCAGGTCTCAATGAGACCTGTTCTATTTGTACTATTTTAAAACTGAAGAGTTTACAAAGATGATACCTAAGTGAATTCTTTTGTAGTTTTATTATAGTTAACATAAGGTAATACATAGTTTTTAGGTATTCGATATTATTTTTGTGTTATTTTGGTTTTATATAAGTAATTCAATAAGTAATGTATTTATATTTTTTATTTTTTATTTTAATTTTTAATTTTTGAATGTATTTGTTCTGACGTTTATTTCTGTAAAACGTTGGAATACTAATTTTTTATACTTGTTTGTATGTAATTTATGCATTCTGTTAGTTTAGTATATCACTTTAAGGGTAGTTAGTTATGCAGTAATAATTGGTTAAAATGTCCCGCGTTTTTTTGATTAAGTGATATAAAAGGATGTTCAATAGTTTTACTTCTGAAGAAGTTTGCATATACGGCAAACGAAAAGCGCTTTAAGTGTTTATTAAACCCTGGTGTTGATTCTACTTTTTCTTGGACCTGCTTTTTGTGCTTATCAGTTATTTGTGCCATGGAGTTCTGAAATATGTAAAAAATTGAACAAGTCAGGTCACTATTCACTATTTTAATATGTTTTTGGCAAAACAATGTTCGTATAAAAAAACATGAATGTTTCTAATTGTTGAATATGTAGTTTAAAATAACATGACATATGCCTTTGGGGCCAGTTCCACTAGATATTTCTAAAGAGACAAACATTTTCCAAGATTTTGCTTAATATTAATGTTATTAAATTTGTAAGATTAGACTAAATGCAATTTATAGTCTTTGTATGTACAAATGCAAAAGAATTCAGTACAAATGATAGTCGTTGTATGTACAAATGCAGAAGAATTCAGTACAAATGAAATGAATGTCTAGTAATGAATATGTGTAAAAAAACATGTTTAAAAAAAATGGGTCCAGAGTACCCACTAGATTGAAATGCATAAATAGTAAACAGTCTGTGTAAATACATACTATACAGGATACATTGTAATAAATTCAAAAGTAATTTGTCAAGTTGTAATATCACTGGTTTTATCCCAGTTAGAGGAAAATTATATTAAAATATTGTACTTATACAGCTAATGAACTAATATCTACATATCATTCTCTAGTGTATAAATCATATTTTTTTTAAATCCTCAAGTATTAAATATACTGAAATAATTACATTCAAATATCTAAGCCCAGTTCAGTACTTTATGTTCACTTCACTGTCAACCAAGATGTTAATGGGCAGTTCAGAGACATGACCACAATGTGATGGTTAAAATGACATTGAAACTATATATTTTAGCAGTGTATAAATGCTTGCAGTAGCACATAGTTCTTGTCTCTTATAGTTAATTCAACAGTTGCAAAGAGTTAGTGGAACAGTTCTAAGTCATAAATTAAATTTTGTAATTACAAAAGAATAAATTAATCAAGTTAAAAAATAAAATTAAAGCAGACGCAGCCCATAATTGATGAAATATTTTCACAGAATGCTCTGCAAAAGAAAAAGTTGTTAAATACATTCAGTTTTGGTAGTAATACTTTTATATTATTGTATTAACTGTGTAAAATTGCATTTTAACTCGTATCAAAAGAAGACTAAAGGTTTTGTTTCTTAATGTGTTTTCTATATAATGTGATCAAAAATACATATCAGTATAAAGTGTTTTGAGTACATTAAAATAAAAAGAGGGAATTGTAAGATTATGCTCAACATGGTTTTAAGGTTGAAAGTAATTCTGTTACAAATATGTAAGGTATAAAATAAAGCTTGCTTAAATGCAATAACAGAATTTAGTAATATGTGACCAGCATCCGTACTAAATGACTGTGGCTTGGAAAATAAGGAATCTGCAAAATGGACATTTTTTCCTTACAGACTTAAAAACAGGATGTATGCAAGAGCAAAAATACAAAATCTGCTTTTAAAGAACACTGTTTCCTTAAAAACTTGTTTTTCTGCATATAAAAATAATGGACACAATATGTTTCCTTAAACAACAGGACATTTTTATGACACTGTTACAATGTGTTTCCTTAAAAAAACATGTTTTTCTGCATTTAGCACAAGAACAGATGTTCTTATACAAAGATACAAATAGAATACTAAAGACAAAAAACAAGATGTTCACAGTCAGAAAAGCTGAAAAATAATATCATCAAGTCAGCAGTGTGCGTCAGCATCTGCAACAATCATTATTGTTTCTACAGGATGAGCAATTCTCCAAAATAGAATACCAAGAGGAAATGTATATGTATGTGCATGCCTAAAATTGTATATAAAGATCTGTATTAATCCAGTTATGTTAGGGGTATTGGTAGGGACACATTTGTCCAGAGGTAAATGTTATATCTCTCACATCATCTGTACTATATGAGAAGTAAAGTGGAACAGTACTTTAAGCTGCAACATTAGTCCATCTGGTTTATTATAAAGTTATTTGTTGCTGCTCTAAGTTGATGCTGCAAAGTATATTCTCTCATCAGTGTATATTCTGCAAGTTTCTGTATGCAACAGACTGTGAATGCAAATATAACCAGACTTTGATTTTAGCAGAATCCAGCCAGCAAGACTGAGTGTCTTAAGAAGAATTCAAATCCATCACAGTAAGCAGCACCATATAATTTTTCAATGGCAAGCTAGCCTGCATTCAAACACAGAAGGAGTGGTAAGCCCTGTAGAGGGTCACTTCAGTCAAATTGCAGTAACTAACATTTGTACGTATGTGTACATCCTAAACAAAAGTATTCCAGTTTATGCAGCTTGCAGTAGTAAAGTTTTTTAGACATCTAAATCCGGAGTAGACTAGTTCAGGAAAGTCGCAGTGCCATAAATGTCCTTATCTGTTCCACTTTAGTTCACTTATACCAGGTATATCCACATTGGTTTTATCCATTTCAGATTTAACAATGTCTATCTTTCCTGGATTCATGCTTCTCACATTCCAAGTTCCAAGGTTTGATCATGTCTTTGCAGCTCCTAATCTTTTCTTTCGGTCTAGCAACTTCAGCATCAGGACAACCTTGCAGTTTTGACCCACAGCATCATAAACATCAGATGTACTTGAATTGACCAGTTGCTCTTCCCTAGTATCATGGTGAGTGTCTTCTGACCTAGGGGACCATCTTCCAAACCCATATCAAATTTCTTTTTGTTCACTGTCCATCCAGTTTTCTCCTTCTATACTCTTCTATATCCATCTTAATTTTACTTTTGCATCTGTCCCACCTCAAGCCATTCTACTTTTCACTCTCTTGTCTCCTACCACTGTTTTCCCATCACATTGTTTAATGGCTACCCCAAGAATCACTGATTCCACCTTAGCCCTTCCTTCTTTGTAAGATGCATCTCCACTCACAGAAGTGCATGATCCCTTAACACTCTTGGCTCCATACCCACCTTACCTAATGCCTCTACACTCTCTCAGTTAATACATCCCTTATCTATATGTAACCCTTATTTATGTTGTGGGGAATAAGTAAATCCTTCTCAGCCCTCTATGTTTTTCTGTTATTTTCAACTGTCTATCCATCTTATCACTCTCATATACCAGGTTAAAACTTCCCCCTCTTTAGTTAGATGCAATGCTCTAAGCCTCTATTCACCTCATCTCTCCCCAACACTCACATCCAGTCCCCCATTACAATACAATCCCCTTGTTTCTCTGTGCTTGCTAACACTGCTCTTATAACAGCAGTTGATGATTTAGGCAGTAGCTATACCCAAATATTGTAATTTCCCTGTGAACCCAACCTTTCACTGTTACTACATAGCCTTTCTCATCCATACCTTTTTCCTCATCTTCTAGTATCAGTGCCTTCCTGGCCAATAAAATCACATTCCTTTTACCCAGTGCTGACTTTACCAATAACTTAAACCCTCCTTTGTTCAACTTTAAATGCTCTTTCCTCTCAAAGTGCGTCCCCACCAATGCTACTATATCCACTCCAAACTTCCTTATATATTGAAAAACTCTTTCCTTTTTCATTACATTTGTCAAACCATTAACATTGAAAGTTTCTCTGTTCCCTCCTTGACCTGCCCCCCAGTGTTGTTTCATCTTCCCTATTTTTCATTTTCTTGCTTGTTTCTCTCTGACTTCAGCTACCTTCCCTCCATTTCCTTTACTCCTGTATCTTCTGTGATCACCCTCTATTCTTTCCACTATACTTTCGTAAGATGGTGAGGCCTTGTACAGGAGTGGCCTCTTTGGCTCCCATTGTTGTTTTGTGTTTTGTTGCTGTTTTCCTTAGTTGGACCATTTTTCTGGGTCTCTGGTGGTTGAGGGTAGAGAGGACGTGGCTGTGGTGTTGGTCGATTGGTTGGACAGTGGACTGTTGGGATTTGCTCATGTGGCTTGGAGTGGTTGGTCTGGTTGTGGCTTTTCGGACTTGTGTGCAATGGGATGAGCCAGGAGGAGTGTATGGGGTGACCGGGTGCTGGATGGTGTTGTGCCAGATCTGAGTTGTTTGGAAAGTAGAACTGGATCATTACTGGCAGAGAAGAGGTTGCTGTAGGAGTGGATGGTGGATGGAGACTGTGATCGTGGAGACTGTGGTCACTGGCCTGGATGAGGCTGGATGGTGGAGACCCAACTGTCAGCTTGGATGTGTGCTGATCCGGACTTTTGAATGTATGTCTGTTTTGTTGGATCAGTGGAACTGGACTGAGTCTTGTCGGTGTGGAGATGAAGCTTTGGTTAGCTGGGACTCTGTGTTATATGTGTGTATCTTGTTTATGTGATTTACATGCTTGTGTTTTTGTTGCAATGGTCTGTGCTGTGTATCAATGAGCAAGAAGGGACATAATTTTGTTCAGCTGTTCACTTTTTGGTTGTAATGGCCTGAATGGCAATACATTTTTGCTTTGCTATTTGCCTTCCACATTCAAGCATACCGAATATTACCCTATAAAACTCCAACTCTATTAAACTATTTATATACTTCCCACCCATCTCTCTTCCCATCAGAAGTTTTCACAACTATATAAATCTCTCCTACCCCCCCCCCTTCCAAGGTTAGAAATTGCTTATCTATCCTGTCATTCTTTGCAACCCTTCTGCCAATAATAACTATGGTCACTGCTTCTGTGTGGATGAGTGCTCCTTCTCACATAAGTCCTGTTTAACTGTATATTCTCACCTCATCTCTATCAATATAGCCTATTATGTGGTGGGTTGACCCTTCTCATTCTTGGCACATCCCATTCTGAGCATGTACTGCTCTGCCATAATGCAGTTTCACTCCATCCCCTCGTATTTCTCCCTTTGTCAGAACAATAGCTTTATTACATTATCTTTAGTATACAGACCAGTTGCCATAATGGTTAAGGTTTTTGCCTCCCATGCACAAGGTACAAGGTTTGATCCTGACCTCCAGTTAGTTTGCAAATTCTCTCTGTTTCTCTGTTGGAATCCTCCCACCTCCCAAAATATTCTGAGCATTTCTACTTCAGACACAAGAATGGAGTTGGGAGCAATAGCACATCCTCTAGATTCTGCCTATAGGGTTTCAAAGTTGTATAGACCAAGCACTTTGGGCATAAACTGTGGTGCACAGTATCCTCTAGATAAATAACACAGATCACAGACTGTGCATTGTGTCAGGGCTAGCCCCTTGATGGTATAAAAATGTATCTAGGTGATTTGGTTGTGTGTACTAATGCTGCCAAAAAATGGGCATAGGTATTTGTCAATGATAGATGGGTTGAGAACCTGGCCTACTCCAACCTATGCTAGGGATCCATGCTAATGGTGGGGGGCATATGTGCCCCTAAAGGCCCACCATAAAGCCCAGCAGTCCTGGGTCAATAAATTACTGGCTGGTGTCCAGTTGCTCTGCTTGAGTTACCTGGGATCACTCTGTTGAGTGAAAGCTGGATATAAAACTAATCAACCTGCCAAACAAGAACTGATTGCTACACTCAGTAGGTTCTCTGACAGGATACAGCTTGGAAGTGGATGACAGGATGGTAAGGAGTAGGCTAGACAGGAGACAGGATGGAAGAGCAGTGCAGCAAAGCCACTTGTGCTGGGATCCAGAGTTGACTACTCAAGAGGATGGGCTAGAAATGGTGAGGTAAATGTGGAGAGGGAGAGACTTTGGAAGACAGTAAGAGGTATCCTCAGAATTATCAACACAGTCATTGCAACCAGACGCCAGGGTAAGGAATTATCAACGCAGTCATTGCAACCAGACGCCAGGGTAAGGAATTATCAACGCAGTCATTGCAACCAGACGCCAGGGTAAGCTAGGATACTTTTCATAATCTCAGCTTATGCTCCACAGCTGGGTTGTGATAGTGAGGAAAAAAGTGTATTTAGACAGCAGTTGTAGGACCAACTAGATAAAGTAGGACAACATGAATTAGTGTTAATAATGGGTGACCTGAATGCACATACCTAGACAGATAGAGCAGGATATGAGGACTGCCTAGGTCCACATGGATGGTGAAAAAGGAATAAAAGAGGACAGGCCACTCTAGACTTCTGTCTTTCAAATGGCAATGGTGGCCAACACATGGTCTCAGCAAGAGAGACAGTCATAAGATCACATACAAGAGTGACCAATTTGCAAATCAGGTAGACTTCCTCCTATTAAAGAAAGGTCACTTGGGTAGAATCAGTGATTGCAAAGTCATCCCCAGTGAAACATTCAGCCCATAGCATAAACAACTGGTTGCCACAATCAGCTGCAAGTAGTGGTCAGAAGAGGCTCTAAGATCAACAGAGACAAGGCTGAAGACCTGGAAGTTACTCAGGGCTCTAGCATCTCAGGGAGAAGAGAAAATAGGTAGAGCTGAAGAAGAATGTCAGCGTCTCAAAACAGCATGTGTGAGGATTATAGAACAGATATGCATCCAAGCCAGGTATGGAAGAATGGTCCACAAGGAAAACTGGTGGTGGAATGCAGAAATCCAGGAAGTCATCAAAAGAAAGGTGTGCAGGAAAAAGTGGGAGATAGAAAAGATGGACCAGGTTAAGGAATACTGGTTGGCTAAGAAAAAGGCTGAGACAGGAGTTGCAATAGCAAAGAACAAGGCATCAGTGGCACTCTACCAACTTCTGGGAAGTGACTCAGTAGGTGGCACAAAGAAACTCTATCAGATTGCAAGGCAAAGACAGAAAGATAGACAATAAGTCAGTCACCCTTCATATGGGATGTCAGCAACAATCTGCTTAGCAGTCCACAGGACATCAAAAGCAGAAAGAAGGAATACTTCTAGCACCTTCTGAATTAAGAAAATCCCATGGAAACTGTACTTCTGTAGACACAGCCAAAAATGAAAGAAGAGGATAAGTAGCCCCCCTTAGAAGAAGAAAAAACAGCTGTAAGGAAAATGATGGCAGGGAAAGCAGCAGGCTCAGATGAGGTCACAGCAGATACGATAAAGATGTTGGGTGAGACAGGGGAGAAATGGCTCCTGAAGGTACTCATAGCACTATGGAGAGAAATGAGTATTCCAAGTGACTGGAAAATAAGCCTACTAGTGCCAATGTACAAGAACAAAGGGGGCATCCAAACTCTGGGCAGTACAGAGGTTTTACACTCCTGTCACACTGCATGAAAGTTCTGGAAAGGGTGACTGATAAATATGCAGAGTAGTAGAATGTAAGATGGGAGATGATCAGTTCTGATTCAGATCAGAATGAAACACAACCAACTTGATGTTTGCAGTGAGACCCATAGTTTAGAAGAAAGCAGAGATGATTGACCAGCACTACTGTATGGTACAGAAACCTGGACAGTAATGGCACAGCAGTTAAGGAAGCTAGAGATGATGAAGATGAGATGCTTGAGACGGGTGCTACAATGCACACTGTGGGACAAATGAAGAAATGAGGACATCAGAGCAGAAGCAAAAGTATTTCCAATTGCAGACAAGGTCAACAAGAACAGATTACAGTGGTGTGGGCACATGTGAAGAAAAGCGGAAGACAATCTAGTGAAAAAGATTTGGGACAGACTGGACAAAGGCAAGAGGAAATGAGGGCATTCAGCAAAGAGATGAACTGTGTGAGAGAAGACTTGCAATGACTACCAAAAAGGTGGGAAAGGTGACATTGATTTGGAAGAGATAATGACAGTTATACAACACCCTGACCCCAGGTAGAAAATGGGGGTTGATGAAGATGACGTAGGCACTATTTCTTACATTTTCTCCTATAACTTCCTTACCTTTGACACAGCAGGCACTAATACATACTTATGTTTTCAACCTTGCTCTCTGTTTCTCATTAGTTGAAGCCCCTTTTCTCCAACATGCCAGCTTCCTAACACTCCACCCTTGGGTGATGCCATGCATTTCCATCCTAGGCTCTAAAAATAGATTTTATTGGCACTTCACCTCTTTAAGCACATTTTGTTACAGCCCTGTTTCCCCCTTATCACTATCAAAATATCTCCATAATTAGTGCCCCTTCAGATTTTTACGAGCCTCCTTCTTAGGCATATGATGCCTTGACACATTAAATTTACATTACATCCCAACATACAGCAATTTGTTTTCTTTTGGCAATGTAATACCTTTTATTTCATTTTACATGTACTCTCACTCAAATGTAACATAAACAAATCTTTAGAGTTGTATTTTACTGTCTAACACCACTGATATTTAAATGACATACATTGAAATGTACTTACATTTTCTGTCTCTTTCCCTCTTACACACATCTATCACAGTCTATGTTAATGCGAACATTTGATTTTAATGTCCTTATTCTCCATTACTGTACTCCAGGTACACTATTTGTAGGTCCATCTACAAATTTCTACTCCATACACTTTACTCCCCATAATTTAGCATTAACAACCTCATTAAATTGCCCCAAGTCCACCAAAGTCCATTTGTCGACACACATTTTTTTCTCCTTTTCCATTTATTGCTCCTATTCATTCCTTGTAACCTGCAGCCATTCTCTCTTTTTCCCTTATCAACTCTTGTTTATCTCAACATCTGTCAGCACTGGAATAAAGGGAATGGTGTTCTTTACTTAAATTCTCTGCAGTCTCTTCTTGCTTATCCTTCTTCTGGGTAGATCCTGCATATGTTCTGTCCTTCACTGTCTCAACTCTTAATAGAATTTTCGGTTTCTGCAGTACCTCTTATCACAGCAACTGGGTCATTGCACTTTTTCAGCCCCACCACCACCACCACCAGAATTACATTTTTGCATCACACGCTTTCCTCCATATTGACTATTTTTGCCTCTGCATAATCAAGTCAGGTTTCTGTCACCTCAACCCTGGCCTTCAACCCAACATGCTCACCCATGAGATCCTGGACCACTGTAGCATGCTCATTTAAATTTGCATCAGTCTTGTCCCATTTTTTTAACTTGACTCACTTTGTATTCTTTGTGCATCTCCATCTTCTTGATCTTGTGATAAAGGACACCTACTATCCTACGGTTTCACATGTCGCAGTTCGCTCTTTGGGCTGTCATTTTCTCTGTGACTTTAGCTGTCTTCAATTTATCATTCACCATGCAGCTATTCCTCCTTTTTAATATCTCTTATTCCTTTCCTGGTCATTCACTTACTCTGTTTAGGGTAATTTTTATCTCTAATGTGCTTAATTTCATAACAAAAAGAAAATGCTCACTAGGTGGACCCAGTCTGGATTTGTGTGTTAACAGACTAAGCATTATGCTTGAAGTTCCAACCTAATTATTATTATGTCTTGGTCCTCTCCTTTACCTTTCATCTGCGTCTAACACCGCCGACTATGCCATTTTGATACAAAGCTAAAATCATATTGTGGTCTCTCTCTCTCTCCCTCATACTGTTCTCAACTGAAGTTGTCTCCTACCGCTCAAGCATAGTGGTCTCAGCCATGTTTTCCTTTAGTAATCCCCCTAAGTAGTGTTGGGGGGCCAAAAAGTTCAACCTTGGCACCTTTGTTGTTCATGGCATGTATGCTGTCACTCAGGGAGATCACTCAAGGTAGAAATACTTCATAAAAGTCATATGCTGAAGCTACTGTAATGAAAATAAAAAATTCCATTAAGATGGAAACTATAAAAAATGTTATTGTAATACAATAAAGCAGACCTGTGCACACATGCTTCAGGACATAGTGCATATCATTGCCACATAGGAGTCTATTTCCTACAGTCATTTTTTATATGGTGATTGCATCAGATTAGAGGGTTTATGGGAAGAACCTCCAGCCTCAAAACTGGTTTGAACTACTGACTACAGTTTCCAGAATGGTGTCTTTCAGATTATATCAGGTGGGAAAGCCTGATCAGCACAGAACACAGGGTCCATGGCAAGAACCTCCTATCAGAGAAGAGCGTTAAGCTGCTGTGTACAGTTTCCAAACCAGTGCCCTATAGACTATATCAAGTGGAAAGATGTGTCTACTGGTGTTTATTCTCATTTACAATCACTACATTTAACAACTAATCCTACGATGTACATCTGCCTTTATTTCTGACTTACTTGTGCACATAGTGTACTGCTTGCTTGACTCCCCACAAACATTCTTCCTTTCAGTAGCCATTGTTCATTATTTTTCTACATTCATTTCCTCTCCCACTCTCTTGACACACTCACTCACTCACTCACTCACTCACTCACTCACTCACTCACTCACTCACTCACTCACTCACTCACTCACTCACTCACTCACTCACTCACTCACACAGTATAGGAGTGCTCTTCCTCCTTTATTTCAACTTGGTTTGGATTCACTCTATTATAAATATCCTTCGTTGGACACCAGTGGCAGCTGGTGACTTCAAATCAAAGGAGGGGCTGCAGAAGTCCTCATGAGGCAGAGCCATGTTACACTGGGAACAACATAGATCATGCTTACCATTTTATTTCATTCAAACGTACTAGGTATAGCCCCCCCAGCCTGACTGCATACCCACAGTATCTGCTTTGAGTCTGCAAGGTTTAAAATAATGGAGAGAGAAGGCAATGGCTAGATTACTGTACTTCTTTTACATCATAGTCAAGAGCTTGCAGGTGATCTTACTTCAGTTCACCCATACACACTTTTGTCATGTAAGGCCAGAATTTCATCAACAAAATATTCACACACCATCCTAATGTAGCTTAACTGATGCTGAGAAAAGATATTAAGTTAAAAAAAAAAAATCATCCACCAGCAGTCCCCAAAACACACTGTGTACCTAGTATCTGTCTAACCTCTGCCAGGATATTTTATCAAAAAAAAGACATCCACAGTCAAGCAGCCTCCAAAGCACAATGCCTCCTTACTATCTGGTTAACCCTGCATGGACAGTATATTAAAAAAAAGATCAACAGCCCCAAAACACATTGTCTCCCTAGGATCTGGTTGACACTGCCAGGATACTGTGTTAAAAAAAATCCATCAACAGCCCCCAAAACACATTGCCTCCTTAGTATCTGGTTGACCCTGCCAGGATATTATATTAACAATATCAACAACAGCCCACAAAACACACTGCCAGGATATTACATTAAAAAATAATTCATCAACAGCCCCCAAAATACAGACAACTATCTGTTGGACCCTGCCAAGAGTTGAGGTAGTACATTGTCTATGTTAGGTTAGTACTATTGCAATGGGGAATGGAACATACACACACACACACACACACACACACACACACACACACACACACACACACACACACACACACACACACACACACACACACACACACACGCACGCACGCACGCACGCACACACACACACACACACACACACACACACACACACACACTCCCCTGGTCAGCATATTGAAAACACAATCCCCCTCAGCAGGTCAAACACACAGCAGCAGCGTAAGTGAAACACAATCCCCCCCCCTCCACAGTAGGTGAAACACACAGCAGCATAAGTGAAACACAATCTGAAAGCAGCATAACCACCCCCCCCCCAACCAGCAGCAGCAGCATGAAAGCACAAATCCCTCCTAGCAGAAAGTGAAACACAATCCCTGATATCTCCTCACCATAATGAAAGCAGCAGCATACTTTGCATGTATCTCCTCACTAGAAAGATGAAGACAAAAGACGATCCCTGGCAAGTTTAACGTTTTGCATGGATTGTTTTTTGCTCCCTCCTCCTTGTCTAATGGTTCCAGCACCTATAAACGAACTCCAAAGACAAATACTGCTGCTGACTGCTTCTCTCTCTCTTTTTCCCAGCATGCAAAATGGGAAGATAGTGAGAACCAATCAGTAGCCATCCACATCATATACGTGACTGCGGATGTGACAGTTTGATCCACGTCCACTTTACCGCAGTTACAAATGCATAGACTTCTGGGCATCTGTACACTGATGCCTTCTCTTCTCAATCTGGACTGGTTTTACAACAGTCCAGATTTACAGAAACTAATTTTTTTTTTAAACCCGGAACTCGCTTAGCATGCATGTGCTCGCAGTTCAAGTTCAGGGACTTTAACAGCAAGTCAGTCGGTCTTGCAGCTTAGCGGTATTACAAAATATTTTATTTTTTAAAATGTTAGTCTTTCTTTTTTTTCTTTTTCTTTTTTTTCACAGCTTGGGGGGACTGCAGCCCTGCAGTCCGATGGCACGAGACCCCCCCCTGTTGGACACCCCACCTTACCCTACTTTCCTCATTAGATCTCCATTTTTGTTTACTTCTTATCTTTTACTGAGTTATACTTATTAATGCATACATAACTCACCACAGATCTGCTGGCCTGTAAGGGTCCTCTTGTACTGCATATATGCATGCAGACTGACTCCCACTGACTGTTTAGTCACTGCACTGCCAGCTATAATTCCCCCTGTATCCTCTAGCTCTATTTACTATGCTCCGAACTCACAACCTAACATCACCATATCCTCTTAAACACAAATCATCCTTCTACTGGATTTCACACATATTTATTCCCTTACAATGTGACTTGCCCATTCAACTCTCCATGCTCTTATTTCACCTAGAAACATAGCCCTACATATGTTCTTCTACTTACCTACCACCATTACTTACATGCATATAAAGCCTATACTACTTTCACTGCTCCATGAACTAATGCCATATCCTACTGAACCAATATCACTGTCCTCCACTGTGCCAAGGCCTCACCACTTTATCCCCCTAACTTACACTCCTGCTATCCGCACACCACCCTATCATATACCACACAACAGACTACAGTCAAGACTACTTCTGAGCACACATTCCCACAGTACCTCATATAGATTTTGTCATAGCATTCACACACTTTCAACAGTAAGTCTTCACTCATCACTGTGTCCTAGTACCCACTTCTCCTTACTTCTCTACAAACTACCTGTCTTTTAATATGTTATCATCCCTTTTCCTCTTATAACTAATTTCCTTCATAAGGTAAATACATAATTGACACCACAGGACTTCTTAAGATTCCACCAGTCTTGATAGGAACTTCATTCCTTTCCTATCAGTTACAATCTACCCTCGGACACATTCTACCACCATGACCTCATATGATCCCTTCTAACCCCTCCTACTCATTCTGTGCCAAACTACCCCAGAACCAAACACTCGCTGTACCTCTTGCAAACACTGCACTCTCAAATAACATCTATCAAACACCCACTCTAACTGTCCAAAGATTTCTACAGATAAAGTCATGTTATACTGTTACTTATGCTGCATGATAGCATTGAAATGAATCATAGATGAGCCCTTCTCTCCTGCTTCCTTATAAATGTACAAAACATAAGAAATAAAACAGATGAAATGAATATCCTCCTTATACCATACACCCCTCTCTTGTTAGCTATTACAGAATCCTGACATCATCTCTTCCCCAGAAACACCCATCAGGTCTAGCTACAGGTCATTGAAGCACTGGTGGTCAAGCTTTAGTTCAAAACATAAATATTACAGCGAGTTTCCCCACAATCTGATGCATTGTGCAAGCCAACAGTGCACTTTTGAAGGATTTTTGCACTCTTTTCCTCTGTGATGCGACCGTGAAGTCGCTTTATATAATTTAAAGGGGTTAGGGGTTTCCTCCCCTGCAAAAAAATATTTTTTGTGTGTTTTATAGTTTTGATTTTTTGAACCATCATTTTCAGTATTTAATTTTCAGTATAAACAGTGAATCAAAAAATTGTGAGTCAGTTGCACATAGGTAAACTCCATTTTGATGCTAGACCAGGTTTCAGAAACAGAGGTGGCATACACATTCTATATAAAACAATCAATCAAACTCCAACTTCTTGCTCAAACAAATCCTATCTGATACCCCCCAACTGAATTGGTTACTTATTGAAATTGCATCTTCTAAAAGCACATAATTGCACCTTGTAGCAGCTTACCTAACCCCAGTCTTTATTAGATACATTTAAAACCCTGATACATATGATCAGCTGAAACAACACTGGAAATCTAATAACACCAGGATAATTTAGCATCAATCTGCTTAGTTTCATCTAGTATGGTCTCTCAGAATTTATAACTGATTTTAATCTCTCTCTCTCAACTGGTGCATTAGGTCACCCGTCACCTCTCCAAACCTTAATCCTCATGCCACTCCTTACTGCATCTAACAATGACAAGTGTCCCATTAGCTTCTTTCTTCAACACCCATGCAAAATATAATCCCCCTAAATTATCCTTATTCAGATTAAGACCAAAATCCATATTCACCAAGATTAACTCCATCCTCTCTGTTTTCAACTGGATAGCTATTCTAAATACAACAGATTCCAACCATAGTGCTAAGCTGCTTACTAGCTTATTAATAAACCTCCAACACACTTACTGCCCCTTAATCTCCAGGCTTTACAAGCACCCCACAAAAAAAGAAGTTAAATACTCACTATAATGTTTCATCTGTGTTGTCCATTTTCATTCTTACTCAGCTGATATGCTTGGATCTGAGACATTGGATCCGACTCAGCCGCTGCAAAAACTCGTGGCAACTTTGAACTCTCGAGCCTCTCCCTTACCCATAATGCACCAACCCCCATTACCGTAGATCTTGTTTGCAAGCTATTAAAGAAAGACATAACCCTTATACAATCGGATGTAACTGCAAATATATCAGAAAGAAACTGGCAAAGCCAAATCTGGAACTCTGTAAAGTCTGGAAGAGACAGACATTTTGTTATATCCGCCTGCTCTTCTATGAACCATAAGGTTGTGGGTCGGTGGTTGGGGAGTTGAGGAAGAATGAAAATGGACAACACAGATGGAATGTTATGGAGAGTATGTAACTTCTTTATCTGATGTTGTCATTTTCATTCTGTCCTCAACTGATGGGACAGTGTCCCCAGCTACCTAAATCCCAGGGTGGACCCAAGGAAGGATATTTCTAAGCACCATTGAGCCAAAAGATGGTCCTACCTCTGGATACCAAATCCAGCTTGTAATGACTGATAAAACTGTGGGGGGAAGACCAAGTTGCCACTGCACAAGTCATCCACACAAGCCTTTGAGTTAAAAACTGAGGAAGTTGCTACAGACCCGATTGAATGAGCACGTGATTTCTTTGGTACGGTTATTCCCAATTTGTTGTAAATAAAAGAAATGCAGTCAGTAAGCCATTTGGCTAAAGTGACTTTAGATACCAGTTTACCCAATTTCAGATCAGTAAAGGATACAGATAATTGCTCTGTAGCTCTGACATCTTTCGTTCTATGTAAATAGGAACAGAATTGCCAATGAACACCAAGTAAATGTAATAAGTATTCTCCCTTGTTCAAATAATTTGGGAAGAAAACTGGTAGGTTACTGGATTGGTTAGTGTTAGAGAGTGTGACACAACTTTGGGCACATATGATGCATTAGTTCATAAGGATACTCTACCCTTATGAAATATCAGATATGGAGGTTTCATCAACAAGGCTTGGATTTCTGAAATTCATCTAGCAGAAGTAATGGTGCTGCGGTAGCATTGTCGCCTCACAGTAAGACGCTGTCTGGTTCGACTCTCAGTTAGAGCGTCTTCTGAGTGGAGACATGCGTGAATGGGCATACCTTCGTTGAAGGTTGTGCATCAGGGCTGGCAACTCGGTATGTAAAAATCAACTGCCAATCATTACCGGACCGAAGTTCCGCTGTGGCGACCCCTAACCGAGAAAAAGCCAAAAGTCACAACAACAACATCTAGCAGAAGTAATGGTAACCAAAAATAAAGTCTTCCAAGACAGAAATTTAAGATCACAATCATGCAGATTCAAAGAGTGGAAGGACCAAGGATTGCTGTACCAGATTTAGATCTCATGGAGGAGTGGGATCTTTAAAAGGAGGCCTGAGTAAAACTGTGCCCTGAAAGAAGGTTTTACATAACTTATGAGAAGCCAGTAAGAAGCCATCAAGTCAAAAATGAAATTTAGAAATTGTTCCCAACCGGACTTTAACTGTAGAAGAACTGGCCCCTTGGTTAAAGAGCAGCATCAAGAACTCTAGAACATCATGAATAGGGGCAGAAAAGGGGTCTACATGGTTTTGAAGTGTCCAGTGTACAACTCTGTTCCATTTATTAGCATAAAGTTTCCTGGTGGATGGGTTAGTGGAAGATAAAATTTGTCAGACAAGAGATGAGAGTATCGGTTGTCTGAAATTGGAGAAATCAAGCTGTCAGCTTGAGATTTGGAAGGTCCTGATGTATCATGCTTGTTGGTTGAGACAAGACATCCGGAACTAGGTCCAGAATCCAAGGATGATGAATTAAATGAAGCCACAGGAAAGGAAACCAAATCTGCTGAGGCCAGAAGAGTGCAGTGAGAATGACTTTGTTCTTCAACCTGACAGCTCTCTGAAGGAACTTTGGAATCAGAGGGATCAGTGGATATGCATAAAGTAAACCGTGGGGGTCAATCATGGGAAGAGCATACCTCGATGACTCTCCCTGTGGGAGAATTAGGGAAAATTAGCTGCTGCACTAGTTGTTGTTTAGGGGAGATATGAAGAGATCGCAGCAAGGCTGGCCCCACTTTCAGAAAGCCAGTTCTGCTACATTCTGGTTAAGGGACTATTCATGAGGTAACAGAATGCACCTACTCAGTTTATCTGCTAGCAAGCTGGATTTCCCCAGAATGTGCTTTGCTGATAGAAAGTGGTTAGAAGATATTTCCCATTGATACACCTTTAGTGCTTCTTGACACAGGGATTATGATGTGGTTCCTCCTTCCTTGTTGATATACCAAACCACTGACATATTGTCTGTTTGTATCACAATCATTCCTGATGGGAGAGCATCTTGAAAGGCTTGCAATGCTAAAAGCATTGCTCTCAACTCTACATGACTGATATGCAAATTAGCCTCTTTGGGGGCACCACGTCCTTTGGACAGTCTTTCCCAGGTAATGCCCCCCCCCCCAAGCTGGGAAGCATCCGTGGTCACTATGGCCTTGGGTTGAGGGGGGACAAATAAACAGCCCTGTAGAACTTGTTCTGACTGGATCCACTACATCAGATCCTTCTTGCATGTGTTGGTGATCTGTATTTGAGCGGATAAAGAAAGCTGAAGTATTGACCATCGAAATCCCAAAAATCCTCATATGAAATCTGGCTGAAGGAACTAAGGTTATTGTTGCCTCCATAGATCCCATTGCCTGAAGAGCCAGGTGGACCAAGACTCTGTACTGCAAATTATCTTTTTTACTTGTGATCTTAAAATTTGAACTCTGGAAAAGGGAAGGGAAGCTATCATTGATTTTGTGTTGAGTAGCACTCCTATGAATTCTAGACTTTGACTTGGTTCTAAATGATATTTTTCATAATTTGTGGTTAATCCTAGCAGTGCACAAGTCTGGATAACTTTTTCTCTTGCCATAATAAGCTGATGCTGGGCTGGAGTGGAAATGAGCCAGTCATCTAAGTATGGAGATACCCGGAATCCCTGCAGTCTCAAGTGAGCTGCTACAACTGCCATGCATTTTGTGAAAACCCTGGGGGCTGTGGTGAGACCAAAGGGCAGTACTCTGAACTGGTAAAGACTGGCTCCCAGCCAGAAGTGTGACAACTTTCAGGATTGTCTGTTCATCTTTATATGATAGCATGCATCCTGGATATCTGTTGAGCACATCCAGTCATCCTTTTCCAAAAATGGAAGAATGGACTGAATCGTGACCATCTAGAACTTGGTCTTTTGAACAGATTTGTTTAGGTTGCTGAAATCCAGAGTTGTCTCCAGTTCCCTGTTTTCTTTGACACTAAAAAGAATCTTGAGTAAGTTCCAGATCCTTTCTGGTCTGGGGTGACCTCTTGGATGACTATTTTGTCTAATGGCTTTTGTATTTGAATTGCTGCTTGTTCCCTCTGACTGGGTGAAATATCTGTGACTCTTCTGGATTTGAGAGAAGGAAGGGAAAACGGTATTATAAACCAAGAAGAAATTTCACAGTGTGGAGGGTGTGATGTTCACTTCTTAAATTATGTTATGCACTTAGTATATCATGGATTTCTCTTTTTGGAAAATGGTATTATATAAACTCTGGATATGATCCTGTGCACCCAAGTATCTTTTGTTATTTCTAGCCAGGTTTTCTGGTGCAGGGACAAATGACCCCTGATTGCCTCCACAGAGGGACAATCTGGCCTCCTTTCAGGAGCACTGGAAGGGTTTGCTAAATAAAGATTCTCTGGGCCCTGGATGTTATGGGCCCCTCTGCCATGAGGGTGGTGTCTAACATTTGAATTCCCCCCTCTTCTCCTGGGGGAATACTTTCTACATGTGTCCTGGAAAGATCCTTGTGATTTCTTAAACCACATCTTTCCACTGCCTCAATGACTCCTTGAAATGGATCACTGAGGGGTGGAAAATGAATGCCCACAGCAGAAAGGGTCTTTCCATCCTTCTCATACCTGGACAGTGTCTTTTACTTTAGGGCCAAAAAAAAGACATTCTGTCAAAAGGAACATTGACGAATATAGACTTAAAAGGCTCCAGGAAATCACACAAATGCATCCAGGCATATCTTCTAATGGAAATACCTGAACCCACTGTCCTTGAGGTTCCTTCTGCTGCATTAGAAATAAACCTCATGGAACAGCTGGATATCGATATCTGTCTCACTACCCTCTAAACGTCCTCTACAGTAAGGATTCTAGAAAACTGAGAGGAATGCATTGAAAGCAATACTGGTCTGTCCAAAAATGGAGAAAGTACTGTTGATGGGACTAAGTCCACCAACTGGGAGTACCTTAGGCAAAGGAATCACATCCAAAATTTTTATGTGATCTGAAGCCTTCAGATCTGAGGAGTCCTTAACTTTTGGAGACTTTGGATCCAAAGAAACAGTCAGAGCTGATGGCAAATTCTTAGGCTTTCTCTGATCCGAAGAAGTCAGATCAGAGAGTTTTGTTTTCTTCTTCTTTAACAGATCAGTGATGCCACTGGATCCGAAGAAGGTCTTTTTAAAGATTTCTCTGAGGTCTTGGAGGAAGCTGTTGAAGACCTCGAAGGGTGAGGTACTATTTTAGATATGTCTCCAGAAATAGCTTCACCCAAAGAGGAGGGCAATAGCCCCTTCAAAATAAGTTGGTGTTTGCCTTCAATCAATGCCCTTGGGTTGAACGCATAACATATGGCACAACTGTCCTGTAGGTAAAGTGGACCAAGGCAATACACACACAGAGTGTGTGAGTCAGAAAAGGGAATTTTCTGACCACACTTTCCACATTTTTTAAAACCCACCGGGGTTTTCTCCTTTTCTGCCATGGTAGCAAAAATAACAAGACAGAAAACTAATAACTAACAGATAACAAGTATACTAGTAGAAGGATAGAAAATCTTTTTTTTTAAGAATAAGGGGAAAGAAAGGAAGAGAAAGGGAATTAAACTACCTACAAAGGTAGTACAAGAAACTATACTAGTGTAGAAGGGAAAAAGGGAGAGATATAAGAATACTAACAATAGTATCAAGGGTACACTAGTACTAAAGAAGAAGAAAAGGATGACAGAAAATATTAAAAAAAAAAATATATATATATATATATATATATATATATATATATATATATATATATAACAGCAAGAATAACAAAAAAATAAAGCACTTATCTAGTTGTCTAGCTCGAGAAATAAATCACCTAATAGTGGCAAATGAGATCTGAGTTAATGGAAACTGATGCATTATGGGTAAAGGAGAGGCACAAGAGTTCAAAGTTACTATCAGCTTTTACAGAGGCAGAGTCAGAGCTGACGTCTCAAATCCGAACCCATCAGTTGAGGACAGAATGAAAACTGATAGCATCAGATCAATAGTTAACCTGTGAACTTAAAGTACTACTAAAATTCAGAGATGATGTTTGAAGATGTAACAACTGTCCCAATACTGGAAAGCAGAAAAGCACTTCACCCATCTATGTAAGCTTGATAAGCAAGTCATAAGACATCATAAGAGTTATTCAATGATGTGACATCAATGCTCCCTAAAACACTGACCCTAAATGACTCTGTAATGAAGCCACTCAAGTCTGGACAAACAGTGAGTCTTTCTGATGTCAGGATCTCAAACATCACAAGTGTCCTAAGTCCCTTTCACTTGACAAATATGACTACAAAATGGTAGTCATCCATGTAAAAGTGAACAACTTAAGATAGAATACACTGACGGACATGCAGCGAAATGTGTCAGAACTTTCCATGCATGTGACAAACATATGCAAATCACTGGTCTTGAGTGGAATCTTCCCTTCACCTTGAATAATGCCTAGATACAAAGAAAAGATACTTGGCTACAATAAGTGGCTAAATTCCAGGGATATCCATTAGTATAAGATAAGATGCCTGATAGTTCAACATGCTTTGCTAAGGATGGTTTGCATCTCTTGTTTCATTTCCCACATACTAGCTAAAGCCTTTGCTACACCCATAGTGCCTTTTTATGCACAGTCTAGTTAATGGATATTCTAATGTAACAAATAAAAAAAAAACAAAAACAAATTATATCACATTAAGGTGTCTCTCCTCAATGCCAGAACATCAATTGCCAATTCTTGAGTTTCTCCTGCATTTGGAAAACGTCCACGTTTATGTAATTACTGAAACTTGATTTACATGTAAAGAAAGAACTTATTCCACACCTAAGTTTTGCACCATCCAAGCTTTCTGGCCTGATGGAAACTGTGGTGGCGCATTTATATTTCTCAACGACCATATTACCTCCACTTAGATTCCTAGAGACCCATAAAGAGAATCCAACCGAATTCAAGCTGCTTTGTACAGATCACTCCTTCACTACAATAGGCCTCAGACTTTGGAAATCTGTCCAATCTTATCATAAAGACACTTCTTACCCTGTATTGCCATCAAATATAAAACTTATCTTAAAACTCAAGCAAAAGGCTACAACATGCCCTTCAGACACGACTTAATTCCCACCATCCTTCTCACCTCAAATATTCTCTTTGCTTCAGTTATTTAATTGATCCTGCATAAAATTTATTTACATTGGATTAAATTACTCGGTACCTGTTTCTGTAAATATTGTATATAGGAATGTAAAAGTTTTACTTTGTTTTGACTCTAATTATATTCTGCTTGACAAATGCAATTATTACTGTTCTGTACCTTCCGGGCTGAGATTGAAATTGCTAATTTGTGATCAGTGGTACCTATATAACCCTCGTTAACAAACTCAAATAAATAAAAACAAGCTTTCAAAAGCAAGTCGTTCAAATGAAAACAAACCGGATTATATACACAAAAAGCTTAAAAAAGAGATGGAAGATGAGTAGGAACAACAGATGAAAAATTCAGTTACTGTTGCAAGACAGTGAACAACTGCACATTCATTTTAATACAAGTAAATAACTTGCTAACTAAACACACAAAAATAAAGGAAGAACAGTATTACTAGAAGTGGCAGATATCAAGTAAATTTTAATAAATACTGTGGTGTCAACATAAACATGAGATCAAGTAAAACACTACAATATTCAAAATAATCCATCATGGAAATTTTTTTCTGTAGCTCAGACATGACAAACAGATCATTGCTAGGAAACTAGAATTATTTGGATGACTTTTACTTCTGCAGAGATTGTGCTTATAGAGTGATATTGGTAGACTGTAATGACAGAAGTCTGAGTGGCCTTTTTTGGTTGAAAATTTCTGAAATGGGTCATTATTGGTTCATACATTTTGTTTTATTGCTTATTAAAAGAATACTCAAAACTACAAAGTTAAACACTTTCTAACAAGTGGTGCTGTATTATACCGGGAATATAATTTAATACAATCATGAAGGTGAATCAAAGAACATGCATGGCCCTAAAAATTAGTGCAAGGAACCTATTGTTTGAAAACAGCCAAAAGATAACCTTAATCCTCCACTGATAACCCACAATATGAAACAAACACTAGACCTGAGACCTCTAAATAACAAATCACCAGTTAAAAAGGTTCAGACAGTCCCGAACTACTCACTAAACATGTTTAGGAAGTCACTAGGCCAATGGCCCTAGAGCCCCCACAAGCCTAGCCAAGTTCCACCCTTGTTTCCACGACCAGCACCTATTGGCCCCATCAAAGAGAGGCACAGGTGGAACCCCTGAGGTGAATCTACAGTCACCCATCCAATTGCCCAGATCATGCTTGAAGAGGGCCAATGAGGCATCCTGCCTGACATGAAGCGGGAGTCTGCCCCAAAGGTCTGGCAACCTCTGGGAGACAAACCTGTTCCTCCAGCAGGCCATATCAATGCTACATACCAGGTCAAGGTCTTTAGAGTGAGTAACCCATGTGCCATTTGACCCGGGAACATGCAGCACTTCCAGTAAAGCAGGGTCAGAGACTGCACTATACATAAGCAGAGATCACCTCCGAGCAGTTTGCATGAAACAGAACAAAGTGAGAGTGATTTCAGCTGAGCCACACAGGACAGGTGCCGAAGACCCTGAACCCTCCCTGTGAGGAACTTTTGCAGTCTCTCTAACTGCTGCAGGTGTCCGGAAATGCACATACCAAAAGGGATGCTGCACTCAACCACTGACCCGACTAGGGAAGAGCACAGGAAGGTTACAACCCATCCTTCTCTGGAGGCAATGCCTCCACCAATGAGATAAGCAATACAGAACGCCCCTCCTACCACTGTGGAGACATGGTGATCAAAGGTAAAGCTGCCGTCAACCCACGCACCCAGTTGTTCCACCACCGACTGCATACCCAGGGTGCTGCTATCGACGCGGTAGCCTGCAGGAACACCATTCTTACCAAAAGGGATGACAACACACCTTCCACATTAAACTCAAGGCCACGACCCTGACACCAATAATCTGTCTGCATAAGACCCTCTTGTTCAATGTCGACATCGCTTGGAGATTCTATGACCACTCCTAGTTTGTTAGTGTACATGGGGCAGTTGTTACACTACCTCAGGAGACCTAAGTTGACCAGGCTGACAGGAGAAATAGGGATAGTCCAACTCTCCATAATCCTAGGTTTGAAGAACTGTTATCATAAAGAGGGTGCTTTCAGGACTGATCTGGGATGTGCTCTGTAGATTGGTATTTCCAAAGGGGGTTTTGGCTGGTGGTTTAATAGGCCAGAGCTCATCAGGAATACTTTTTAGAGCAGAAATGTGCTAAGGATGTGAACTACCTTAATGCACTATGGCTGTATCAAAGGGAAAAATTGTCAAAAATATCTATCCAGCTATGTTGAACAATTGCACAGCAGTGCTCAATGCTGCATTAGGTGCAAACAGGCAGAAACCCACTCTAATGCAGGGATTAAATACCAGAAGTTAAAAACTTAAAAAAAAAAAAACTTAAAAAAAAAACTCAAAAGAACCAATGAGGGTGCTTACTCCAAGCCCTAGGAAGTTCTTGTTTTTACTTCCAGGTGAAGCAAGATGGCAGCCACTTCTGCTGCTAGTACTGCAGCTAGTGTTACTGTTTCTACTGTTGTTTATTCTCCTTTGCCTTATATTACCGATTCACAGTCATCTTTTCATTTAACAACTTTATCTATGTCTCAGACTCTTCGCAGGCTTTAGCTGTGTTGCATGACTTTGGTAATTTGTCTGTGCTTGATTAGGGTGATGAAACGGAGCTTCAGGATGGTTCTTTGAATTCTGATGTTTCTTTTACTGCTGTTTTGGCACCCCCTACAGCTCTGCCAGTTACTTCTGTCAGTGTTGTGTCTTCTGTTCCTTCTGCAGTTGTTTTTCAGGCCAAATCATATGCTGCTGCAGCAAACATGACAGTTTCCACTTCTGGGACTCAGCCTAGCTCTCCAAGGCAGTCCAGGATTGTTTCTAAGCCTTTGGTTCACCTTAAGTCTACTTCAGGTCAGCCTCTTTCACATGAGTTTATTTGGCATTCTTTATTGAAACCTTTCTGTGTCTGTTCAGTCTTTGTGTGCGGTTATTCACTGGGGGAGGGATGCTTTGTCTGTGTCTGTTCGGTCTTTGTGTGCTGTTATTCACTGGGGGAGGAGTGTTTTTGCTGATGTTTATTCTGAAGAGCAGGAGGCTGCTTCTACTTTTGTTTTTCATTTTGCTGCACATAAACATCAGCAGTCTTGGTCTGATTATGTGCTTTCTGAAGGAGATGTTTCTTATAAGTGTAAACTTATTTTGTATTTTTGTTCTATTTATGTTACAGAAGCACAAGTTAGGGAATATTTACTTTCTCAGTGTGCTGATGTTTTTCTATAAAGAAATCAGTTGATTCTTATGCTGGTGGAGTTTGGGATGTGACATGGGATGCCTGGATGGCTTTGCATGTCCTTGATTCTGGTGTTTCCCATTTGCCTGGTGTGCGTTTCTTGTCTGGTCTGAGGGGCATTTTGAGGTATGCAGGGCAGCCTAAGTCCTGCTTTTTTTGTGGTGATTTTTCTCACTTGGTGTCTGATTGTCCTGCTAGGAAATGCACTCATTGTGGTTCCACAGCTCATTCTGCTAGAGATTGTCCACAGTGGTGCTGTTTATGTTCTTGTTCTCATGTTGATTCTGCTTGTCCTGCTTTACCTTCTGTGTTACCTGTTTCCACTGAATCTTCTCAGACTTTACTTTCTAATGTTTCTGCTTCTGTTTCTGCTGCTACTCCTGTGGTCTTCCGCAATGCAGGTTGCTTTCTCTGTCCCATGCCCTCCCTTCTTCTGTCTCTAGTCTTACTATTGTTTCTTCTCTGGAGGGGTCTGTTCTGCCTTCTTTGACTTGTAGTTCTCCTTGTCCTGTTTCTGTTGCTTCTGGTTTTCAATCTACTGTGCCTCTTTATCTTGTTGTTTTTGTTTTCCCTTCTTGTAATGATATGTTACAGTCTAATAGAAAATTACTTGAAACACCTGATACCTCTTCTACTAGTGATGGTACTGCATCTAAGGATACTGTTAGTTGTGAATCTGATTTGTGTACTGATATGAATAATTCTCAACAGTGGACTTCAGCTTCTAGTTACAGACATCTTAGAAACAAGAATTCTAAGAGGAATTCTGAAGGAGTTTCTCATCCTGGTACTGATGACCGTCTTTTCCTGGGTTTCTGCCTTACACTCTGATATTGTTTGTCTGTTGGATGTGGGTAGGCTTTCCTCTGTTCATTGTTCCCAATGGGAAACCTTGTGAAGAGATGGGTTGGTTTGGTCTTTAGGGACAATCGTAGGTCTGGTATTGGGTTACTGTATCTGTATCTGTAATCTATTGTGGTTGTTAGGGAGGTTATTCATGTTTTGCCTGGTAGGGAGTTGGTGGTGTATTTGTTGTATATGTATTCTTTTGTACATTTAGTGATTGCTTATGCTTTTATTTGAGTGTCTCAGAGGAGGTCTCTGCCTAACATACAAAGCTATGTCAATTCCAGAGCTGTTGGACATGCTCCACTTAAATCACATTCCCTCCGAGCTACACGCTCTAGGGACCTAAACCTTGTCACAACAATAAACAGAACATGCTGGAAGGATAGATTCCTGTCCCAGAGACTTCCCATACTCTGGAATAAACTATCTATCTATATCAAACAAAGCTCCTCATTAGCACTCTTCAAGAAAAATCTTGATGATTGGATGGGAAATAGGAAATTCACCCCGGGGATCACCTCTGTGGCTCTGCTCAACAGTGGCACAGGAAAATAATTTTCTTGGGTGGCAAAAGCCAGGGTACCTTTTTGGCTGGGCTTGTGTAGGCCTCAGGGCCGATAGCCTAGCACCTACCTATGAACCTATGAACCTATGTCTGAGTGTCACTTATTATTTTAACTTTTGCAAACTTATTTTTTTTGCTTGACTGTCTTATTCTTTTTTTTTGGTCATTTTAACTGTGGTGTATTACCAGGGTGTTATATGGTCAGACCGGACTCTAGTGTCCATTGTTGTAAGGACATTTTATGTTTGGCCTCTCTTACTGTATGTAGTCCTTCTGCCTTTATTTGCTTTCATGGGGTTGCTCGCACCCGAATTGATTACTGTTTTTGTTGTCTTACCTTTGAAGGGGTTTCTTCTTCCTTGTCTTTTGCTCCTTACATACATACATACATAGATAAATACATACATACATGCATACATACAAATATTTCAAGCAGGGACATTAATGCCCTTCTAGCTTGCAAATGTACCAAAACACTTGTTCCCATAGTAAGTGTCCAGGCTGTTCTTAAAATTATCTAAACTAGTACTTGCTTTAATGTAATTTGGTAGTCTGTTCCATGCATTAGCTACTCTGTCAGAGAACCAATTAGTACACTTCTCATTCCTATAGAATCTTCTACATAGGTTATCTGATGATTCTCTAGTACTTTTTGTTAACCACAAACATTCCCAGAGGTAGTTGTCACTAAATGCCCTATATACCTGAATAACATATCCTCTTAGATATTTGTAAGAGACACTTTACAAGTTCAGATATTTTAATATTTCATAATAGTTTAAATTTTTCATCCATGGATGTCTTTTATGTATTTCTGGTGTAGTCTTTCCAGTTCACTCATGCTTGTTTTCTTATAGGGTTTCCATATAGTTATTCCATACTCAGGTTTGGGTCTAATGTAACTAACAAACAATGACTTCATTATTTTTGATTTCCTAGACTTCATAAATCTTTTTATACAACCTATGGTTCTATAACTATCATTAACTAGTTGGTTGACATGATTAGAAAAAACTCATAGCTGAATCTACCCATAAACACAGGTCCTTAAATGAGTCTAAAACTTCAAGTCACTGTGTGCTGTATTAAATATTCACCTTTCAATTTATGTCTCCCAAATCTCATATGCCTAGTTTTTGATGTATTTATCAGCATATTAATAAAACTTAATAAATTTAAGTTTAATTAAAAAAATAGCATATAATAACTTGCAATCCACTACAGTTAAGCGCTTTCTTCTCCATTAGACATCTTCAGAACTGTGAATGAACTGAAATACACCTAAGTTAAAATACCTGAATGAAGTCAGGCGGTAAGAACACACCCTTAAATAGGGCCAATCATATGTCAATGTTGTCTTAAAGGCAAATCTATACAGTCTATCACCACATTACACTATTCACAGTTCTGAAGAGGCTAATGGAGAAGAAAGCGTTCAACTGTGGTGGATTGCAAGTTATTATATGCTATTTTTTTTATTTTTTTAATTAAACTACAGTGCCCTACACTGACCGCCTCAAAAAACTCCAGCTTTACTCCGTAGTATATTGCCTACTCAGAGTTGATCTCTGCCTAACATATAAAGCTATGTCAAACCCAGAGTTGTTGGACATGCTACATCTAAAGAAATCCCAATCCCTCTGAGCTACACGCTCTAGGGACCTAAACCTTGTCACCACAATAAACAGAACATGCTGGAAGGATAGATTCCTGTCCCAGAGACTTCCCATACTCTGGAACAGGCTACCCATCTAAGTCAAGCAAAGTTCTTCATTAGCACTCTTCAAGAAAAAAATCTTGATGAGTGGATGGGAAATAGGAAATACATCCTGGGGACCACTTCTGTGTCTCTGCTTGACAGTGGCACAGGAAAATAACTTTCTTAGGTGGCATAAGCCAGGGAACCTTGTTGGCTAGGCTTACGTAGGCCCTTGGGCTGATAGCCTAGTACCCACCTATGAACCTATGAACAAACTCAAAATAAATTGTAACAATAAATACCACACACATAATAACTTTAGCAACCCAATTAATGATCAAATTAAAACTTAATAATATTTTAAATATGTGCTGCACTCATTTTTAACTCACTTGTTATAGAAATGAAATGATGAAGTCCCAGAACACTCGGAACATCTAACCTTGGCTGCCAGAACAACTCATGGTGTAACAGTTTATTGTTCCAGTCCCTGGGATATACACCCACCTGCATTTGCTCCAGAACAAGAAAACTGATCTTCTTGAAATTTTCTTAGACACTAGAGTGCCTTGCTAAAGCACTCTTCCTGTTTATGTGTCTTATACTATAATTATGCTGGTGAATCCCCATATTAAGCATATTCTGAGTCTTACCTATGTAAAAGGCAGTACAAGTATCGCAGGTAGCTAAGTAAACTACTGTCTCCGACCAACAATTAAACTTACCACTTTTACACATTGAATTCATCTTTGTCACCCAAAGCTCATCTGAATTGGTGTTAATAAAATAACACTGCCTACAATGTCCACACTTAGTAGTAACTGATAACCCAAATGTCAATTTATAAGGCATTTTTGCTTTCTTGTCCCATCTTCATTGACAGTATAGTGGAGCACCATGTTACTCTGAAACCCAACTTGAGGGTTTTCCTGTCTTTTGACATTTTCAATACTTTTTAATATAATAGGAGCATATTTGTCTTCCTACCTGCCCAAACCACCTTATGCATTTCCAAAAGAAGGGGTGATGTATAATCACATTCCAAAAACATTCGTTCAAGGTGTTCAAACTGTTCCAAACAGACCACATCGTCAGATGTCAGCCTAGAAATATGCATCATTTGACTTTTTATTATCCCGTTCTTCTGGTAGAACAGGTGACAACTCAGAAAGGACCAAAAAGCATTACAGAAACTTGGCTTTCTATAAACTTGTGTAGCCACATTGCCTTGAGATTGTTTAATTAACTCAATACCCACAAAGTTGATATGTTCATAGTTAGTACAAACAGTAAAAGTTAAAAAAGTTGTACTGTCCTGTAATTCTGTAAAAAAAACTCTTCAAAACCCTCTGTTGTACCTTTCCAAATGATTAACAAATCATCAAGGTACCAGAAATAACCCAAACAGTTCAAAAAATCAGGAAGCTTAAACACACACTCCAATTCCCACTGTAACAACACAGTATTTGCAAAAAAGTGGAGAGCATGCTGCTCCCATAGCCACTCCTGAATGTTGCTTGAAATATTCTCCTTCAAATGTCAAATAGTTCTTATGAAGAACCATATCCATAAAGTCCATTACCTGCCTGGAATCAATGTCAGAAAGTGCTCCATACGTCCTCAAAACACTGAAGACCTTATTCTTGGGGAATGACCATGTACAGGCTACAAATGTCACAAGTATCAATAAAATATTCACAGTCCAAGTCAATATGTCTCAATTTATTTCATAAGTCTGATGAATACTGAACAATATGATCAAATTGATTAAAACGATACTTGAGTTTATAATCTATACATTTTGCCAGGGGTTTTGTGACTGACCCCTGAGCAGCAACTATTGGGCATAAAGGAGGACCGTGCATGTTGGGGTGAATCTTGGGATTTCCAAAAATCTTAGGAGTATTCAGGTGTTCTAGACTTAAAAAAATCATAAAGCCCTTGGGAAAATGGTGTCAAACAAAAGTAGTTCATCCAGAGCAACTTTAACAGCCCTGTAGGAAATTTTGATTTAATTTAAGGATACCACACTATAAGCATGGTTGTTATTTAACAAACCTAAAAGACGTCTTGCATAATTGGCCCAGTCCATAATGATGAGGCCACCCCCCTGTATCGGCCTTCATACATCTAATGTTTTTATTATTCATCACAACAGTGAGAATGAATTTCTCCTCCTTAGTCAGATTGTAAAATCTATTATGTCTTTTACCACTCAACAATGTGCAGATCTCCTTCTCACAAATCCTTTCATAAAAACATATTGTAGGATGTAAAGGGGGGTTGTCCATACTTTTCCTTTTAAAATTATCAGGGCCAAAATATAACACAAGAGGTTCATCAAACAGCAACCAAAAATTTAACTTATGAGTGAACAATTTCAAGTCAATAAGTGTCTGCTCTATCCCAGCCCTACAGCAATGTCTTTCAGCTTCTCCCGTTAGGAGTCACCACAGCAGATCACCAGTCCACAGATAGATTGGCAGTGGAGTTTTTACAGTGTTGAGTTGCCAGCCCAGTGCCCAACCTACACAGAAGGCACATGCACATACACACGCACCTATTGGATGTCTTTAAAACTCACTCGACTGCTGGTAGGACATGCAGACTCTGCACAGAATGCGCTCCTGCTGAGAATCAAACTGGAGAGCCTCTTGCTCTGAGGCAACAACGCTAACCACTACACCACCATGGTGAACTCTGTCCCAGCTTACAGGCCAGGATAAAATTATATCCTTTCAAAAAACTTTGTGGTGTTCTGGACCATTAGCCAGGTCAGTAAAATTGTAAATATTATAATAAAAAAGTAGCAATGGATACTGTACTTTATTTATTTATTTTTTTTATTTTTTTTTTTTTTATTTGTTATACATGTCCATTTGCTCCAGGTACATAACTGACATATGAACATTGTTATAGTTGAGTTCTAAATACAATATAAAGATACTTCACATCTTGGGAAAAAAATAACAGCAGCATATACTTGTACTGTTGAATAAACCATAATCCATCAACTCACTATACCCTACTTTTGATGTCTGTTCTGATGTCCGTTCTGGTTCCTCCAAAAGGTAGGTTTTTCCAAGAGTGAGTCATTTGCCAACTCTGATGGTTGTTGGCTACTTTTTTTCTGCAGTCTCTGTGACCTCCTAAAAGGGACTTGGCCTAAAGGGATGTTAGACACTGTGGAGCAAGCTCCATTCTCTTCCAATGTAGATAAATCCTCCTCATGTGTAGACTGTTTGGAAGTCAATCCTCCTGGTGGAAAAGGATACACCATTTTATTTCTATAGTCCAAATGCTGAGCCGCGGTGGTGCAGCAGTAGCGTTGTCACCTCACAGCAAGAGGTTCTCCCATTTGATTCTCGGCTGGAGCACCTTCTGTGTGGAGTCTGCATGTCCTCCCTGCAGTTGAATGACGTTTAAAGAAATGCAGGTAGGTACATGCATGAATGGGTGTGCCTTCTTTGAAGGTTGGGAGTCGGGCTGGCAACTTGGCACCGTAAAAATCCACTGCCAATCATTAGCGGACTGGAGTTCTGCTGTGGTGACCCCTAACCAGGGAAAGCAGAAAGACATTAGTTTTTTTATTTCTATAGTCCAAATCATTTCACATAAAAGAAAAGAATAGAGAGTTATATACTGTTTTGTTTTGTTTTAAGTAGTACATACACAGTTGGACATGCTGTATGTAACTTATTAAACTAGAAGACGAATTTTATAACCTTGCATTGCCGTTTTTTGCTATAGTGCTTCTGGACTTTTTATCAGTTTGTTTCTGCTTTTTGTGGATTATACAGTTCCAAATCATTCCTATTAAGGTTCTTGTTCTTTCTATTCTTAAGACAAACCAGCCTGTCAATATCATGAAAACCTTTGTTAAAATTTGCCTGGTGGTTATGAAAATCCAAGTCACCCGTAATCGAATCCACTAATCTACTGATGTCCTGCTTAAACCAAACCATACATCTCTTGTTCTCCTTGATGATTAACTGTGTTAATTTCAACCCTGTGCAATCAAACAATGCAAGCAATTCTGCATAAAATGGAGAGTTAGCCTCCACTCCACATGGGTATTTCGAAATATGAAGTCCTTTAGGGACGTGAGATCTCTTGACACTTTCATTCAAAAAATAATTATCCAACTGGAGGGGTTTGAATTTTTATAAAGGAGGATTTACCAGTACAAATTATAGTATAAGACACAAGGCCACTAAGAGTGCTTTAGCAAAGCACTCTAGTGTCTGTGAGAATTTCAGGAAGTTCAGTTTTCTTGTTCTGGAGCTAATGCAGGTGGGGGTATATCCCGGGGATAGGAACAATAAACTACTACATTGTGAGATGTTCTGGCAACTAAGGTTAAATGCTGCTTATGCTCTGGGACTTAATGATTTCATTTCTATAACAAGAGAGTTAAAAAAGAGAGCAGCACGTATTTAAATATTATTATTTTTCAATCTGATCATTAACTGGGTTGCTAAATTTATTATGTGTGCAGTATTTATTGTTACGATTTATTTTGAATTTGTAATGTGGTGATAGAATGTATAGATTTTCCATTAAGACAACATTGATATGACTAGCCCTTTCTAAGGGTGTGTTTTTACCAGCTGACTTCATTCACTTATTTTAACGAAGGTGTGTTTCGGTTCATTCACAGTTCGGAAGAGGTCTAACAGAGACGAAAGCGCTTAACTGGTGGATTGTACGTTATTATATGCTAGTTTTTGGATTTATTTTATTAAACGTGATTTGTGAGTAGTTCAGGACTCTATGGACCTTTTTATTTTTGAGTTGTTAATCCTCCACTGGTCAGATGCATTTTCTATGAATGTGGGTTTTCATGCCATTTCAATGAATGTGAGGATCAAGGGTAAATAAGTTTACTGCTCATGCTAAGTCTGTTTCCATTGTGAAACTGAATTTTTGTTTAGCAAATGGCTATATGTGTTAGTGCTACACTATTTCAATATCTGTAATCATTGTAGAAGTAAGTATGCACACTGACATATTTGAACAGTGTTTATGGTAAATGGGGAGAAATGCACACAAATGGTGCACAATGTGCTCAAAATAGACAGATAGCACAACCAGAAGCACAGCGTTAGTACATCCCACAGAAAGATTAGAATTTTATTATAAATAGTATAAAGTAATATTAAAGTAAATCTTGTATTTTATGTGGAACAGAGCAGGATTACAGGAATGTGGGAGTGGATATACGGATAATCTGGTTCCTAGATGAATGATATCTGTCATGAGTATGGTAATGGAATGGTATTGATTCTGAATGGTATTGATAACCAAGGTTTTTTGATAACATTCCGAATCAGCAGAAAGACTGAAAAAAAGCAAGACATGATGGAGAAAGGAAGCAGAACCACAAGACAGAAAAAGAACTACATGAACAGTAGAAGATAAGTAGTACATACAATAATGATAATATATTAAATATAGTTTAAAGCTTTAACATATACAATTTTTTTAATTTTCCCATAAATTTAAGGAATTATTTTCCCCATTTTTCTTTGTTTAAGTTCACATGTTCCTGACATAGCGTCAGTGATTAGATTATATTTATAATTATTAAGAAAGTTAAATCTGAATCTTATTTGTTCAGATAAATCTAATAAAGTGGAGTGAATGACAATCTAGAGTAAAGTAGGAAATAAACTTTAATACACCCTTTTTTTTGTTTTTAAAAATTGGTAAATAAAAGAAAGAAGATTTATATAATGAGAAAAAAGGAAAGTGTTTAAAAAAACAAGCTCTGGGGAAAAAAATCTATTGGAGAACATATAAGAAAGAAGGGTAAGAATTATGACACCCGATAAAGGGGCGGTGTGGTCATCTACAGCAATCAAGATTACAACAAATGATATGCAAAAAATTTTATTTCAAGACAGTTATTATTGTTCATCTAAAAAAAGAATCAACATTTCTTATAGGTTGGATAGTTATGTTTATGAAATAGAATGTTGGATCAAAGAATTTCCAAGGAGAGGAATATATAACTTTTGCTTAAATATCCAAAAAATTTTTGGAATTCCTCAATAAAAAGATAAAATATGCTAGCCACCATTTGCAAGCGAGCAAGTGTTCCAGAGGTAACCAGGCGGTATAATCTGTTAAAAAACGCGGATAAAAATAATTAAAACATATTTTTAATAAATTAAAATTATTCTTGAAAAGATTCTTGTCAATAAGAGTCAATTGAAGCAGGTGGTTGTTGGTTTATTTATGTTTTTCTCTTTTTTCGTCATATTCGAACATGAAGGTTTTTTTGTCTTTCAAGAAGTTCTCTACTTTATTCTTCACCAAAAAAATCTGATGAGTACTTAAGTGAACTAATGAGTCTTTGATTGGTTGGAGAATAACATATTACTTTGGGAGTGGAATATTTGAAAGGATTGAAAGAGTTTTGCCATGGGTGCTGCTTGTGCCCTTATATGCCAACCTGTCCCTTTTTGGGATGGGAAAGTACACATTTTTCAAGTAATACAAAATTTTCTTCAATATATAAATCAGACTAAACTTTCCCCATTTACTCATCAGTTTCAAATTTTTTAGTTTACTTAAAATTTTAAAAAAGCAAAACAGGTTTCATTCAAAAATTACAGAAAAACACCTTTTGCAATACAATACATGTAACATTACACAATCACCATCCGGTACATCAACATTGTACTAGTAAGAACCAGGCTGTTTGAATTGATAGGCCACCCTATGCCAATGATGGAGAACTGAGAGTTTGACCATGAAGGAATATATGAGTTCTGAGAGTTTAACCACTATGTTATGGTTGATCCAATACTTATGAGGTGTTGTTTAAATGGATTTATTATTTACCTTGATTATTTGATAGATTATTTATAAAACTCATTAAATTACAATGAGTAAAGGTAATATAAACCTTCAAAAAAGAGGTGTTTCAATGTAATTTCATTTACCTTGTGTTGTAGTCAATTTTAGTCCCTTTTAGAATCAGGTCAAGAACATTTTCAGAAAAAAATTGGAAATAATTCAGAAACTGGAAAAAAATATTTTCCACAGGAAGTGTGAACAATAAATAAATCTGGTAAAAAAAAAACTTTCAAATAATAGGAAGGGAATCTAGCTGGTAGTAAGCCTTGTGGTAGATGCCACTATTGCTGTATTATATGTAACAAAATAATTAAAAAATTGATTAGAAAACAAACTAAAGTATTATTTAAAAAAAAAAAAAATTGTTGTTCAAACTTGTGTATATATCATAAATGTAGCACCTGTCCGTCTTTTTTTACATTAAAGACGGAGAGGATGCTGAAAAGAAAAGAAATGGTCAAATAATTGAACACTGGAATGGCTGGCAGGGTAAGGGGTTGCTGCAGGAGAGACTGCTCTGGGGGAAGGGGCCATGATCTATTACCCTGCCTGGGGTCCCATTTGACCATGATCCTGCTCTGGTATTTTGCACTATTTAGTATATAACTATCGGAAGTTTGAATGAATCAACAAAATGTCAGCTGTAAAAAAATAAGCTCTTTTGTTCCATGTTTGGCAGTAATGGAACGAAAGCACTTCTTATTTTCCAACTGACACTTTGTTGTTTTATGGCAGCTTCTTATAGTTTATGGTTTTCACTGTTACTTACTGTTAATAAATAATGGTCATATTGTTGAACATGCCAGTGCAGGTCTGTGGATTGTGGACCTCAACTGAAGTGGCAGCATCCCATCCAAGTACATTCTGGACAGTCGTTTATGAAGTAACAGCAGTAAAATTAATAACGATGACAATGATGATGGTGATGATAACATAAGACCTAATGCAGACAACAAACTAGAATAACTTTGACTCTGCTTTTAGCACGTTTTCCATAAGAAGTTAATACGGTTTCTTCCTTGCTTCAAGTCTTTTTTTCTCATTTTTTTCATTCCTGCAAGTTGGCCCAGTTTTGTCAGATTTTTTGAAGTCATGCAAGAAACATTAATTTATTTTAAATAAATTATTTAAAAACAATACAAATAATGTGGGATTTTTAATCTGCTTATAAAAATGTTATTAAAGCTTCTTGCCTGACTTTAAGCCTTCAGTTGGGTTATTACTATTTTTCAAGTTGCCCAGTTTTTGTTGCACTTCTGTTTTATTTAATTGAGCAAAAACAACTTTTGCTCACAGTTCATATTTAAACTTCAAAACCTCATAGCTCAAGGGATAAAAGCAAAAAACATGATGGGTCGGGAAAAAGGTCAAAGGTCCAGAATCAGGGACAGATTTTAACTATAACATTGTTCTTATATGCTTAGTTGCTAGAATAACAGGTTTTGGATTAGCATGCATTTTCTGAAGGATATGAAGTCTATCATTACTTAAGTTTTGCAATCCTCATAAATTTCCCAGAAGACCACAAATCTTATGAGGAACAGACCAAAAATATAACACAAAATCAAGGACAGTCAAATGTATGCTCTGATCTCTCAACCTCTTAGGGCAAGAATCAGGGAGAAAGAGTGTGAAAGGGCAGATTCTAAGCTTTACTCTTGTCACTAAAGCAATGGATGAAAGTAAAATAGTTCACACCACATTACCTTGACCTGGCCAAGCCTTTTGACACAATTCCCTGTTCATATAAAGTAGAAAAGCTGAATAAACTGAGAATGCACCCTTACATCACTAGCTGCACTGCCAACTGGCTCACAAACTGCAGGAAATCAAAATAGGGGAGGCGACTTCTAAAAAGAAGCCAGTCATAAATGGAGTTCCCAGGGTTCAGTGCTGAGACTTTTCCTGTTTGGTATCTACTTCTTGGAAGTAAAACAAATACCAAAAGGCTTTGGCTGAGTAAGTTGGAGATGACTGCAAGCTATGATGAGTTATTGAATCTCCAAATGACTTAACCATCATGCAGGAAGATAAAATAGAGGACTGTGAGATACCACTGAGCAAATTCTTTAATGAATTGAGCGCTTTCGTCAGGCGTCCGCCACTAGACTTCTTCAGAATACATTAACAAAATTACACACTATTCCTGGCCGGTTAAATACAAAATGTTACAGTCACATGATGTTAAAACAATCATTACATTGGTTAAAACTTCCCTATACATTTTAAAATAAATAACATGACTGAATGTACCATTACATGGTTAATAAGCCATGAAATCTTAAATACATAATTAATAAATAACAAACTATGCCTATTATTTGAACACTAATAATGTGGAACCATATACAAATAGAAATGCTTGCTGGATGCATGTCGATGCGTTTACAAAATTACGTGCTAAGCTGAACAGGACAACTTACTGCATACAAAATATTCATTGAGTGTTTTTTTATTTTATTTTATTTTGTTGTAACCCATTTCATCCCCATGATGTATTCAATGCAACATAATGGTAAAAGGACTCTTTAAAAAGTCAAAACCATATTGTTGGTGAACCTACCCTTATATTTATCAAGAAAAATGAAACTCCAATTTAAGTTTCAAGTAACTGGAAATGGACAGTGTTTCATTCAACCCTTAGTTGTTATCTACTGCATTGCACCTCAATTGCCAGAGCAACTCTCTATATTCCAAGACTACTTCAACTGGCCCACCCCTTGTATCATCACTCTGAACTTGTTCTAATGCTGAACATTTCAAATGATGTTGTGGGTGCTCTAAAATATGTTTGGCCAGTGCATTCTTGGAATTACCTTTTCTGATGTCGTATACATGCCGGTATATACATTTATATAATTTATTAATTGTTTTAAAATTTTTCACATAGCTGACAGATCGCTATGTACACCAATCCTTTGCTCTGACAGTTGAACTTTTTATTGAGGTGCACATTCCCATAACCTTTTATATTAATACTCTTGGTCTCTTCTATAAGTGGACATTGTGCACAATGTCCACATTTTCTCATCTGTCCAACTTCTCTATTGATACTATTGGATTCCAATATATTCTTGATACTTCTGTCTTTTTTATAAATCACTTTAGGTTTCTCATTTAACAAAGATTTACATTTATCATCTGATGTCAACACTATCCAATTACTGTATATAATTTGTTTGATGTAAAAAAATACACTATTGAACGTAACATCGCATCAGTATAAGGGGTAGTCATCATTCCTAATTGAGCAACATTATGAATGTTTCCTAAAGGGGGTCTATTCATGTCACCCCCAGTACCTAGGAGTGGGTAAAATTGCCCCAACCTTCTTTTATTGAAGACCTCCTCTACAATAGGGTCTATGAAGCTAGTGGGATAATCTCTCTGAATCAACATGTCTCTAAGTTGTCGCATCTCACAAATAAAGTTGGACAACTCACTGACCATCCTAGAAATTCTAACACCCTGTCCCTTAATTAATGATTTCTTTTGAGATATTGGATGATAACTGTCAAAATGTAACAGGGTGTTAGAATATGTAGGCTTTCTATACAAAGTTGAAGAAAATTTCTTATTGTAAACATCTTTGCTAATGGTAATGTCCAGATAATTAATGGGCATGGGAATACTTTCCATGGTAAAAGTAAGAAAATCAGTACTTGTATCCAAGTAATTATAGAATTCAACCAACTGCCCTAATGTGCCATCCCATAACACCAGAAGGTCATCTAGGAACTTGCCATAAAATTTACACTTTTTAAATAAATCATGTTTGAAGACATAGTTGATTTCCCATTGAATGAGAACAATATTAGCAAATAAGGGGGCGCAGGCTGCCCCCATTGCAACCCCCATTCTTTGCCTAAATAACTGATTTTCAAACAACAAAAAATTGTTATGCAAAATAAGTTCCATCAATGTTCTGTACATTAATATTCCTGAATGCCCTGTGTAGTAAAATAACACAGATAGTCATAAAACATTTCAAGTCCTTCTTCATGAGGAATGGCAGTGAACAAATCTCTAATATCCATGGTTACTATATATATATATATATATATATATATATATATATATATGTTAATCATACATATCATTCTGAATTTTTTTGAGACAATCCCTCGAGTCTTTCAGAACATGTGTGTGCTGTTCTAAAGAATATTTCAAATTGTGGTCAATGAACTTAGATTAAACATCTTGGATGCTTTTGCATCCACGATGGGTCGAAAAGGGGGGGTCATTTAAACATTTATGGAGTTTGGGGATACCGAAAATGGTGGGAATCCGGGGATTTTTTTGCAACAAAAAAGTGTGTTCATCAATGAAAATCTGATCATTCAACAATAGATCTTGTAAAATAATATCTATATTTCTGTATGATATGTTTAATTGATTCTTTAAGACTTCTTCATATGAGTCAGTATATAAAACTGCAAACATTTTTTCAACATATCTGTTTTGGTCCATTATAATCAACCCGCCACCCTTATCAGGTTTCATAACCCTGATAGATTTATTGTTAGCTATCTCATTTAACAATTCTATTTCCATATCAGATAAATTGTTACCATCTTCATCAATTTTTCTTTTATGTATTTTCCTCATTTGTTAGGTACAAAGTCTTTCAAATACTTGAAGTGTAGGATATAAAGGGGGGTTGAAGGTACTGTTTTTTTTACATATTGATATGTTACTAGGTGAGATAGTATTCTCAAATTGCATCCTAAAATTAAGTTTTCCAATAAATACTTTTAAATCAAGTAGGAAGGTTTGTCCCAAAAAATAACTAGTGCCAGAATCATGAATTGAAAATACATTATTGTATCCTTTGGGAAGTAGTCTACCTCAGGAAACTACCAGATTGACAATACCCTCCAGAGAGTTGATCCAGTTGTTTGGAATTTAGGAACTTGTGTGGACAGTGACCAAACTTTCGACCAACATATACCCTGTGTCATAAGATAGTCTTTCTATATTGCATAGCTTATGAACAAATTGACTGCGACTAGATCTAGAGATGTTACTGCCCCCCTTTACAAAACCCTCATTAGGTCAATCATTTTGTATAATGCCCACTTTGGCATGCATCTGTCCAGACACATGCAACAACTAGAAAGCCTACAAGGATACCTTACTAAATGGATACACCTCCTAAACTATAGGTTTTGCATGGACCACCTCAAAGCCTTGCCACCATACTCGGTATCCTACAGAGTACTAAGAGGTGACCTATGTCTGGCATATAAAGGCATCCTCCGACCCAATACTGATGGATCTATTGAACATCAGAAAGTCAAATGGCATCAGAAATACCCAGATGGACATATATTACACAGGATACCACTGTTCCAGAACAGACTCTCCATTCAAGTAAAATAAAGCTCATCTCTGTCCATATTCAAATGCAACTTGGATCTAAGGATGGGTGATAGAAAATGCACCCCAGGATTGTCTTTCATGCCACTAATGAATAGAGGCAGTTTCTAAATACTGCATCCCTTACATGGGTCCTCTCAAATTATCGATGGTATGATCACAGTTATTCTCACTAGGGCTAATATAAAATTATCAGCCATGGGATGGGTAAGAGCAATCAGGAAATGTTAATTCAAGCACCCAAAGGGAAATTGGCCAAGTTTAAAATGTCCTCCAAGTTAACCTATGTTGAGGTAGTAAATAGTTTTAAAAAATTGCCCTTTTTAAATCACTAAGTGCCCCTTTCACCCCCCAGCCTTCAACAGCTTCTGGCACCTCTGACCATAATCCCCTATGTTATATGCTAAAATCTGTTGAAATATTAATAAAATAATGCTATAGCAGTAGAATAATAGGCACTAAGTTAATTCTGCAATGGGTTTTACAACAATCTAATATGCTGGTTATCACCTTAAGTGGAAAATACATTTAGAATTGTCTTAGTATTACATTAGAAAAAATCCACCCCAGTGATTTCCAAGAAGACCAGTGGCTGAGCATATTAACTCGACTCCTTCCAGCAGAAATCTAATAACTGCTTAAAACAGCTGGTAAAAGAAGGCAATGTGCTTTAAATTCACTTACGCTTAAATCATTTTGCATTGATGTCATCTGAAAAACCCAAGAGAAATGAAGATAAAAGTGAAGAAAAAAGGAGAGGAAAAAGTGGCGCTGGACAAGTCCTGGACAGAGATACAATGAGAAGCAGACCAGTGAATGGTACAGATGAAAGTCACAGCTTCCAAAAATGTTGAACAGAAGATTTCTCAGATACATTCAGAGGTCTTTAAAAGTGGGATGCAAGGGAAGTACATAAAATCAAATGAGATAACAGAGGATGTGCTGAATAGTACCTGTCAAGCTGCAAAAGTTAGAAATGGAAATACAGTACAGAGTGATAAAAAGTGCAACATCTCAAAAGAAACTGTTTCAAAAAGTGGTTGATTTGGAAGATAAGTCAAGGAAATAAGGGTTCCAATTAAATGATCGAAGACGCATTCTTTCAAATGTGTCTTGATCGAACTTGAAAGCATGAAAAGGCAAAATAGCGAAATGGCATATAAGTGAATTCTTTCCCTGGGAAAGAAATCGCTTGGCCACTTCTGTTACTTTGCCATTTTCGTCACTGTAGTGCAATCTCGGAGTTGGCATATTTAAGTAGTGGGGTTGTGGTGGAAGAAGCCCCCCACTTTGTGTAAAACTTTAACTTTTTTTTTTTTTGTGGAACAGCGATTTTTTTTCCCTTGGAAAAAATCACTGTCCTAAGCATTCATGATTGTAAGCTTTCTCTTACATGGGTTCGATAAATCATCATTCGCTTTTTTAAGCGTTCGATGATTTAACATAGACCCAGAAAATAAAACATGAGCACTCCCTTAAAAATTGGAAGTAACAGACTACATAAGCTTTATGAAGACCAATCTTGGCAACTAGATTGGGAAAACTATACTTTCTCACAGCAGGAAATACTAGCAGAAAAGGCACATCATGTTTGTTTTCCAATAACTCTTTTAGGAAAGCAGGTGAAACCAATAGTTGTGAAGATAAAAACACAGCATGTTAAAAATGCGGCAGTGGAAAGGTGCTGAGAGTCAGAAACACTGCAGTATTTGTAGATAAAAAATATTCAGCTTATATTAGACAGAAACAGAATAAATGTATTTGTCATAAGGGAATGTTAATGAACTGTAGTGAGGTGTAAAGTACTCTATTTTTTCCCCTGGGGGCTTAAAAACATTTATGGAGACCGAGTGATGGAAGGAATTAAGTTACTTAATCAACAACAGGATAAGTAGGGAAATGTGGGTCCAGTGGCAAAGTTATCTGCAAGTAAAGATAACCTGAGAGAAGATACAAGTAAAACCCTACCCTTTCTTTCAAAAGCTGATGTTGGAAAAAGAAAGGACACAGGAGCTGATCATATCAATCAGCACAGAATTGGGATCAAACTAGGTGCTGGTGGAGATCATAAGCATACAGTTCTAGGAGCACTGAAGCAGAAGTAGACTGGTAACTTAAGTGGGAGAACTGCAATGCATCAACCATACTTTGTGGACAGTGGGACTGAAAATAATTAGGCTTCTATGAATAATACTGCATTTACAACTGTAATTTGACTTGAAAAGGACAAAGCTGTAAATGTACTGTTATTGTTTTGGAATTATGACCTGGAAAATGATCACTATATGTCTGATGAAAATGTAAATATAACTGCTTATTAGCACACATAGAGATACAACAGCTGTTAAATGAAATAAACATGAATATTGAAAGCACTAAGATTCTGCAGTTGGAATACATAAGGCGATATTTCTGTGGGAAAAGGAACGTGGATATATATTAGGGGTTTCAGTTGTACATGTTAAGGACTACAATACAAAGAGTTTGAATAAACACATTTTTTTGCAACTTAAAAGTTACAAAGCACATAAAAAAACATCACCGATAAAGTACAGTTTATACAATGTTTCCAATTGCAGTTGCTGGGTGAGAAGATTAGAAAACTACTGCTAAAGCAGTATACAGTGGAGAGCAGGGCAGAGGGTCATATGTAAAGATACTAAAATCGAGATAGTATTGTTGTGTAAGAACTTACCATACTCTTAAATGTCCTTCTCTTCTATATGCTGCTGTATTCATGACATCAGGGAGTTTGCCTCTGGTGAACTCTTGCACGTCTGGCTGTTACACAAAAGTTAAATGCTAGGGTGCGTGCAACATCCTGCTCCTCTCTCGGACATTGGTTGTAAACAGATGGGTATAAAGCGGACGTCATCACGCACCTATTCAAAACTGACTGCCACCAGAATCAGCGACTATGGATTGGTTACTGCAGGAAACTGGAAACAGACAGGTGTGAGGGAGAAGGCTGGGTGGGAAACTGTACAGCAGTATATAGAAGAGAAGGACATCTTAGTTTATAGTAAGTTCTTACACAACAATTCTATGTCCTTCTATTCATATGCTGCTGTATTCATGACATCAGGGAGAGTGCAAAAGCTCCTGTCCTAATGAAGGGGAGGCGGACCAGAAGCAGTTTCCACAAACTCATGGAGGATGGCTCTGGCAAATCCTGCCCTGGCTTTAGAGACCATATCCAGTTTGTAGTGTCTGGTGAAAGTGTGAACTGAGGACCAAGCAGCTTCCTCAAGGATAGCAGCTTTATCCAAACATTTAAGGAAAGCCCCCGAGAAGGACACTGCCCTGGTTGAATGTGCCCTAACTGGGGTTGGGAGTGACTTATCATGGTTTTTGATATCCAGGAGCATATAGTTTGTTTGGAAACAGGTTAACCCAGGGCTCTAGAGTGATAGGAGATGAAGAGCCTGTCAGATTTTTGGAAGGATTTGGTTGTGGCCAAATAAAACCTGAGCTGTCTGTGGATATCTAGGGAGTGCAGTTTCCTCTCTGCTCAGTTCTGCTGAGAGGGGAAAAAGTTGGCAGGTTGATAGTCTGATTTAGGGACAGGTCATTTACCATTTTGGGCATGAATGTGGGGTTAGTACAACATACTCTGCCCTTGTGGAAAATAGTGAAGAGGGACAGGCCATAAGGGCCTGGAGTTTGGAAATCTTTCTGGCAGACGTTATGGCCACCAAAAGTATAGTCTTCCATGTGCAGTATTGAGGGAGCAGTCTTTGGCTGGTTCAAATGGTGTTAGTGTCAATTTTTCTAGGACAAAATTAAGGTCCCAAGGAGGTGGAATGGACTTCCTTGGTGGCCTGAGGTGTAGTGCCCCTCTCAGGAAGAGTTATACCTCTAATCTAGATGCTAAAGATGGTAACAGGGGTAGGCAAGCTGAGATGGCAGATAGGTGGATTTCAATGGAGGAATATGATAGCCTGGATTTCATAAGGTTGCACAGGCAGGACAAGACCACTGGGTGCTCTGCAATCAGTGGTTGTAGGTTGTTTTTCTGACACCATAAGGAAAATATTTTCCACTTTGAGAGATAAGATTTTCTAGTAGTTGGTTTTCTGGCCTCCTGCAGAACTTTGATCACATCCTTTGTATATAGGTGTCTGAAGGGAATCAATGCACTATCACCCACAATGTGAGGTTCAGTGTGGCCAGTTGAGGATATAAGAGTGTTCCCCTGTCCTGTGTAAGCAAGTCCATTCCCTGGGGTAACTTGTTCTGATTGCCCTTGGCTAGGTGAAATAGTAGGTGGAAACCAATGCTGCCTTGGCCAGTAGGGAGTCACCAGCAAGATTTCTGGTGGTTCCTTCTGAATTTTCAGGAGGACTCTTTGAATGAAAGGGAAGAGGGGAAATGCATATGGGCACATCCCCTTCCAAGAGATTGATAGAGCATCCACCTTCCAAGCCTCTGGGTGAGGTGCCCTGGAGCAGAAGGATGGGAGCTGCCTGTTCAAGGGGGATGCAAATAGATCCACATTCGGAATACCCCATTGATGGACTTGGTCCAGAAATACTTGCCTGTTCAGCATCCATTCATGAGACACGGTCATGGTCCTGCTTAAGGAATCTGCCATCATGTTGTCTGCAGAGTGGATATATACTGCTTGGAGAAGGATTTGTTTCTCCAGTGCTATTTCTCAAGCTTGCAGTTCTAGTCTACACAGGAGGTAGGACCTTCACCCCTCCCATTTGTTGATGTACCCCAGTACAGTGGTGTTGTCTGTGTACCACCTCAGGGTGCCTGGGAGAAGTTGACCCTTGAAAAAATCCAAAGCCAGTATCAAAGCTCTCATTTCCTTGATATTGATGTGATCCTTTTGTTGAGTGGGGGTCCATGCATTCCTCACTCTCCAGTGTCTTAGGGTTGTTCCCTTGCCTGTGTCTGAAGCATCTGCGAACAGGTTTTGGTTTGGGGGTGTGGGCTGCAGGGGCAGGCCTGGATTTGACTGAATCTGGGAGATCCACCACTTCAGCTCCTTGAACAGGCAAGGAAGTATGAGGATCATGAACTCTAGAGGATGTAGGTGTTGTTTCCAGGTAATTCTCAGATACAGCTGAAACTTGCTCATGTGTAGACTTTCTAAAGGGACCATGGTGATAGTGGAGGCCATGAATCCTAATATCCTGAGGAATTCCCTGGCTGAGATGGTTTTGAGGGGAAAGATACCCTGTAAGAAAGATGTGATGGTCACAGTCTTTTCTGGTGGCAGGCAAGCCAACATTTCCCTTGTCAGAATCCGACATCCTAGAAACACCTGATCCTGAGAGGGGGTTACAGAGGATTTTTTGTGATTTATGGTAAATCCAGAGCCTGTAAGGAGGGAGATGGTGAACTGTAGGTGTTGCAGGGCCATGGAACTTAACATAGCCTGGATAAGGATGTCATCTAGATAGGGAAAAAGTTGTATTCCCTTCATCCTGGCTTAGGCCCTGACTGGGGCCAGACATTTTGAAAATACTCTTGGAGCCGTAGAAAGACCAAATAGTAAAGCACAAACCTGATAGTGCACAGAATCCACTGAGACGTGAAGGTACTTTTTGAAATGTGGATGGACAGGAATGTGAAGGTAGGCATCCTTTATGTCCAAGGACACTAGGAACACCTGAAGCAAAATAAGTGGAAGAAGGGTAGAGAGAGAGAGAGAGAGAGAGAGCATCCTGAAGGAGGGGACTCAGAGGAAGGTGTTGAGGTGGGATAGGTCCAGGATGGACCTCCATGGACCTTCCTTCCTGGGAACCATGAACATTTTTGAGTAAAATCCCTTCCCTCTTGCAGAGGGCGGGATGTCTTAAATAGTTTCTTGCGCAAGAAGTTCCTGCAGGATTGGAGGGAAAAGTGGAATTTAGTCTCTGAGCAAGGGAGGGATGCCTTTGGGAGAGGGTCTTGTCTCCCAGGTCATGAAATATCCCTGTTTTATGACAGATAGGACCCAGGAGTCCTCTGTAACCTGCTTTCCAAGCAGGAAGGGAGAGATGCATGGAAAGAGACTTTCCCTGAAAGAACTGTTTAGAGGGTGGAGAAGAGGACAGAGACCTGGAAGAGTGCTGCTTCCTGTAGTCCTTTCTATGTTTAGTTTGCATTCTCTTAGTTGAGGACCTAACAAAAGAGATTAGCTGGGTAGTTCCTCTGAAAGCATGGAACTGGGGAGACAAAAATATTTCTCAATTCCTGCAGTTTCTTGCCTTTGGTCTGAAGGGTCTTAAAGAGTTTAGCAGCAGCTGACCCAAGCAGGTTGTTGTTATCTGGGGGCACAGCTTGGTTTTTATGTCATCAGAGAGAGATTGCAATCTTAACCAGGAGCACCTCCTGATGACATATCCAGAGGCAGCAGCCCTAGCAGATGCTTCTACAGTGTTGTCGCTGCACTTGATGAAGTGTTAAGTTACTTGTGTGCAGAAGTTTAGGAGGCAGGAAATGTTTGCTTTAGCAGGAGAATCAGGGAGCTCTCCCAGCTGCTTGACCACACCTTCCAAGAGAGCCAAGGAATACTTAGACATGTGCATCTGGTAGTTGATTGCTCTTACTGCTAGGGGTGGCAAAAGTATAAGCTTTCTTTCCTAGATGTTCCATCATTCTGCTCTCTTTATCAGAGGGCAGTAGAGAGGAGGATGGTAGTAACTTTGAGGTTTTGTCGGTGGTCACAGAAATAACTGCAGGGTCTGCCGAAGGAGCTTTACACAAGAAGGTTGTCTCCTTGTGCACCTTATAAAATCTGTCTGGATGCTTGGGTGCTGGGGGTTGTGAGTCAGGATTTTTTGAAGCAGCCAAGAAGGCATCTAGAAAGGCAGGGTGTACTGAAGGTACAAGAGACGGGCTGGGAGACTCCAGTTGTAGGAGTTCATAGTATCTCTTTTGGGTCTCAGTGACCTGACTGCTGCCCATTTGAAAAAAATGTGCATTTTGGTGATGGTTTCACCAAAGGTGAGGTCCTCATCATGGGAGTCAGTGCCGTTGGACTCCTCCTCTGGTGAAGCATATCCCAGAGAAAAAGTTATCTGAGAAGTATAGGTTAAGGATTAATCGTCTGATGAATCCTCTTCTGCAGAAGAGATGTCTGTAGCAGGCCCATTAGGAGTAGAGGGCATGGGGGTCTGTGCAGGTTTTGGGCCCTGACGCAAGGCCAGAAAGGCACTGACCAGGTCTTGGGTGAAGGCCTGCCAATTTGGACTCTGTTCAACAGGGGAAGCAGGCAGAGGCTGAGAAATATGTTTAGTTTTCTGTTTCCTCTTCTTATGGGTGTGTGGAGGAAAGGATTCAGAAATGCAGTCGAGGGTTGGTAGGCCAGCCACCTGCCACTACTCCACTACATCAGAGACTATGTCCTCATGTACTATGTTTTGGGAGATGCCACATGGACCCTTGGATATAATAAGCCTTGGCTCCCCCTCAGCAACCGAATCGGATGCCTGAGATTCCCTCTGGGACGTGACCTCAGGCAAAGGAGAGATTTCCTCCAGATCTTCCACTGAATGAAGCTCTGAGGACTCCAGCTCGGACTCCAGGCCTTCACTGGCCTTGAGAGCAACCGCTGGAGTGGAGGGTACAGCAGTCTGTTTGGGCCTACTCTTTTTGACTTTCTTGACTGGGGGCTCGTCTGAGAGTTCCAAATTGGGTCCATCCTGGAAGCTAGACATTTGAGTCTCTGATTTTCAAGGTATAGTTTTAAGGCTGTGAGATGGCTTCTGAGGGTCTTGGGGACAAAGGCCTGACAAATACTATAGGTGGTAAGGTTGTGTTAATGGCCTAGGCAAAGCTCATGAGAATCCTTATGTGAAATTTGCTTTCCACACCTACACTTGCCTTTCCTACCTGACATGTAACCCAAAACAGTAGCAAGTAACAAATAGAAACTCCCTAAGGGGTACTTATCTGACATTTGGTGAAGAATGCTTCTACTGGCCACATGATGACCAGAGCTGGCAGTCACACAGGCGGCAGTAAAGTTCTAAAGAGGTGCATGTTGATGTCCGCTTTATACCAAATGTTCGTTTATGACCGATGTTCGTGAGAGGCGCAGGACGTTGCATGCTCCCTAGTGGTAGCATTTAACTTTTGTATAACTGCCGGACGTGCAAGAGTTCACCACAGGCAAACTCTCTGATGTCATGAATACAGCAGCATATGAATAGAACGGCAACTGAATAAACAGTATGCAAATTGCTGCTTAGAATGACAATGAAATTATTTTTTTATTTTAAAATACAGGGGCTTTTTCCTATTGTTAAAAGCTCAGAAGATTTTTGAGATGCATGCAAGCTCATTTGTTTCTTTATCTTGGTTACAGCTAAAGTCAGGGCTGCTATAACTGCCCGCTCAGTGACTTTGTGTTAAACACAGAAAAGTGGTATGAAACAAGCCTTTAAGGAGCAATGCACTGATTAACAGAAAAGGAAGTAACTATCCATTCAAGCAGCTACAACTCTGTGATGTGTACAGTTGAATAATACAAAACATGGTCAGAAAATGAAAATTACACTGCTGGGTGGAAACAGTAGTTAGATACATGGGGAATATGCAGCTTCTTTTTCCTGCTGGGAGGGGAGAGAGAAATTAATAAATTTGGACAACAGCATACTTTTTTTGCTATATAGAAAGCAGGCAACTGTATGTGAAATAGCAAAACAAATGCAAGGTTTAGAGTAGATAATGCCACTAATAAAAGGAATTGTTTTTCCCAAAAATATATGTACACAGTTATTTTTCACCTGTGCGTATGTAAGGGATAACGTGCAACAAAAATGTTACAGTACTGTTACATGAAGCAATGAAATTACACTCACTGAATGGGATGGGAATGCAGCTGTGGGGATGGTTATGCATCAAAAAAGGTCTACAGTGACAAAAATAAAATGGAATATGTGTAGAAATTGCTGTATTTTCAATATTATCCTGGAATGTAAAGGACTTTCTAACTACTGAATAATGCAACATAACTATCACCTTAGATACAGAAGACGATTGTAAATAACAATGTTGTGGGAGGCATATTTAGACAGGGCAGAACATGAGAGCTTGATAAAGAAGGGAGTAAAATGGGGGTTATTAAGCTGCATATCAGCAGCAGAGGTAGAAGGGGACGATGTTACTACTACTACTACTAGGGAGAAGGGTTCCTTTATTAACAAAGAAAGGAAGAGGACAGACCTGGTGGGTTTGTGGCAGTGAGTGGCTACTGGTATGGAAATAGAATTACATGGTGAGGATATGTCCCACCCGACACTGCAGTTTTACAACTGAAGAGAAAGCTGGGAGAAATACATTTCCCACAAGGGAACCTAATTACAGGAGGAGAGTAGAACACGATATATAATAATGACAACATATCAGAGGAGCCCCAATGAGGGAGATCATTGCTAGAGACAGTACGTATTGAGACAGACTGAACAGATACTACATAACAAAACAGCATGCTGGTTTACTTGATAAATAGAAGTGCATCTGATCATACCTCTATAATAGTTGTAAGGTAAGGGCCCAAGGTATTTGGAAGAGAGAGGCATCGGCACATCCCAACTTACTCATCGATAAGGCAAGCATTTAAAGAGCAGTTAGTAGATAAGATTCATGGTGTAGCAGGAAAGATGGAAATGGGTCAGAAGAGACAGTCTGTGCTTGGGAAGGAGAGAAAAGAAACTTTAGAACTGTGGCTGAAATAAAGGAAAGAGAAATATGGAAAAGTGGTAATAAAATGCCATAAAGGGCTGATGGGATATTAAAACACTGCAGAATAATTTAGAAAACCTCATTAATGAGGAAGGGAAGAAACATAAAGGTGCCAGTTAGTATGAGTGCCCTTGACAAAGCTGAATTGGGTCGGATCCAGGGTTTGGAGGCCACCTATGTCTTTATTTATGAGGTCCATAATGATATGTTCCATGCCCTTACAGATGAGGCTGGTCAGGTTTATGGGTCTATAATTCCCCAGGTCTGTTGCTAGGACACCTTTCTGGAGAGTAATAACTGTTGCTGTTCTCCATTCCGCAGCAGCAAAGCCTGTGGTTAGGTTATGATTGAAAAGCGTACTTAGTGGCGATGCTAGTTCATGTTTAGCCTGTTTCAAAGACAGCCTGGGATGTTTCCTGGTCCCATAGAGGCTGTTTTTTGCCTTGGACATGGCTTTGAGGACCCGCACTTCAGATATGTATGGGGTGGAGGTCTGTAATAAGTTAGGAGGGGATAATGGAGTGAAATTTTCACCAAACCTATCTGCTAGCAGGTTTGCCATCTCTATGGGGTCAGTGTGTGTGATACCATTGGCCACTAGTTCAGCACATGCTTGGGTCCTACCTTTTAGGCTACATAAATAGTTGTAAAAGGCCTTATGGTTGTCCTTGGCTGTACTTGCTAATCAAGTTGTCTTATTTGCCTATTGAGATTGAGAAGGGTGCTTTTCCAGTGTTGGGACATTGCCTTTGTTTTCTTGGACAGCAACCTTTTGCATTTAAGTTACCGAAATCCATCACAAAGGCTACGTGAATAACCAAAAACTACAATTCAAAATTCACAAGGAAAACCAAAGATAAGCGGGTGTTACCTAAGATCTGTCCGAGTTCTTTGTGACTACTGATAATTCTCCAGTTATTACTAATATTTCTAATTTCAGGAGTGTCTACAGACATATCTAAAGTGCAATGGGGAATGTTAAAATTGACCTCTTGATCTGGTCTACTTGGTTTGTTTAAAAAAATGTAACAATATCGGTGAAAAAAAGTTTCCCTCCTGTCCCGAATTTCTTTGGCTGTCTTGCCCAATAAATTTAATGGGTAACACCTGTCTAGCAAAAGTGAAGTGATAAAATTAACTTCCTTTTCAAAAACTTCGTCCTTACTGATCATACATGAAGCCCTAATATATTGCCCTCTAGGCATATTTTGTTTCATGTACCAAGGATGGTTACTTGAACAATGTAAGTAACTATTAGAAAAAGTAATTTTTCTATAGATGTTATTTTTGCAACACTTGTTAACCATGTCCCATACCAACTGTGCATCTACAAAGTTGATTTCATGTCCAGTACCTCCTAATGTAAAACACAAAACACTAGAAGTCGCATTCAAATGTCTTAAAAAATATCAATGTCAATTTGTTCTTCTATAAGGAAAAACAAATCAACAAATCTGTTATAAAACAAGATGTTCTTAAACTCTTGCATATTAGGCAATAACACTCTCTCCCACCATCCAAGCACAACATTTGCATATGCTGGGGCAACTCCCTTCTTTTGTATGTAATATTTGTCATGACAAAAAAAAGAAAGAATTGTATTGTAATATGATCTCTAAAAGCATACAACAAACCTGTATTGTATCTCCTGTTAAATGGCTGTACTTACACAAATAATCCCTGACAAAATCAAACCCTTGATCAATTGGTATAGATGTAAATAAAGAAACAATGTTGACAGTAACAAGGGTAATATTAATACCAAACAAAAAAAAAATCAAGTGAAAATTCTTAATATGATTTAAAAAGTCCCATGAATCCTGACAGTAAGATGGTAAAACTTGTACAATTGGATTAAATACAGAGTCCAAATAAATAGACATTCCTTCTATAATACTACCACTTACAGATACTATAGGTCTGAATGGGGACTGGATTGGATCTTTGCAGATCTTTGGTATTCCAAATAAAATACCCACTTGTGGATGCTTAGTATAAAAGAAATTGTATAAGTTCCTATCTATTTCACCACCCATTACCATGTCTTCTAACAATGAGTGTAAATACCTGTATTTAGTATGAATTTCTCCAATAGAAACCACATGGTACTCATCTTGTTTTCTAAGCATCTCTTCCATACTTCCATAATAATCATTAACATTCATAATTGCCAATCCACCCCTTTATCAGCCTTCATAAATCTTAAGTTTTTCTCTCTACATAATTCATTAATTGCATTACGTTCTACTTGAGACAAGTTATAATAAGGCTTCACAGTCTTCTTATTAAGACCTCTTATGGCCCTTTCACAAAATGCTTCAAAATTTCTTACAGTAAAATGCAAAGATGGATTAAAACATGGCCTACTTAAACAATTCTTAGTAGCAACATCTTTGAGTATGAAAGCTAAATTAAGCTTCCTAGTATATATTTCAACTGCAAAATAGTATGAGTTAAACATGATCTGTGGCTAGGAATAAAAATCCTAGTCTAAGTACTTTTAAGTGTTGTTCATTCAAATTAAAATTTCTCAAATTAAGTATTTTCATTTCTTCAGCAGGTTACAAGGTATTTCAGCTTTACCTTGTTGTGACTGTGGCCTCAATTGGTTGTTGCTAGTTTTTGTTTCCAAGGTTTTGTTTTTTTGGCTTTTCTATTTCTTCTGAAGACTCTAGAACACCAAAGGTCATATTTTGAAAGGTATTAGAAGTACTTGGTAATATTTTTGTAAACTCATTATCATAGTTTTTGTCACAACCATTAATTTCAGTCCATCCAGGTTCTCCTTGCAAGGAGTTGGTGTTTCCACCTCTCTTAGTAGATGTGTACATTACCCGAGTACTTGATTGGTTGATCTGATTTGTTACAGCAAAAAGATATTTAAAGGGCCAGCGCTGTGATGTATTTGAATTTACTAATTTCTTTATATATATATATATATATATATATATATGGTGCCTTAGTAATGAGTACAGGGTAATAAATAAGCTGTATTTGTCTGATAGGCTGCACAGTCTCGTTCTAATTTATTTACATTATGTGCCCCTACTGTTTTCTCATAGCAATCAACAGTTAACATACGCTCGTATTGTTTTATTTCACAAGAATTGGAGAGAAATGGTTGTAGATCATCACTGCAATTCTCAAGTTGTATTCTGATCTCACTTAATAAATCATTATTCCTTTTAATAATCAATTTCAAGAACTCTAGTCTGACATTGTTGAAGAATTGTACCAATTCCATATAAAATGGATCCTCAGTGTTAACATCATTAAGTACTTTGAAAACACGTAGCCCCTTAGGCACTATGTGTGATTTGATACAACAGTCAAAATATTGGTTCTCTAAAATAGTTGTATAATATTTCTTGACACCTTTCCATTCCATTTAAGGCATCATCCACATCAAAACTACCACAGTCATCATTCTCAGTATTACCATTCATAAGTGGGTTGTAGTCAGAGTTTAGCACTGAATTCACGTCCCTATAAATACTGGAAAGACCACCATTGTTAGTAGTGCAACTAATCAGAAAATGTCTCACCATTTCTGTTTCCTCCATGGAATCACTAGAAAGGTCAGAATAACTGTTTTTAGCACCACCTAAAGACTGTGCTTGATTCAATAAGCACAGTAGTTTTTTTCTGAGTATCATGAATGGAAAATAACATTTGTTTTAAAGGTTTGTCCTGACTGTCAGGAAGAGAATGCAAAGTCATATCCATTAAAGGGTCTTCTGTAGTACCAGCCATCATTGGAAACACTCAGAAACAAGTAAACAAAATCCACCACAAAGGCTAAGTGAATAATCAAAAACTACAGTTCAAAGTTTACTTAAAATGCACAAGGAAAACCAAAGACGAGTAGGTGTTACCTAAAATCTGTCCTAGCTCTTTGTGACCATTGATAATTTTCCAGTTATTACTAACAATATTTCTAATTTCAGGACCGTCTACAGACATATCTAAAGTACAAAGGGGAATGTTAAAAATGACCTCTTGATCTGGTCTACTTGGTTTGTTTACAACACTATTTAACAATATCGGTGGAAAAAGAGCATCTCGTCCCGAATTTCTTTGGCTGTCTTGTCCAATAAACTTAATGGGTAATTCCTGTATAGGAAAAGTGAAGTGATAAAATCAACTTGTTTTTCAAAAAATTCTTCCTTACTGATCATACGTGAAGCCCTAATATATTGCCCTCTAGGTATATTCCGTTTCATGTACCAAGGATGGTTACTTGAACAATGCAAGTAACTACTAGAAAAAGTAATTTTTCTATAGATGTTACTTTCGAAACACTTGTTAACAGATTTCCATACCAATTATACATCTAGAAAAGTTGATTTCATGTCCAGTACCTCCTAATGTGAAACGCAAAAAAAGAATAGTTGTGTAAGAACTTACCATAGCCATAGCTCGCAGCGACACTGTCCGACCAGTATACCAAAGTTTTAGTCTAGGAGGGTACATGTGACGTCGGTTACCAGGGCCATAAACTGGCGTTAGGTATAAAGGTGACATCTGCACATACCCTCATCAGAATTGTTTTGCTGCATACAGTAGTGCCTGTGAGGTTTGACCAGGAGGGTCCTAATCTGAGATCCTTAGACTTACATGTAGGCCAGACCCAGGACAGTAAGATGGCTGTGTAGGTAGAGACTGGGGGGATGATGGCAATGAGCCCTCATGATATACCTGGGATAGTAGATGGAAAGAGACAGGGTAGGAGGGTGGGACTGAATACTGCAACACAGAAGAGAAGGACATATAAGGTAATGGCACGTTCTTACACAACTATTATATGTCCTTCTATTCTGATTTTGCAGTATTCATAACAGTAGGGAGAGTACCAGAGCTTTAAGTATGAACCTGGGAGGAGGAAGGGTTCCTGTGGTCAAAGAGACACTGTAGGATAATTCTGGCAAATCCTGCTCTAGCACGGGATGCTATGTCCAGCTTGTAGTGTTTGATGAAAGTGTGTACTGAGGTCCAAGTAGCTGCTTCTAAAAATAGAAGAGGAGTCTATGCCTTTGAAAAAGGCAGTAGAGGAAGCAGCTGCTCTGGTAGAATGAGGTTTAATATTGCCTTGCAAGGATTTCCCATAGTGGGAGTAGCACAGGGAAATAGACTTAGAGATCCATGAGGCAATGGTTTGCTTTTATACAGCTTTCCCAAGAGCTAAGGGATGGAAGGAAATAAATAATTGATCTGACTTCCTGATATCTTTGGTTTTGTAGTATCGAAGTTGTGTACATCCAGGGAATGTTCCTTTCTGAGGCATTTTGCGGATGAGGACAGAAAACAGGTAGGTTAATGGATTGATTCACAGAGAGTTCATTAACTACCTTGGGCAAGAATGAAGGGTTAGTCCTGATAACAACTCTGTCCTTGTGAAAAAACAGGTAGGGGGATGTGGCCATCAGGGCTTGGATCTCTGAAACCCTCCTGGCAGAGGTGAGGGCAACTAGCAGGACTGTTTTTAATGTGAAACATTTCAAGGAGACAGAGTGCACTGGTTCAAAGGGGGGCAAGGTTAGCTTTTCCTAATACAAAGTTTAGGTCCCATGGTAGAGGGATGGGTTTCTGTGGGGGGTTTGATGAGGACGACTCCCTTTAGAAAGAGTTTGACTTCCAGTCTGGATGCCAGGGGTGGTAAAATGGGCAAACAGGCAGAAATGGCAAACAAATGGACTTTGATTGAAGAATAAGTTAGTCCTGTTTGGAGTAGCTCACACAAGTAGGATAGGACCCTTGGAATGTGGATAATGAGGGGGTCCTGGTTGTTCTTATGACACCAACTGAAGAATCTGAGCCACTTAGCTACATAGTTTCTCTTACTGCTATGTTATCTGGCCTCCTGCAGAACATTGAGTATGTCCTCTGAATAAAGGTGTCTGTAAGGTATCAGAATTCTATCACCCATAAGGTCAATTTTAGGTGGTTTACCTGTGGGTGTAGCAGGGATCCCTTGTTCTGTGTGAGTAGGTCTAGACGGTGGGGTAACCTGTGGTGATTACCCTTGGCTAGAGAAAATAGGAGGGGAAACCAATGCTGTCTTGGCCAAAAGGGGGTCACCAGTAGGATTTTTGGTTTGTCCTTCTGATTTTTAGGAGGACTTTCTGGATTAGAGTGAAGGGTGGAAGGCATACAGGTACACCCCCCCATGAAAAGGAAAAGGTGTCCACTTTCCAAGATTGTGGATGTGGGTTTCTTGTTAAGAAGTTGGGCATCTGCCTGTTGACTGGGGAGGCAAACAAGTCTGCTTGTGGAATACCCCACCTGTGTATCTCAAGTCTAGGAAAACCTCTCTCTGAAGCATCCTTTTGTGAGAGGGGGCTGAGGTTCTGCTGAGTGTGTCTGCCATAACATTCTGTTCTGAGGGGTTATACATGGCTAATAAGTGGACCCTGAGGGAAGCGGCAAGATTCCAAATCTGGATGGCCAGGTTGCATAGTGTGTAGGACCTGGTCCCCCCTTGCTTCTTTATGTACCACAGGACAGTCATATTGTCTGTGATTACTTTCACGGTTCTTGGCAGGATAGAGGGCTTTAATGTTAGAAGGGCTAACAGCAGGGCTCTCATTTCCTTGACGTTGATGTGGTCTTTTACCCTTAGAGCAGACCATTTTCCTTATAATGAGAGGTGTTGTTGATTTGTTTGTAACACTGCACCCCAACCCAGATCTGAAGCATCTGTGGATAGCTGTTGTAGCGGTGCTGGGATCTGAAGGTGGGTCCCCAGGTTGGTCTGCACTGCAGATATCCACCAGTGGATCTCCTTTTTTAGGCATAGGAGAAGTAGAAGTGAGGAGTACAAGAGCTGGGAATGTTGGGTCCATAGGCTTTTTAACACCCACTGGATTTTGTGCATGTGGAGTCTTGCCAAAGGCAGCATGGGTATAAGGGATGCCATGTGGCCTAACAGTATCAGGAATTTCCAAGCTGTCACGGAGGTTTGGGTAAGGATCTGATTGAAGTACAAATAGAGTTCCTGAATCCTTTGATCTGGGATGAAGGCCTTCATGCAGTCTGCATCCCAGGAAAATCATGTCCTGTGAGGGAATCAGGTGAGATTTTTCTACATTTATCATGAACCCCAGAAGAGAGAGGGTGTTCGACACCTGTCGAAGATGAAGGAGTAGGAGTTGGTGGTCTTGATGCAGGATGACTAGGTCATCTAAGTATGGGTATATTTGTATACCTTGGGTCCTGCAATGGGCAATGAAGGGGATAGGCCCTTTGCAAACACTCTTGGGGCAGTGTATAGACCAAAAGGCAATGCAGAGAATTGAAAATGACAGGAGCCTACTGAAAATCTGAGGAATTTCCTGTAATCCAGATGAATGGGGATGTGGAGGTACACATCCTTGAGATCTAGAGCTACCATGAATGCCTGGGGGGGGGGATTAGAGGCAAGAGAAGAGGTAAGGTAATAATTTTGAAGCTGGGTACACGGAGGAAGAGGTTGAGAAAGGATAGCTCCAGGATAGGTCCCCAAGAAGCCTCCATTCTGGAATAAAAGCCTGTGCTCGTTTCAGGGGTGGGCACCAGTTCAATGGTGCCTTGATTTAGAAGTTGTTGAATGATGGGAGGGAACAGGTGGATTTGATTTTTTGGTGGTTGAGGAATTCCTTGGAAAGGTGGGAGCATCCACCAAGTCATGTGATATCCTCTCTGGATGATGGAGAGGACCCACTGTTCTGATGTTAATCTCTGGTCAGGAGGTAAGGGAGAGGGTGAGTTAAAGGGATAATGGTGTTGCTGGATGCAGAAGGGGTGAGTCACAGTGAAGAAGGCCTGGGTTGGTCAGACTGGCTCTGAAAGGGAGTGGTAGAGGATCTGGAGGGAAATCTGGGAGTAGAAGTCTTTCTTGGCTGTTTATGTTCCTTTGATTGTGGTGCTGAATGAAAGGATTGCCTTCTTACAAAGGAGGGTTTCTGAGGACAATACCTATGATATCTAGGAACAGGGGACACCAGAAGGTGTTTGAGGTTTTGCAACTCTTTCCCCTTCTCTTGGAGGGATTTGAGAAGCTCAGCAGAAGCTTGTCCGAAAAAGGCCTTATTGTCGAAGGGTGCATCAATAAGTTTAGTTTGAACATCCATGGAGAGAGGTTGTAGCCGTACCCAGAAGTAACATCGAAGCACTAATCCAGAAGCAGCAGCTTTGGATGCATCTTCCACAGCATCATAGCTGTACTTAATACAGTGCCTGGTCACTTGGGATGCTGTGGAGAGAAGAGAATTTAGTTGTGCTCTGATAGGGGAATCCTGAACGAACCTCAGTCAGAAGGGTTGAGGCTTTTGAAATGGTGTCAAGTACATACCCTGCCACGTGGGTTTGGTAGTTCAGGGCCCTAATGGCCAGAGTGGAGGAGGTATATGCCTTTTTACCTGTCTTGTCCATAAATATACTATCAGTTGGATAAAGAGCAGTAGAAGGTAGCTGTCTGGATGTCTTGGCTGCAGAAACAGCTATAACAGCTGGGTCTGCAGGAGGGTTCTTGTAAAGAAACTGTGTGTCTTGGGGGACCCTGTAAAAATGATCAGGTCGTTTAGCTGCTGGGGGTTGGGAGTCAAGAGAATGTGAAGCAGCTAGAAAGGCATACTGAAAAGTAGGCACTAAGAGAGGCACAGCAGAGGGAGATGGCTGTTCCATTTGCAAAAGGTCAAAGTACCTTTTCTTGGATTCTGAAACCTCAGAGGCTTGCCCCTTAAAATGTTCCCTCAAGAAGAAGATAGTATCCCCAAAGCTGAATTCTTCTCCTAAGGATTCAGGAGAAACAGAGTCCTACTCTTCTGGAGTAATGAATTCCTTGGAGGATTCAATTTGTATTTCATAGGAGAAGGACTTCTCAGAGGGTGAATATTCTTCCTCAGACACATGGATTGGTTGAGAGGTGAGTAGGGGGAAGTTGCTGTGACTGTAATGCCTGAAAGTCCTTAAACAGACTTTAAGAGAAGGATTCCCAGCCAGGCATCTGTGAGTGTTCAGACTGCTTGGATTTCTATTTCCTTTTTAAGGGGGTAGTAGGAGCAGTTAGAAGAGAAGCGGACATCAGCCTAGCATGTATAGGAGGAGCAGGGGCTTCATAGAACACGAGCCGTGGTTCCCCTCCCACTATCAGACTCGGATGGCTAATTTACCTCAGCGGATGTACCTTCGGTCATCTGAACGGACTCCGGGTCTTCAATCACCTCTAAAGCCTGTTCGGATGCCAGAGGCGCAGCCTGGGATTCCGGCCTAGCTTTTTTCGCCTTCTTCCTAGGCGGCTCGTCAGAAGGGCCTACTCCTCCCTCCATGCCTAACGCCAAATGTCTGAGTCTTTGGTTCTCAAGATAAAGATTCAAAGCCATTAATCGGCTACGTAGGGTTTTGGAGATGAATGACAGATTGAACAGGATGTATGGTCATGGGCCTCACCTAGACACACTTATCGTGTGCGTCCTTGTGAGGAATTTGTCTCCCATAAGCACACTTTCCTTTCCTAGCTGACATGTAAGTCTAAACAGTATGCAAAATAAGAAAACCCCACCGCACTTATCTGTAATGGTCAAAAACGGTCATCAATGATCCGAAATGCGGTTGTCTGAAGAAACAAGATGCAGACGTGGAATTGGCAAACAGGCATCAGATGATCACTGCAGCAGAAAAATTCTAATGAGGGTATGTGCAGACGTCACTTTTATACCTAACATCAGTTTATGGCCCTGGTAGCGGACGTCACACATACCCTCCTAGTGTAAGACTTTGGTATAGTGGCCGGACGGTGGCGCTGCAAGCAGCAACTTCCTACTGTTATGAATACTGCAACATCAGAATAGAAGGACATCTAGAAGTTGCATTCAAATGTCTCAAAAAATATTAATGTCAATTTATCCTTCTATAATGAAAAACAAGTCATCAACAAAATCTGTTATAAAACAAGATGTTCTTAAACTCTTGCATATCAGGTAATAACTCTCTCTCCCACCATCCAAGCACAAAATTTGCATATGCTGCGGCAACAGTTGCCCCCATGGCAAGGCAACTCCCTTTTTTTGTCTGTTATATTTGTCATGAAAAAAGAAATAATTGTGTTGCAATATGATCTCTAAAAGCGTACAATAAACTTGTATTGTACCTCCTGTTAAATGGCTGTACTTACAAAAATAATCCCTGACAAAATCAACCCCTTGATCTGTTGGTATAGATGTAAATGAAACAATGTTGACAGTAACAAGGGTAATAACATTAGTACCAAAAGAAAAATTTGAGTGAAAATTCTTAATATCATTTAAAAAGTCTCATGAATCCCGACAATAAGATGGTAAAACCCGTACAATTGGATTAAATACAGAGTCGAAAAAAATAGACATTTCTTCTGTAATGATACCACTTGCAGATACTATAGGTCTGATACTCGTGGATGCTTAGTATAAAATAAATTGTATAAGTTCATATCTATTTCACCATTTGTTACCATGTCTTCTAACAATGAGTGGAAATACCTGTATTTAGTATGAATTTCTCCAACAGAAACCACATGGTACTCATCCTGATTACTAATCATCTCTTCCATCCACCCCACAGCCTTAGAGTGAATCTCCTCTTAACAAAATGTGTTCCTCACAGCTGTCCTAGATAATTTCAGAAGTAAATCTTATCTGTTTATCTGAATTTGTTAACCAGGGTAGAACACTAACCAAAGTCAAACAATTTTAGCCTCAGTTCTTCAAGAACAAAAGTTGTTTCAGAGTTTGGTGTTCCAGTTAAAGTAGGGAATGTTGTAGCCCAAAGCATCAGCTAGGTTAATTCAAATCCTTTTGTGTTGAGGGTAAGCCAGCAAAATGACAGTACAAAATGGCAGGCTATAAATTACTAGGGTTTATTATTATCTGAAAAGTCACCATGATCAGTCAAATGATCTCCTGGAAAACAAAAGTCCTTTAATTTAGCAGGAGTGGATATCTTCAGCTCAACCAAACTACAACAACCCTTTTTTCTGCATCTCAAGATTAGATTACTACAACTAAAATACTTGGTCTGTACGTCTCTCTTCCAATGCAGGTGCAGAAATGCTTGTACAGTGGACTTGATTTCTACTTCAGATGAAGTTGCACATCAGTTTGAGAGAGACATTAGTGATGATCTTCGACATATTGGCCTACAAAAACTGCCTTTATGTACGAGTCGTGCAAGTGATAGAAAACCATAAAACAACAATGTGGTACATAAACAATATACTATGTAATGTTACTAGCTGTACAGAATAGCTATACAACTTTGAGATATAGCTTTGTCATTAAACGTTCCACTAGTGGCCATTATCTTCCAGGAGATAGCAAATCAGCTAAGCTACAATCTGCAAATGGATCATGAAAGGAAGCATAGCCCAGAGGTCATCGGGTGTATCACACTGCACACTTTTAAAGGAGTCAGACCTATAAGTGAATCATTGCAAGCACCCAAGTGCAACATATCAGCTGTGTCCTCAACTGGTAGTCATAATGAGTCTTTAAAGGACATCTGCAAAACATGCACCTGGTGACACTGTACACTTCTGTCAGGCTTTAACACTTGAATATGTAATATAGGACAGATGCAATGCAAGACGGAGCAATGTAACACTGCCCTATGTTTTGCCCACTACTGTTGGGATACTCAGCAGTCTTTATATGCTAGCCTCTTCTGTAAAATAAATTACAGTTATTTACTCACCCTAACTCTGCATCTGTGCTGTCTATTTTCGTCCTTCCTCAACTGTTGGGTCTTGGATCCGTCATCGGCCACTCAACAGACTATAGGTTTCATTGCTCAAGTTCTTCCCTAACCTATAAAGCCTTAACTACTCATGAGTTACCTCAGAATGAGTTTGCCCTCAGTTTATTCAATCATGATGCCAAAATGGAAAAAGGCACAAAGGTATCTAATAGTAACTTCTGAGTTAAGTAATACAAAAAGTGGGAAGATGGGAAACGGAAAAGAAATCAGAGCAGGAAAATTCTGGAGCCCACACAGCAGAACATAGTCAGGAATATCTCTCACGTCATACCAAATCCAGACAAAAAAGGAAGGGGAAATGGTAGGTGGGAAGTTGAGGAAGGGTAAAAGCAGACAACACAGATACATAGTTACGAGTACATAACTATAAAATCTGATGTCTTTTTCGTCCATTCCTCAACTGATGGGATAGAGTCCCCAGCTACGGTAATCTTTGAAGGTAATCAAGGAGGGAAGCTGCCGTATTCCTTGATAATATATCCAACTTGCAATGAGCTATAACGGTATAGGCTCTGGACCATGTAGCAGCTGTGCAGATGTCATTTATAGATGCTTTTGACCATAAATTGGTCTACCTTAAAAAGTCTCCCTCTTGAAGAGGCAGTTAAATACTTTAACACTAAATTCTTAGCCATCCTAGACCAGCATGCACCAAAACACTCCATAAGAATTAGGTCAAAACCTGCCCCTTGTCTCTCTAAAGACACCAGACAGAAAATCTTACTCAGAAACAAAGCTTGGACCAGGTGGAGAACTACCAAAAATACTTTAGATCAACTAACATTTAGACAGATGAGAAATGAGACAAAAAAAGCTATACTCTCAGATAAAAAACAACTTTTATTGTCAAATTCATATTAATCCGCAAAAGTTTTGGGCAAGCATTAATAGACTCCTACACCCAGGTCAACTAGTACACCAACCCCACTAGGTAGTAACCATGAAAACCCTAAGCAAACTGCTAATGCCTTCAATACATTATTCACAGAAGCTGTACAATCTCTAGCAAACCAACTAGCACCTGACAGCTCAAGCCTACCTACCTCCATTACTAGTTCTCTCCCTACATTTCAACTGCAACCCATCCCAACCCACTTCATCTACAAGCTCTTCCTAAAACTAAAACCTTGTACTCCATCAGTTGACCAACTACCTGCAGAATACCTGCAGAAAGCAGCTATAGCTGCAGCCTATCCAATATCCATCCTCATAAACGGAACTATAAATGAGAGAACAATTCCAGCAATCTGGAAAATCTCTCACATTATCCCCCTACACAAAGATGGGAATTCTAACGAACTTTCTAATTATCGTCCTATAGCACTACTATCCCACTTAGCAAAAATAATGGAAATATGCATTCATAAACAACTACTCAACCATCTAATTCAAAACAACATACTAGCTGAGTGCCAACATGGCTTTAGGCCATTCCATAGTACCTCTACTGCCCTCCTATCCTTCTCTAACTCCATTAACAATAACAGAAATAACAAAATCCTCTCCTCAGCACTTTTTATTGATCTTTCCAAAGCTTTTGACATGGTAAACCACCAACTACTTAAAATTATTCTCACATCTATTTCTCTTGATGCACAGGCTGTAAAATGGTTCAGTTCCTACCTTATTAATAGGCAGCAAGCTGTGCTCTGGGAGAATAACCTATCTTTCCCATTTACCAGTCACCTTAGGTGTCCCTCAGGGCTCCATTTTAGGCCCTCTCCTATTCTCAATTTTCATCAATGATCTTCACTTAGCAATTCCTCATGCTACTTGTATACAATATGCAGACGACTCTACAATTATTTGCTCAGCCAACTCATCATCTGAACTGCAATCCATAACTCAAAAAGTGTTTAACGTAGTAGAAACATGGTTTCTTCAACGTTGCCTCCTCTTGAATAAAAAAAAAAAACAATTCAAAGCTCCTTCTCTTTACTCCTACCCATAAGTCCACCCCAATAGATTTCTCAGTCACATCTAACAATGGTACACTTATATCACCTGATTTAACAACCAAACTCCTAGCAGTTACAATTGACAACCACCTTAACTTTGATACTCATATTAACACCACAGTAAAAACTCCATTAGCTAGATCTACTATTGCCCGCTCCCATCTAATCTCGACACTTCTTTATGCCTCTCCTATTTATACTAATCTGTCTAAAAATAATCTTCAAAAACTGGCTAAATCATACAATAATATTGCCAGATTTGCCACTGGAAAACTCTTCAGAACCCACCACTGTCAGAATCTAAAACAACTAGGTTGGCTGGAACTTCAGAATCAGCTTAATTTTAACCAACTTACAATTGCCCATAAGACCCTTTACCATCCTCATAATACTCCAATACTATCCAGCCTGATCACCCCCTATAAAAACCTTAACACCTTACGCTCTTCAAATAAACTACTAGTTTGCACAAGTAAATCCAATAACATGGCAGGTGACTCTCTCTTCTCAAACACAGTTGGGAAAAACTGGAACCTTCTACCTAGTGAACTTACATCACTATCCTCCCTAACACTTTTCAAACAAAAACTTAATATTCACCTCAAAACACACTGGCTATGCCCTTGTTGTAACCCTGACTAACATTTGACTGATTTTTATTAACACTTTTACCTCTACTACCTTTCTTTGACTAAATTTCTTCTCCCTTATTACCAGAGAAACCAGGAACTGTAAATTAAGTAACCATCTGTAAGATTACTTCTTCAGAATTTATTTGATCTTATGTGATCTAAATTGTATTGTCATATTAAATGAATCGAAACAATGTATACAAATATGTACTTTGCCTATATTATTGTAACCTTTATTAGTGTTTCAACTATTTTGATTTTTTCTTTGGAGCTTTTCTCACCAGGCCTCTACTGAAAATGGACATGTATCCAGCTAGACTAGCCCGGTCAACAAATGTAAAATAAAATAAAAAAAAATAAAATAAAGAAGATGATGTGGCTGTAGACATGGTTGAGTGTGCTTTAGGACATTTTGGTAAGGATAATCCATTGTTTTGTAAATAAAGGTGATGCAATTAGTGAGCCATCTGGCTAGAGTCACTTTAGACACTGGTGTGTCTAATTTAGCTACAGAAAGTTGTTCTGACTTCCTGAAGTCTTTAGTCCCATGAAAATACAATTTGAACTGTTTAAGAACATCCTGTAAATGAAGAATATATTTTCCCTTCCTTGAGAATTTTGAAAAGAAAACTGGTAGGCTGATTGACTGATGCTAGCTTCTGACATCACCTTAGGTAAAAAGGAAGAGTTAACCCGAAGTAAAACACTGTCCTTGTGAAAATCAGGTAAAATGGAAGAAAGTGCTTGGAGTTCAGTTACCTGTCTAGCTGAGGTAATGGCAACTAGAAAAATAGTTTTCCCAAGACAAAAAGTTTAATTCTATTTTTGTTGATGGTTCAAAGTGGGGTTGAGTGAGGGCCTGAACAACTAATGTAAGGCCCCACAGAGATACAGGATTTTTTATTGGAAAGCAAAGCAGTAAGACACCCTTAAAGAAGGTTCTGCACAATTTTAAGGATGCTAAAGATGAGATATCTACACTCAGAAGAAAATCACTGAAAATGGATGGTATAAAATCAACATTATCTGGAATTGGTGCAGAAGTGTCTCTGAATGGCTCAAATAATCTTTTCCATTTATTTTTATAAAGTTTCCTACTGGAAGCTTTTGGGGATGACATAAGGAAGTGGCAAACAGGGGAGGAAAGCCTGGAATTTCTAGACATCACTGGAAGTGGGAAAACTATGCAGTCAATTTCAGGGACACTATGCCTGGGTGAGGCAGCCTAGATGGAAAAGACAGAAAGTTCAAGAGGATCCAATACTTGGGGGGGGGGGGGGTGAAGAAGATGAGACTAAAGGAAGGAGAATCATACTTGGTGAAGCCAGAATGGGGGAATGAGATCACCTTGCTCTTCCATTGGTAAGCCTTCTGAATAATCCTGGAGATGAGAGGAGTGGGAGGAAAGGCTTATGGTAGACTGTAGGGCCCATCATGAACTACATTGTGTCTTGGTGACTCCCCTCCAGAGGGATCAGGGCAAAGTACCTGTTGCAATTGGTATTGAGGGGAGAGACTAAAAGATTGCAGTAAGGTTGATTTCACTGGTGAAAGATCATGTCCGCCACTGACTGGTTGAGAGACGACTCATGAAGGATTAAAATGGATCTGCTCAGTTTGTCTACTAGCACAATGGTTTTCCCCAGAATTTGCATTGCCAAGAGAAAGTGGTCAGAATAGATCAATTACTGCCACATATTTTTTGCCACCCTGCAAAATGGGTAAGATCTGTTTCCCCCTTATTTGTTGATGTACCAGACTACTTGATGTGTTGTCTGTCTGAACTCTAACCATCCCTAGAGGGAAAACATCTTGAAAGCCTGCAAGGCATATAGGACTGCCCTAATTTTTACAACACTGATGTAAAGGTTGCCCTCCATCTGAGACAACGTGCCTTGGACTGTCCTTCCAAATAATGCCCCCCCATCCCCAAGTTTGGAGGCATTTGTAGTCAATGTGGCTTTAGGGTAAGAAAGTATGAAGGGGTGGACCTTGGAAACTTCCTCTGCATGAATCCATCGTGCTATGTATCGTCTGTAAACAGTTGTGATGCAAATGGGAGTCAACACTGGCTGATGTCTTACTGACCACTTTACCTCCAGGGTGGAAGATGTGGTTATTGTAAGTACATCATTGATAAGGAACAAGTAATGTTGAACAATGATATGAAAAGCGTTGTAAACTTTAGGAAGGGTAACTCTATGACTAGGGTATAGTTTGCCTGGCCCTATGTAGAGGCTGTTCTAGTTTTTTCATTGGGAAATCTGAAAGAACACTGAGTAAATGTATATATGAACACATCTACAATATCAGGAGAAAAAGTTTGAATAATGTCCTTTACAGGTACCTCCATGTGGAACCTAAACACAATGGGTTTCCTTTTGGAATTTTAGAAGGTTTTTATGGACCCTAGGAGGTGATTGGGAAAACTGGCTATGCTGTAGGGAGATCTATTGGCAAATAAAGCTGAATGCAACTAACCCCCCAGGTCTAAATGACCACATCTCTATTAATCCTTATCTAGTTAAAAAAGCAAGGAAACTGTAATCATATGTTCACTAACATTGTTGAATAGGTTTTTTATTATTTTTGTTCATCAACATCTTATTAATATTTTTTACTCTTTATTTCATTTCAATTAGAGGAGAAAACGTGTAATATTTTAACTTATTTGGTCCACAGAAGTTGTATTTTATAAGGAAATGTATATCGTTGCTTCTGTTGATGTTTTAACTATGGGGAGGGTATATGCCTTTAAAACAATTTGGTGCCTTTTAGGGGTAATACGGGTATTTAAATGGATAATTTTGTAGTTGTTTCATTCACTTGAAAAAGCCCTGCATTGTGCCAGGGTGAAAGTGCTTGCGTGAGGAGTTTTTTTTACAATAAATTATTTGTGAGCCGTTTCCAGTGTGCCTAGACCATTTTCTTTCTTTTAAGTTATTGCTATTTACGGCCTCCTTTCAGTTTTTTGTTTACAGATCCAAAATTAGTCTTAGGTCCCCAGTCTTTTTTAGCACCAAAAAGAATCTCGAATAAGTTCCTGACCATTGCTGGTTTGGCGGGACTGATTGGATGACTCCTTTTAAGCAGCTTTTTTATTTCTGTAGCTTTCTTCTGACTGGGTGGAATGTCAGGGATTTTCTGTTGAATTTTGGGGGAAAAAAGTAAAATAGGATATAACAGCCTCTGGATAGGATATTTTGTACCTTGGAATGTTTGGTAATTGCAATCCAGGACTGTGGGTGCAGAAATAAGTGCCGCCGACTGCCTCCGGTGAGCAGCAATTGAATAATCCTTTACGGACACTGCAATGGCTTATCTAAGAATAAACCTCTGAAGCCCTGATGTTGTGGGCCACTTCTACCACGAGGACGGCATCTTTCTTGGAGTCCCCCCCCCTGCCAGTAGGGTATCTTTCTCCATAGGAGTCTTGGGAAGAACTTTGTGATTTTCTGAACCACAAGGTTCTACCCCCTCTCTGTTTTTGGGAAAGGTTCTTTGAGGAGTAGAAAAATGGATTACCACAGCAGAAAGGGTATTCCTATCTTGCTCATCCCTGGAGACAGTCTCTTTCACCTTAGGACAAAACAAAGTGGAACTATCAAGAATGAAGACTTGAAAAGTTCCACAAAATTACAAAACACATTCTAACAGTTAAGCCTGGACCTGCTGCTTTGAATGGTCCCCTCTGAGGTGTGAGATATAAGTCTCATGAAAGCATTGGATAAGGATTGGAGGGTGGCCAGCTGCGAAGAAACTGTTTTCTTATCCTCCGCAGAAATGTACCCTGAGAGGGTACTAGAGAACTGTTTGATTAATTCCCTCTCAAATCTGGTAATATGTGCCAAATAATTCATAAACCTGAAGGCAAGGGTTACTAATGCACAGACACACTTCCCATACCTGTCCAATGTCCTAGACTCCTTTATTAGGGGGATGGACAGAATAACTCTGTTCCGCTAGTTCTTTTCTGGTGAATGCTACAACCAGCACAGAATCCACAGGGGGACCTTGCGCCAATGAGCCCTATCTTTAGGTGCAATAAGATACTTTTCTGGGCGTTTAGAGAAAGGCTCTGTGTCATCCAGATCCTTCCAAGCCCAGTGTGAGATCAGGTCTACCATCTTATCCACTGGAGGGACTACACAAGTCATAGCTGAGCTTGGTCTTGAAAGCCTCTAGAAGCACTGACTCCTCTTTGGTGGGGGAGGGGTCAGAAGACCATCCTCCTTTCTATTTCATACGTTCAAGAATCTATCTGAATGAAATATCCTCAAGAGGTGATCTGAAGGACCCTTCCTCTTCACTGAAGTCAGTGTCTTTGGTTAATAATTCTTGTGGACAGTCTAAATGCCTCCTCTTGCACATCTGCTTCAGAGAGGGCTCTTCAGTGGGAGGTGCCAGAGAGGACTTGGAAGTGCCAGCAGTATTCTGAATGATGACAGTTTTGAGGCTTGAACTGACTAGTTGTCCTGATGGGGCAGGATGAAGAGACCCAGCTTCCACAGTACACAGTTGAGTGCATGGTGGTCCTCGGGGTGGGGTAAGGGTGTCTTTTCCATTGAAGATGAGAAAGCTGTCTCCATTACTTTGAAAGCTGACCCCATGGGGGACCTCACTCAGCAGATCCGAAGAAGCCTGTGAGGGTCGGAACCAAATCCCCCCACAGCTCTGTTGAGGATGCAGAGGTCAGAGCAAAGGTGTATAGCGCCAAAGCTCCGAGAGGAAGGGATGGTTCTGAAACCATCAGAGTCAATCCCATCTCACTGGAATGGGTAACAATGCTACAGCACTGAGATCCTTCTGAATCTGGCAAAGCCAGACTTGTCTGGGTAAGAGAAAGTGTCATAGTAGAAGAAAGGCAAATCATCAGATCTGACACAGACACACTTGGAAATCTCAGGTCCAAAAACTCCAAAACCACTGGACGGATCAGATTAGGAGCTAAAGTCTCGCGTTGAGTAGTGGAAAGGCTCGTGGGTCCGATGGCAGACACAGACAGTAAAACAGCCAACTGAATCTGGGTTCTGAGACATTTTCTCATCATCCTGTCACATCCATTTCTGATAGGTTCCTGGATGACCTGAGAGAAGAAAAAGTAAATGGTGGATGGGAAGCTCTTCTAGGTGTGTCTTGCAGGAAGGGTGAATGAAGCCTCAAAGACATAGGTTCAGGAGAAAATACTGGTGACTTACATTTGGATCTGGTCAGAGCTGGACAAGAAGATGGACCTGAAGTTTTCAATTTTGTTTTTGTTGGAGTCAAGCTCTTGGAAGGGGTCAGAGCTGATAGGTTAGATATCTTCTCAGGAGGAGCTGAGCCTGAAGCATTTGACTGAGAAAAGCTGTCAGAGGAACACTTCCTTAATACCTTAGGTCTCTTTGCTATATCCCCTGAGGATTTCTTACAGGAAAATGGTGCTTCAGAGTCCAAAAAATCAGAGGATGGAACTAGACCTTTCAGTATTAATTTAGCCTTTCTTTCAACTAAGGGCCTTTTAATAAAACCAGCACAAATGTCACAAGAAACTTCAAGATGCCCTGGACCTAAACAGTACACACAAACAATGACTATCAGAATTTGGTATCTTATGCCTTCAAGTGGAGCACTTTTTGAAACCAGTAGGTTTTTCCAACATCCTTTTAAGTACAAGAGATTACCAACAATGGTATTAACAACAGATAAAAGTGAAGAAAGGTAATAGAAAGGAAAAATAACAACAATGGTAATGGAGATGTACCACATAGGTACAATACCAGCAATGCTACTGAATATATATCACAAAAGACAGAGTGAGGGCTTAAGGCAAAGTGTCAAATCCAGTGAGGGTTTAAGGCCCAAGGAAAAAGGTTGAAAAACTAGATTTTTTTTGTTATATATGGGGAGGATATAAGTAAAATACCAAAATGCTACTCAGCTTATCCTTCCATTTACCAAATGTGATTAGTGGATGCACATCTCCCCTCTAGCACAGTCTGTGTTACTCCTTCTCATTGCTTTTTAAGGGCAGGGATTATGTCATATCTTTCTTTTTTAGTCCAACATTAACAATTTGGTTACTTGAAGTTAGCCTGTGAGTTACTGCATGAAATTAAACATCATGACCAGCTTTTTAGCCTATGACTTTGCCTGCATTCTAGCTCTGTTGACTATTGCTTTTATTCATGTGTGTCAGAAAGCAGGAGGGATCCCATCTACAGCACTCAAGTTATTATATATGAATTATGTCACAGAAGAAATGAAAATTATTACAAGGGAATATTTTATTTGTACCCAACATAACTACAAATAAATTATTATAACTGCATTTGAATACTATTCAGTAGATTACTATTCTGAAAAGATTCCTTTTAAGTTTCTGGCCATATAGCTGATTATTCAGTATGGTACATACAGCTTTGTACAGTACTCAGAATGCCACCTCCAATAGTCTCTATACTCAGACATTGCTGATACACATGTAATAATGTGTCTGGGTGTGTGTGTGCGGGTGCACATTTAAGAATAACTACATCTAGAAATGTGCTGCAAAAGATGTCTCCAAAACGAAAGCAAGTCCTTTATACTTAAAACAGAAAACCAAACTTCTGCTCAGGTTTTGTAGTGGGTAGTTCAAGAAAATAAAAGCACAATATAAAGAAACTGCTTAGTAACCAATGAAATGAAATACTCTCATTTATACACATAAAAGTTAAAAACAGTACCAAAATATTCATTTAATATTTATGACTATGCTTTTGTAATTAACAATGTAATATGAAATGTGAGGTATTCAAATTACTCTACTGCATTTAAGATCCCATCATAAAGAATGCAAAGAATATTGACAGTGTTACAATAGTCTGCAACTTGCATACTTATAGTTGAATCAGATATGCACTGTTGATGCAAATGTGCTAGGCAACATCCTGATAAGACAATTCAGCATGCCCTACTCTCTTTTTCCCAATAATTACAAGCATGTTTTACATACATATGGACAATGAAACATAAATGAGAGAAAAGACAGCATATCATTTAATCTGAAGGACACTTTAATACTGTAGGCATATTAGTATTAATTCTGGGTTGTAATGTTTAGTGCAAAAAACAACATACAATTTTCCTTGCAAAGAAGCAAGTCAACTACCAGTCAAATCACTGACAATGCTTGTGAAAAGTGCATTCAGTGGCAATTTAAAGATATTTAATGAGTGTTAAGCAACAGTATGAGTAACTCGGAAGAAATAACGTAGTCTTAGCAAATCTTCCTTCTAAAACTGTTTTTTTTCCCACTGGAAAACAGAAAAAGCTACTGCAAAACCCAGAAAATCAGTTTGTGTGTACTATTCTTGCATTGAACATACCAACAGTGGCTATCCAAGTGTGCATCTCTGTCACCGCATGCCACTGATCAGTGTCCTATTTAAAGACATTGTGATAAAAAGTATATGTGTAAGCTACTGTCATAAAAATTGTTCACACTCGAGTAGAAATTACTTTATACAAATTTCAAGGAGCTGGGATGCTTGGCCACCCTACTAATCACAGTAACACTGCTTTACAAATATATGTTTATATATATATACACATGCAACACTGGCCTCTGACCTTGGGAAGAAAAGGACTGCATTTTCCATTTTCAATCTATATTATCACTCAGACCCTTCCGGAGGGTGAGTATTCAGTGATTTTATATATTTTTGAAACAAAGGCAAAAAAGTCCTTTGAAGTGTACAGACATGAATACAGCCGTATCAATAAAATATTAATCCACAATGAACAATAACTTCAGGATTTTCTTTATCCTGCCTGTGTTCTGAGTTAGCAAATGCAGGTGAAGAACACGGTTAAACCAGCTGTGCATGAGAAACTTTGGTAAACCCATAAAAGTGAGACTTCTATTAACTTTGTAAAGCATGTAAAGCTCTTCAAAATAAATAAAATATAAAACGTAAACTGTAACTATACTGTCTTGAAACTGCGGAACCAATCACCTTCTGACTCCAAGGAAAAAAGTGACAAATTCAGTGAAAGGAATGAAAATCCTTAGAATTTCTAGTAGGGAGGGTTACACAGTAGATTCAAGGCAAGAGTAAAACAAAATATGAGAATTCCATGAACTATATAAATACAAAAGTGTGATAATAAAATAATTTTCAGCTGTTTACAAATTTATACAAGGAAGTAACAATTGCCTTTCCCCTTTTTAACATTTCTCTCCATCTTCATATTCACGATATTAAGGTCCTTAAAAGTAAAAGTGGGATCAGGCAGAACCCACAGTTCCTACTCCATTTTTGACATTTCAAATTTTGTTGTCATTATTTCCTATGGAAAGAAAAAAATGCAATTACATATTTATAATTACTTGAGGGATAATATAAAAGAAAAGCAAACATGAGAAATGTTACCTCATCTGAGTCAAGTAAAGGTGGAAGAGCCCTGCAAATGAAAAACAAATTTTAATGACCATTCCCTCTGAATAGGCTAAAAATTACAGAAAGCAGGACATCTGTATGAAGTGTTTATTTCCTTTCAACATGTAAGGCTGTCAAAATGTAAAACAGCTGTAGCTGTACCATGATGCAAATGAACATATTTTCAGCACCTGTTGTCTACCAGCAAAAGGAGTAGTGGATTTTTATTAAAACTTCATCACATCACATAGTGAAATATGATAGTGTAGTAAAAGAAAATGGTCAGCAAATACATTAATCTACAAATTACATCTACCCATTTTTCTTACATTACAGCGCTGCAAGGTATATACTTCATTTATTAATGCATTTCAATTTTCCCACTGAAAAGGATATGTTGTGGTATCGGGGGGAAAAAAGAGAGAAGGGGTTAACTAACAACAAAGTGCACTACATTCCATATTATGGTTAAGTCACGCAGTAAGATTACTGAACCATTTGTTGGTTCTCCAGCCCATTATATTTAGCATACATATGAGCCAAACTTTTGTCAGTATATAGTATATTGGCACAAGCTAACTAAACCAAACTTAGATTTATGTTTTCCCGACAATGGCACTTTTGATAAAACTAAAATACTACATTTATGAACCAAGTTAGAACAAAAAGGTAATAAAATTAAAACTGATCAGTGGAATAGCTATAATGACTGGTAAATTGAAACGTAAATGACTCAAAGAATCCACTGTAAAGGGGTTAGAAGATACAAAAGACAAACTGTAACAACAAGTGAAAAAATAATACAGTTAAAACATGTAACACCATTCCAACTGCTCCTTTGTATCCAGCCACTTCAAATGAGCATGCTGCAGGCGGGGGGTGGGGTCTTCAGGGGAAGGTAACGGCTTCCCTTCTTCCCACACCTTAGAAATGACCAGATCCTCCACTCATCCCAACAAGACAGAGGTCAGTCGGTTACCCCACAGAGAAGTGCATCTATACATGTCACTCCTGAACCTGCAGACACAACATCAGCTTCACCTCAACCTGAACGTTCTAGCACTTTCTATCCCACCACTTCATCCTCTCAGTCAGACGGCACAATGGGACTATCACACCACAATGAGGTAGAATATTCAGGTAAAAAGGTGCATTTTACTCACCAAAGGACAAGATGGGTTGAAAGGCAGGAAGAGCACATGGATAATTCTCTATATCCCCTCTGAGAAGTACCATATCTGGATGGCACTATAGCATTATTCCATAGACCTTGGACACTTACTAATTTACATTCTATACTTAAAACTTTTTCTAAAATTAAGCAGGACCCACAAAAATTTAAGGATGAATTAAGCATCATTATTTAAATATATGAACCTATACTATTTAAGACAGCTGTTAAAGCTGTAGTCCCACCTGATATATATGATAAATTAAAAGACAAAGCTGGCTTTGCTCCAGCAGTGGACCTAAATTATTCAATTGCTGAAGGGAAAAGTCCGTTAGCAGAAGTTACAGAAAAGCTCTTATTAGAAATTCTGATAGTCTATCCTATTAAATCAAACTGGGTTAAAATCATTGCATGTAGGCAAAACAAGAGAGAAACACCAGTTGATTATTTTAGTAGACTTAGGGAAGTCTTTACTGCACATTCTGGTATTGCAGATCCAATGGAAAGTGCTAAAGCAGCTTTTAATTCTGCTTTTGTACATGGACCTTTACATAATGCGCAGACATGAATCAGGTTGACTTGCAGGAGGAGGAAATAGATAAGTTAATAAAATGTGCAGAGCACTACATGGACCAAGTAGCTGAAAAGAGAAAAGATGCTGAAGATAAACGCATGCAATTGCAAAAACAAAGTTTTGAAAGAAGAGGTAGAGGCAGGAGCAGAGGTAGGCAAGGTACACAGGGTAGAGGAACAGCAATAAATGTTTAACAAAGTCAAGCTTGGGGAGGGGGGAGTTGTCACAACTGTGGACAAATGGGACACTGGAAAAGAAAATGCCCAAATTCGCAATGGCAAATGGCAAAAATCAAAATTCTATAACAGTTCAAAATCCGGCTCAGAAGAAATAGTCACCACCAATACCAAAACATAGATTTATTTAGTGCTTTTGTCAATGTTTATATCAAATGACTTTTTCAGAATATAAAAACACTTTAGCACACATCATATAAGTACAGAGTTACATAAATCACATGAAATACTCAACCAATAAAATTGTCAAACAAAAATAATTAAATATCAATTAAACAATAGTTAGAAATAAAACCATTCCCCTGATCATCCTAACACCTTTTACGTCAGCCAATAAATCACTAATAAAGGTTTTTTTGCCAAAAAACATGAAACCTGTGTATCTAAAAAATTGAAATGCAATCATATGTTGTAAGACCAAAGCCTTAATAAACTGCCTATACTAATAGAATCATTCAGACCCTGGGAACTGATGCATTAAGCCTAATCTGCCAACAAAGTTCTTTGAACTCTAATAAGTCCTCCCATGGTCCATCCCTCACTTCTATTTTAACCCGTTCCAATACTACAAATTTAAATTCATGTGCAATATTATTTTTGTATGTGCTTATATAAGGCATTGTTTGCGTTAAAGTTTCTAACATCTCTAACGTGCTCATAGACTCTCTCTTTTAGCTTTCTCTTAATCTTCCCTATATAAAATCCTTTGCATGTTGTGCACAGGGCAGCTTATACCACCCCTTTGGAATCGGATGAAAATCTGCCATTGAGTTTAATGCTCAAGTGTTACTAATCGTTACTTTATCTGTGTTTGACACATACTTACATTGAGTGCAATCCCCCACACTTTCTTGTACCCCTTAAAGTAGTGTTCACTTCATAATTCTCATTCCTTCCCATCAGATTTTTTATAGTTGTCTCTTTTTTAAAACTACATTAGATTTTAATTCTAGTTTATCCAGGACATTTTCTTGGCCCTGTAGGATATACCAATTTTTATTCAGAATATCAAAAATTTTAGCATGATCAATGGTAAATCTTGTAATGAAGGAACATTGAAGGTCACGAGAGTTCCTATGGGATTTTATACCATGACCACTTTCATCTCTGATTCCCATTCTCTCTTCTTAGTTTAATTTCCAAAAATTTTTTTTTCTATAAAATCTGAGGGGTAATCTCTTGCCTTAAACTTATCGATGAGGGTACTGCACTGTGCCTGAAAGTTACTCTCCTTACTAACCATACGTGCAAGCCTAATAAATTGGCCCTTCACCAACCCCTTTCTTTACATGTTGTGGATGACTACTTTGAAAATGATGCAAGCTGTTACAATAAGTGGGTTTTCTGAACAAATTACTCACAAATCTTCTACTAAGGGAATCCTTACTGATCTCTACATCTAAGAAATTAAACTTAGTTTCATTATAGGAGTGTGTAAATCTCAAAAAAATCTGTAGTCCTGTTTATATTTATCAAAAATTCATCCAATTCTTCCCTATTTCCGCACCAAAGAAAAAACAAATCATCAATATAATGGAAATAAAATTTCCAACAGTGTGAGAAATTAGATGTGAACAGAAATGTTCTTAACCACATCACTATAATGATATTTGTAAAACTGGGGACACAAATGACCCCCATTGCTACTCCGGTCTTTTACAAAAAAAGTCTGCCCTTCAAAGAAGACGAAATTGTTCTGTAAAATAGTTTCCATTAAGGTAACCAAAACCTCCACTTGTACATTACTAAACTGCTTAGATTCAAACAAAAACTCTTCAAACCACTCTATACCTAGTTTGTGAGGTATAACATTAAACAAGTTTATCACATCTACTGTTAAAAAAGAAATCAAATCATCACTTTCTAAGTTGTTCAATTTCTCCAAGAAGTGCCAAGAGTCGACACATAAGCACTCTTTACTTTTTAAGACATCTTTAAGCACAGTATCAATATATTTTCCCATAGTATGAATTTTAGAACCCTTTGCACTCACTATGGGTCTTCATTGGGGGGACACCTATGTTTTTTATGTATTTTCGGAATGCCGAAAAAACTCTGCACCCTGGGGTACTTGGTGCTCAAAAAATCAAATGTCTTTTCGGTGAGTTCCCCTTGAACAATCATGTCCTTAAGCATGAAATCAATCTTCATATAGGAGATGTTTACTGAGTTAATAGACACCTCTTGATAAACATTTCCATCAAATAATACAATGTTCATTCTATCAGCATAATCTTGTTTAGTCATTACCACTACCCCACCCTCTCAGAATCAGTTATGTGAAGAAATGCATACATTCCCTTTTAATATGGCTCTAAAATCAAATTCACACATCCTTTCAAAGTCAAACAATTAACCAATGGCAGATTAAATATACTTTTTTTCTTTAAAGCACATACACTTTCACATGAGTATGTGTTGTCAAAAATCATCTTAAAATTCAACTTCCGTACATATAATTTCAAATCTAAAACAAGATCAGTAATTTTAGAAAGTCGTCTACAACAAAGTTGAAACCTTTGCTGAACAAGTTAGCTGCATTAATATCTAACATAGTGGATGAAAAGTTATATAGCGTAAAATCACCTTTGGTGTTAAGATATACATACAGGAAAATCTGCATGATGGTCCATTTGCACTAATTCCAAACTGTCCTCTCAAAAAAAAAAAAAAAAAAAAACATCAAAAAGTCCATTTAGTTCAATCTCTGGCATTTCCTTCCTGTATCCTGGTAATTGTATATTCATGTCTCTCTGGTTCTGGCCCTGTGTATAACGGCCCTGTTGTTGTCGGTTATGTATTCTCTCTGACCACAGAGGGAAATCCCTCCTTAAAGGGGCTTGATTGTCGATGACGTCATTTCCCTCAGTTGTAGTGGCATCCTCATTATTGTTGTTCAAACCTCCTGAGGTAGATACCCCACTGGATGGTGGTCTGGGGTAGGTGGTTCCAGAGGTGTAAGTCTTAATGCCCCTGTTGAATTTCTTCTCTTTTCTGCCCTTAATGTTAATTCACAAAACAGCCGATGTTAATTTGATTGTGTTTAATAACACATGGCCGTTATACACAGGGACAGAACCAGATAGACATGAATACACAATGTCAGTACTAATACCAGGATATGAGAAGGCAATGCCAGAGGATGAACTAAATGGACTTTTTGATGATTTTTTTTTTTTTTTTTTAGGACAGTTTGGACTTAGTGCAAACGGAATGTCATGCAGATTTTCCTGTATGTATATCTAACACCAAAGGTGATTTTATGCTCTATAACTTTTCATCCACTATGTTAGATATTAATGCAGCTAACTTGTTCAGCAAAGGTTTCAACTTTGTTGTAGATGAACTTTCTAAAATTACTGATCTTGTTTTATATTTGAAATTATATGTACGGAAGTTGAATTTTAAGATGATTTTTGACAACAAAGACTCATGTGAAAGTGTATGTGCTTTAAAGAAAAAGTATATTTAATTCGCCATTGGTTAATTGTTTTGACTTTGAAAGGATGTGTGAATTTGATTTTAGAGCCACGTTAAAAGGGAATGTATACGATTCTTCTCATAACTTGACTGATTCTGAGAGAACTCTATTGTTTAAATTATGTAAAGATAAAAGTTTACGGGTGATGAAACCTGACATGGAGGGGGTGGGGTAGTGGTAATGACTAAACAAGATTATGCTGATAGAATGAACATTTTATTATTTGATGAAAATGTTTATCAAGAGGTGTCTATTAACTCAGTAAACATCTCCTATTGGAAGATTGATTTCATGCTTAAGGACATGATTGATCAAGTGGAAATCATCAAAGAGACATATGATTTTTTGAGTACCAAGTACCCCAGGGTGCAGAGTTTTTTCGGCATCCCGAAAATACATAAAAACATAGCTAACCCCCCCAATGAGAACCATAGTGAGTGCAAAGGGTTATAAAATTCATACTATGGGAAAATATATTGATACTGTGCTTAAAGATGTCTTAAAAAGTGAAGAGCACACGTGTCAACTCTTGGCACTTCTTGGAGAAACTGAACAACTTAGAAAGTGATGATTTGATTCATTTTTTAACAGTAGACGTGACAAATCTGTTTAATGTTATACCTCACAAACTAAGTATAGAGTGGTTTGAATAGTTTTTGTTTGAATCTATTGAATCTAAGCAATTTAGTAATGTACAAATGGGTTTTTGGTTAACTTAATGGAAACTATTTTACAGAACAATTTCATCTTCTTTGAAGATTTTGCAAAAGACAGGAGTAGCAACGGGGGCTATTTGTGCTCCCATTTTTGCAAATATTATGGTAATGTGGGAATGAAAATTTCTATTCACATCTAATTTCACACACTGTTGGAAATTTTATTTCCATTATATTGATGATTTGTTTTTTCTTTGGTGTGGAAATAGGGAAGAATTAGATTATTTTTTTGACATATATAAACAGGACTACAGATTTTTTGACAGTTACACACTCCTATAATGAAACTAAGATTAATTTCTTAGATGTAGAAATCAGTAAGTATTCCCTTAGTAGACGTTTTATGAGTAATTTGTACAGAAAACCCACTTATTGGAATAACTCGCTACATTTTCAAAGTAGTCATCCACAACATGAAAAGAAAGGGTTGGTGAAGGCCAATTTATTAGGCTTGTACGTATGGTTAGTAAGGAGAGCGACTTTCAGGCACAGTGCAGTACTCTCATAGATGTTTAAGGCAAGAGATTACCCCTCAGATTTTATATAACAAATATTTTTGGAAATTAAACTAAGAAGACAGAATGGGAATATTACACCTTTATTAGGTATACACACAGAGATGAGAGTGGTCATGGTATAAATTCCCATAGGAACTCTAGTGACCTTCAATGTTCCTTCATTACAAGATTTACCATTGATCATGCTAAAACCTTTGATATTCTGAATAAAAATTGGCATATCCTACAGGGCCAAGAAAATGTCCTGGATAAACTAGGATTAAAACCTAATGTAGTTTTTAAAAAAAGAGACAACTATAAAAAATCTGATGGAAAGGAATGAGAATTATGAAGTGAACACTACTTTGAGGGGTACAAAAAAGTGTGGGGGACTGCACTCAATGTAAGTATGTGTCAAACACAGATAAAGTAATGATCAATAACACTTGAGCATTAAACTCAATGGTAGATTTTCATGCGATTCCAAAGGGGTGGTATACGCTGCCCTGTGCACAACATGCAAAGGATTTTATATAAGGAAGACTAAGAGAAAGCTAAAAGAGAGAGTCTATGAGCACGTTAGAGATGTTAGAAACTTTAACACAAACAATGCCTTATATAAGCACATACAAAAAAATCCTACACATAAATTTAAATTTGTAGTACTGGAAGGGGTTAAAATAGAAGTGAGGGGTGGACTATGGGAGGACTTTAAATTAGTGTTCAAAATACTTTGTTGGCAGATTAGACTTAATGCATCAGTTCCCCGGGTCTGAATGATTCTATTAGTATAGGCAGTTTATTAATTCTTTTGTCTTACAACATATGATTGCATTTCAATTTTTTAGATATGCAGGTTTCATGTTTTATGGCAAAAAAAAAATTATTAGTGACTTATTGGCTGACTTAAAAGGTGTTAGGGTGATCAGGGGAATGGTTTTGTATCTAACCATTGTTTAATTGATATTTAATTAATATTTTTGTTTATGACAATTTTTATTGGTTGAGTATGTCATGTGATTTCTGTAACACTGTACTTATATGATGTGTGCTAAGTGTTTTTATATTCTGAAGAAGTCATTTGATATAAACGTTGACGAAAGTGCTAAATAAATCTACGTTTTGGTATTGGTGGTGACTTTTTTCTGAGCTGGATTTTGAACTTTAAAGTGAAAATTCTTTCAATATTGCTCTACCACCCCCACCCCCAGAGTGGCAATAAATGTGATTTACCACTAATGTACTTGTAGAAGGGGGAATGTATAATGCAAGTAGATCAAGAAGGACCTTCTGTTAAGTTGAAAGTAGGACAAAAAGATGCTCCATTTCTAATTAACACTAGTGCAACTCGCTTTTTGTTGAAAATAAGTGATCAAGATCAAAATCCAGTGTCTTCTGAAAAGGTCTAAGCAGTGGATGTTACTAACACTCCTACTGTTTTTTCCTGTATCTAAGCCAACTCCGATTTCTTTAGGACCGTATGAAAATCAGTATGCCTTTTTAATAAGTACCAAAGCTAAAGCAAATTTAATGGGCACAAATCTGCTTTGCAAATTAGAATGGACTGTTTTTTGTACTGCAGATGGTGTTTATTTAGATGTACCTACTGAATCTGAAGAAGTGATTACTGCACTCAGTATTACAAAAGAAAAGACAGAAAAGTAATGTTTGAGTGCAGATGACCAACTACTACAGCCGGTTCCTGACATTTAGTGGGCAAAACATTCTAATGAGGTAGGTCTATTAAAATCTGCTATACCTGTGAAAATAGGTGTAGATCCTACAAAGCCATTTCCTCATACAGCACAGGATCCTTTAAAACCTGAGGCAGAACAGGGAATCAAACCAGTGATTCAATCGCTGCTCCAGCAGGAAATTATAGGAAAAACATTCAGTTGCTGTAATACTCACATTCTTTCAGTAAAAAATCCAGGCAGAGATACATATAGGATTGTGCAGGACTTAAGAGCAGTATATCAGGTTGTTATCCCTTCATATTCTGTGGCGCCAAATCCAGCAACTATAATACGTTGCATACTATTGTGGGCTGCTTACTTTTCTGTAGTACACTTACTTTTGGCTTTCTTTTCTATTTGTATTCATCCAGATAGCCAGCATTTAGTTGCCTTTATATATGGAGGAATTCAGTATGTGTGGCAACGACTGCCACAAGGATTGTTGACAGTCCTTCAACCTTTTCAAACATTTTAAAGCAAGACCTAGAAGAAATCCAGTTTCCATGCAAATCTGTACTGGTGAAATATGTAGATGATTTACTTATGGCTTCAGACACACTAACACATTGTCAGCAGGACACCATACATTTACTGATTCAATTAGCAAGAAACGGGCACAAAGTATTAAAAGAAAAAACTTAGTTATGGTCACCTAAAGTAAAGTACTTAGGACACAATCTCACATGGATGGAGGCATCTTCTGACTCCATGTGTTGAAATTATTATAAAATTAGCTCATTCGGTTACTCAGAAACAATTATGAGCTTTTCTAGATTTGGTTGGATACTACAGGCAGTGGATCCCAAATTATGCAGAAATTGCTTGACCTTTGACTGACATGCTTAAACAAGACACACCAAAGCTGTTGCCATGGAAAGAAAAGGAAGAAAATGCTTTTACTTTCTTAAAACAAGCCCTTGCTACAACCCCTGTCTTAGGACTTCCAGATTATAAGAAACCTTTTACTGTGTTTTGTCATGAAAAGGGGGGTATGCAGCAGGGGGCTAGTTCAAAAACATGGTGATGCACTTAGACCTATTGCATATTACATTTCATTGTTAGATCCAGTGGCTAGAAGATTACTGGTCTGCCTGCAGGCAGTAGCAGAAGCTGCACTGATGGTAGAAAAATCTGCAGAATTGGTCCTAGGACACAAACTTACCATTGCAGTTTCCCGTGCGGTATCTGCACTGTTACTAAAATCTAAAACGCAGCATCTCTCAGCTGCTAGGCTGACAAATTATGAGCTGCTGCTTACTTCAAACCCTTCAATCACTACTGGGTGATGCCAGGTATTGAACCCAGCACTTCTCCTGTCCATGACAGGAGATGGTGAACTGCATAATTGTAACCATGTGCTTTCTCCTAGACTTGATTTGAGAGATTGATTTGACAGATACTCCAATGTACAAATCAGGAATGGAACTGTTCATGGATGGATCATGTGAAAGAGACAGAAATGGAACTCTAGCAGCAGGCATAGAAATAGGTACTGAAAATACCATATTGTGTCAGGAAAGATTTTGAAAGTTTACTTCTGCACAAGCTGCTGAATTCAGTGCATTAACAAAAGCCTGTAAATTAACTAAAAATAAAACTGCAAACATTTATACTGACACTCGTTATGGTATGGGGTAGTCCATGACTTTGGGGAATTGTGGAGAGAGAGGATTTTTAACATCAGCAGGTACTGAGATAAAAAAATGAAATGTTTTAAAGGACTTATTAGACGCTTTGTTGTTACCAAAGGCTTTAGCAATAGTTAAAGTGCAAGCTCATATAAAAGAAGACACTGCTATGCAGCCAAGCAGGCTGCTGGGTTGAATGCCACTAAAAATTTTGTTTTGGTTATATAAGAAACATCTGCAAAAGCTGACAATCCTTGTAATTTTAATGATTTGATTCCACTGCAGAATGAAGTTTCAGAGGGTGAGAAAAACAGGCGGGTCACTGCTGGATGTAAAAGATAAAATAATCTATTATGGGTACATCTTGATGGCAGGATAGTAGCACCTTTAGCTGTACTACCTTGGTTGGTAAGGGCATACCACTTTCCGAATCAATTTGGTAAGCATGGACTTCTTGATCTTATTCAGCCCGAATGGTTTGCTGCTCTTTCTCAGTCTCTAGTCAGTCATTATGTTAATAATTGTGAAATCTGTTTGTCACACAATACTGCACCACCTGTGAAGACCAAGTCTTATGTATTACCCCCATCTTGGGGAACCTCTGCACACATTCAACTGGACTTTATTCAAATGTCACAATGTGCTACATTCGCTTATGAATTGGTAATTATATGTGTCTTTTCTGCATGGGTGGAAGCTTATCCATCCATTGTGCAGCACAGTGGTGCTGCGGTTAGCTTTGTCGCCTCACAAGAGGTTCTCCAGTTCGATTCTCAGCTGGTGTGCCTTCTGTGCAGAATCTGCATGTCCTCCCTGCGTTCATGTGGGTTTCTTCTGGGTGCTCCAGTTTCCTCCCACATTTCAAAACATCTGTCTGGAGCATTTCTTCTCAGAACTCCGCTGAAAATGGCCTATGTCCCAGTCAGACTTTCACAGCAAACAAATGTTAAATAAAAATAAATAAAATAAAATGTGCTAAATGTGATGCTGAAACAGTAGTATAGAAATTGCTAAGGGAAATTATTCCATGATTTTGGGTACCTCATACTATTAATTCATACAGAGATGCTCATTTAACTGCTGAAATTATAAAAAAGCTGTTTAAAGTGTTTAAAATTATTTTGCAGTTAAATTGTCGCCACCATCCACAGTCTTCTGGTCTTGTTGAAAGGTCTAACCAGACTCAAAATCAGAATTAGTAAAGAAACACGGTATCTATTACCCTTATTAGAATTCTGTCTAACCCATAATTATTTTGTATGGGAAAATAATTTTTTCTTGCAAAAATGAGGGGCAGCAATGGGGGCTTCTTATGTCCCAACTTATGCTGTTATTTACATGGGGAAATTTAAGAGGCAGTTCATGTATTGTAATGAGTACTTTGTGAATAATGTGATTTTGTATAAAAGATTTATTGATGATTTAATTTGTTTGTGTAAAGGTGAACAAAGCAAATTTTTGGACTTTATGAAGCACATTAATCATACTGCTCATGGTCTGAAATTCACATACAATCTTAGTTCAGATAATATAGCATTTTTGGATGTGGAATTGTATGTAGGTAATGACTATAGGATTCATTTTAAACCCTATAGAAAATCTACCTCTGTCAATAATTTTTTGAATGCAGATAGCATGTATCCACCCAATCTAATCAGATCTCTACCTTATGGGGAGTTCAGGAGAACTTACAACAATACACTGGATGTGAATTTAAAGGCGAGATATCTGAATGAGGTTCAGAATAGGTTGGCTGTACGTGGGTATTCTGAACCCATTTTGTTGGAAGCTAGGAATATGGTTTTGAGAGAAAACAAGAGATCAAAAAGAACTATACAAGGTGAATACCATGGGGATACGAGACAATATAATGGGGAGGATAGATTATTCTTTGTGACTAAGTTTTCATCAAGTTTTTAGAAAAAATAGTTAGAGAATAATGGTGCATGGTATGTGATGATTTGCTGACAGGACATTGATTTCCCAAACACATCACATTCTCCTATGGTAGATATAACAATCTGAAAGAATTGCTGAATAGTGATGGAATGGAAGCTAAACAAGGAGATATAGTAGGTACATATATTTGTGGCAACTGTTCAGTATGCCACAGGGTTAAAAACTTAAATGGATGGAAAATTAATGGGAAGATTTACAAAGCCAGGGAGTTTTTTAGTTGTAGATCTTTAGGGGTTGTGTATATAATTGGGTGTGGATGTCAGAAAGTTAAATGGTACATTGGACAAACAAAAAGGAAAGTGACAGTCCAAATTATGGAACACTTGGGGGACATTAGAAGACAAAGTGAGGATAGCCCTGTAGCTAATCATTTTTTGTCTGCACATGAGGTATCGGGGGACACACTGTTTTTTAGTGTATTATCCTGCCCCTTTTTGGATGGGGAAGGCCATTTCTAAGAAAAGCTTAATATGTTGGAATGCAGAATGATTATTAATTACAGGACACTTTACCCTAGGGGAATGACCTCAGTAATATAACTTTGTAAGAAAATATTAGTATTTTGTATTAAGAAAATTTATTGTAATGAAAATTTATTGTCGTGAAAATGTGTAAAAAGACATAGTATTTTTTAAGTAATAATGTATGGGAATGTTTATTCAATATAAACGCTTGCTGGCTGAATAATTGTTTAATTAGAGAAGGTGAAACCTGTGTTTTGTGTATAAAAGGGAGCAGTTTGTGGTAATGAACTTACTCCAATAATTCGAGGTACCAGAATAAAGTGTGCAATATTATATTATATTGTGCTGAAGCTGCATTTGGTGTTTCTTTACTATTATTACTCGTTTTGACTGGTGTTTTTTTCAAAATCAGAATGAGCAAAATTTGTAGTGAGATAGGATGGAAATGGTCACATGCTTTGTTTTTGGCTTTAATGAGTATGCGAGGAACTGTAAATGCTACTCAAACTACGCCCGCATGAAATTCTTATGGCCATACTATGAGAATGCCACCTCCCCCACCAGTCAGGAACTGTGAACTGGTATTTACTGATGAAATGTTCTTGGGTTATTGCTCAAAACTGATTTCTACTTTGCAGACTTGTCATAAAAGATGCTCTCAGCCACTGTCCCTTGTCATGTTCTACGACCGGGTGATTAGATGTACTTACATGTAATCCAATGCAAATCTTCTTTGGAATCATGGTGGAAGGGACCTCATCTCCTTCTCCTAACTGCCCAAATTGCAGTAAAGTATGCCAGAATACCGAAATGGGTCTACATTTCACATTACAAGAAAACCTGCTCGACTTCTCCCAAATATACAGAAAATGGCACCACACCCCTTTTGGTGACATCACCGAGTCTCCTCCTACTGCTACTTCTGATCGACATGACAGAAAACCTGATTCTTTAAATGCTGCACTAATATATCAATGACTTAATGTTTCCAGCTGCTGGATTTGTGGATCTGTTCCCCACAATGCCAAAGGGGGGATTCCAATGTTACCTGTTGCTGTGCAACATTCTTATCTAGAAAAACAAATTGCTGTGGAAACTCAAACCTGGCATAATGTTACAAACTGGACTATGAAAATATATTACCAACTGGCAGCATCACCACAAGGTGATACTTGTTATGTTAGAAAAGGAACTGTGCAAGTAGGTTACAGCAGCTGCAATGATACGTGTAATGAGGCCTTACTGATGGAGCTTGGATTGAAGACGCATGACTGGGGGAAAGACATGGGAATACTGGACAATTATTATTTCATCTATGGAGACCGTGCCTACACCTGGTTATCCAGAAACTGGTCTGGTTGTTATGTGGGACAGATGACACTAGATATTTTTTATTCTTTTTCTATACCTGCTGGTAGTTTACGAAATAAGACAGTTATACATCCTGCTGAACAAGCTGTAGCTTTCTTTTCTCTGCAGTACGGTCTATTGTGAACTATGCATGAAGTAAATAAGCCGCCGTTTATATTAGCTGAAATGGCTAATATGCCATCAGAGCACATTCGCATGGCAAATAGAAAAATTACTGAACTTCAAGCCACAGCTCTGCAAAAGTGAATAGCTCTTGATTACATACTGGCTTTGTAGGGTGGAGTCTGCCATCTGATCAGAAAATGGTGCTGTATGTTTGTTTCAGACTTTCATGATGAACAAGAAAAAGTGGTTGACTTTATGGAACAAGTGGCCATTAATATGACTAAAGCTGAGTCTGGTTGGACCTTGTTTGGGTGGTTGGATAACATATTTAGAAATGTTGGCACAAGCATAATGCAAAGTATAATTACTTTTATCATAATTGTGCTTCTCATAGCTCTTGTATACTCTGCTATTAAGAATTTGTTAGTGAACTACTTTAACTACTTTATTAGAAAAAGTGCACATGCAGTGGTTATTATCACCAAACAAAAGCATCCCAGGGCTTATATATTTGACAATGACATGCTTCAGAATAATCTTGGATTGTGATGCTTTATAGCATCAGATGGAGGAACTGAAATGGATATGTTATTTGTATGTCTATTAATGCTTATTTTAATATACTACACTACCTTAAATTATTGCAACAGTTTCATATATCTTTACTATTTAGCTAAGAACAGTTTGACTTTGTTGGAGCTCATAAGACCTTAGTGAAGAGATGGGAAATGTTTATTGTAATTATTTAACCTTAAAAGGAAATTAGATACTTTGTACTTGTAGAAGACAAGTCTGATGAAAGAGAAACACAAACCATGTCAAGAGTAAAGCATGAGAAGTATCCTCCCATATGCATACTTTGTTATCTGTTTATCCCTTTCAGCCAAGTTTGTGTTTTAATCTCAAATTGAGAAAGCTTTGAATTTTGTATGAACTAATCTTTTTTCTAATTTATGTGCCTACTCTTGCACATTTTCTTCTGCGGTACCTCTTCTGTGGGGGGTGTTCGGGAGAGCTGTCGGAAGAAGGCTGGAATCTCACTGGGGAGTAAGTGTGGAGGCTTTCTACAGCTGGCTAACTCCGAGGAGCAGGAATGATGAGCTCAAAGCTCAGATCCAATGCGGGAGAGAGGTAGGACCCGAGATATGAGAGCACAACTCTCTATGCAGAGAGAATGCCCTTTCTACTACCTGGAAGGTTGATGGATCCAGGGATACCTGTCCTCCCTTCCTTGGAGCCAAGGATGAGAGTATGGGGCCATCCTTGGATCCTAGCCCTCCGGAGAGAATTGGACCCAAGCTGTCAAAAGCCAAGGCACCAAGGGGAAGGGATGGATCTGACAAAGTAGGAGCAGAGCCCAACTCCTCGGATCCAGCACAAACCTCTTGGATCTGAAACCCACCGCGATCTTATAGTGCTGGAGCACAGCTGGTCAGGGAAGCCACTAGAGTAGAGGAAGGTTGCATCCTTGGATTCAATGCTGACTCTCTCAGGGATCTTGGATCCTGAGACTCCAAGACTACAGGTCTAATCAGAGGAGGAGACAGTATTGGATGGTCAGGTGCACTCATGGATCCGAGAGGAGATGGAGTTGGTAGGACCCCATCTGGATCTGAGCCTTGAGAAATCTTCACATCATCCTGTCCATATCTTCCTCAGTCAAGCTCCTATCGGATCTGGATGATGCCACGGATGCAGGTCTGGAATGTTTCCTGGGAATGTCAAACTAAGATGGCAAAATTAGAGAAGCATTCTGCTGCTCGACTCCTAGCAGTCGGATCCAAAGATCTGGGATCTGAGCAAGAGGTGGAAGGTACTGGTGAACTAGAGATGGTTATCACTGCTGTTGGAGCCACAGTGGGCTGTGGATCTGAAGGAAATGGTGCTGTCGTCGGATCCGAAGAGGTCGGATCTGAAGTCTTTGCAAGTTTTCGAGGTGGCTCCGATGAAACCCTTGGGTGACTTCTGTAGGGCCCTTTTTCTGGATGCTTCAGAGCCATGATGTGATTTTGAAGGGGTCTGAGCCCTAGGAGAAGAAGAAGAAGATATTGGAAGCAAGTCCTCAAGTATTAGCTTATTATGGTGATGTGAGATGGCCCTGGGATTAAAGGCAGCACATACGTCACATGCCGACCTCAGATATTCAGGCCACAGGCAGTAAATGCATTTCTTGTGGGCATAGGAATTGGAAATCTTGTGCCCACAAGAACTGCATCTCTTAAAACCCGTGGGTTTTTCAAGCATGGCTACAAAAACAAGAAAGAAATATAGCAAAAAGAATAACAGGTTTTCAAGTGACTAACATAACTGCTAAACACACACACTACAACTAACATTAAACACTCTTAAATACAATAATACATTAACACAGACATATATATATATATATATATATATATATATATATATATATATATATATATACGCACATATATATTACAGACGTGTATATATATATATATATATATATATATATATATATATATATATATATATATATATATACATACATATATTATTATTAACAAATATATAAAATGTGCCAAAGGAACTTGGGAAGTATTGAAGAAAAAGCACAGTGAGCTTCTACAAGTTAAGCGAAGGAGAAGGAGAGATGAAAGGCTACAGCTAAGTTAGACAAGTTGTAAGAAACTAAAACAGTAACCCAAAGATTATAATATAAATTTCACTTTTGCGACTTGAGACCAGGATCTATGTCTTGACATGATGGCGACAAACAAGATCTGAGGAGTTGAGGATGGGATAGAGAATCATAGGTACAGGGGAGGAGCTCGAGACTCAGATCCTAAGTTTTGTAAATGCGGCTGACTCGGATCCGAGGATTGGATCCATATCCCTTTCTTGAGGAAAAATGAAAATAAAATCAGATCCATTTTTCCTGGGCTTCCATAAAATACAGTGCGGTCCTTCTTTAACTGCAAAAGAGTAAGATGCTAACCTGATTATAATATGTTGTTCATAGGTAGGTAGGTATTAGGCTATCGGCCCTAGGGCCTATATAAGCCTAGCCATAAAGGTTCCTTGGCTTTCGCCACTCAAGAAAATTATTTTCCTGTGCCCCTGTCAAGCAGTGCCATAGAAGTGATCCCTGGGGTGAGTTTTCTATTTCCCATCCAGTCGTCAAGATTTTTCTTAAAGAGAACCACTGAGGAGCTTTGCTTGACATGAATGGGTAGTTTCTTCAAGAGTATGGGAAATCTCTGGGACAGGAATCTATCCCTCCAGGATGTTCTGTTTACTGTGGTGACAAAGTTTAGGTCCCTGGAGCATGTGGTTTGGAGAGATTGGGATTTACAACAGCTCTGGGTTTGACATAGCTTTGTATGTTAGGCAGAGATCACCTCTGAGTAGGCGATATGCAATGGAGTACAGTTGCAGTTTTTTGAGATGGTCTGCTTATGGCATCTATTTGAGGCCGGTAACTCTTAGTGAGGTATTTCTGTGGCCTTTCCAATTGTTGTAGGTATCTTGTGAGATACATGCCAAACGGGGCATTGTACTCTATAATGGGTCTGATGAGGGATGAGTAGAGAGGAACAATGACCTCCTTTTTTCTAGAGGAGAACCCTTTTGTGATGAGCTGTGCCACGTAGAAAGATTTCCTGACTACTGTGGCGATGTGGTGATCAAAGGAGAGACTACTGTCCACCTGTGTCCCAAGGTCTCATCACACTTTCAGTGTTTAGTGAGCTACCGCCCATGTGGTAGTTCATGGGTAACGAGTTTTTCCCAAAGGGGATGGCAATGCACTTCTTAGCATTGAGCTTGAGGCCATGACTCTGACACCAAGCATCTATCTCTGTGAGGCCCTTTTGTGGAATGTCTACATCATTAGGTGATTCTATTATGGCTCCCAGTTTGCAGTCATCTGCGAACTTTGTTAGCCAAAGACCTTCTGTGTTGGCCTGCACTTCAGAGAAGTAGATGCCGAACAGGAGAGGACCCACAACCGAACCCTGTGGTACTCCACTCATCACTGGTCTGAAGTCGGACTTGTAGTCGGCTACATTTACTGTGTGGGTTCTGTCAGTGAGCCAGTTAGCCACCCATCTTGTGACATACGGATTTATGCCCAGTTTAGTGAGTTTATCTATAATTCCAGAGTGGGAGATGGTATCGAGAGCCTTGGCAAGGTCAAGATAGGCTGTGTGCACTACCCTATCCTCGTCTACGGCTCTAGTGACTGCTTCAAAGAAGTTACTCAGGTTTAGTAGACATGATCTACCTTTTACAAACCCAAACTGAGTAGGGTCTAGGGTTTGGAGGTTACCTATGTCTTTGTTTATAATCTCCAAGATGATACGTTCCATGGCCTTGCAGAAAAGGCTCGTCAGGCTAATGGGGTGGTAGTTTCCGGGGTCCGTGGTGGCACCCCCTTTGTGGAGTGAGACAACAGTTGCTGTGCGCCATTCAGTAGGCAGACAGCCTGAGGTGAGGCTATGATTGAACATGGTACTTAGGTGGGGTGCCAGTTCGTTCTGTAGTTCATGCAGTATGCAGCCTGGGATGTTGTCAGTTCCCATTGATGTTGTGTTCTTGGCTTTGGAGAGTGCGGTCTTTACTTGTTCATCCCTGATTACAGGGGCTTTGCATTCTTCTGGTTTCTTGTGTTGTGGTTTCTTAGATGCCACCACCCCACCAGGAACTTAAATTCTTTGTGCTTTTACCTTGCCTTCCCTTCTAAATTAATACCTTTTGACTTCAGCAGCTCCACTAGACATGAACATCTACAACATGTGAAGGAGACTCCCTAGAATCTTTCTGTGGAAACAATATATGATGAAATGGGAAGAGAAGTCTCCATCTCACACAGCTTCTCCCCTATACCTTTAACAATGTCATCTAACTTTTTCTTCAATTCTGAATACAAATTACAATTACTTAGAGAAGCGAAAATTAACATTCAACACTGCTTACTTATAGCTAGTAAACCAATGTACTCAAACCTGCTGCATGACTTCATATTCATCTGGCATGCTAAAACTTTGCAAAAAAAAAAAAAAAAAACTATAACTTGATCATGAACATTTGTTTCTTTCACAGGTTCTTTCCTGAAGTTTTTGCACAGGCATTCATACTTTTCTCCTCAACTCTATTTCTTTCATCTACATAATAAACACTGTCCAAGACAGAACAAACAGCCTGGCTCCATGGTGCAGAGGGATACATCCTTGATTGTGATGCAGTTGACTGGAGTTCGCTTAGCAGCCTTGACACAGGAAGAGAAGAAATGAAGGTGCATGGCCCACTTGCCTCTCATAGGGCACGTGAGAGGTTTTCACTTACTTGGGGGCACACAGAATGGTGAGATTTCCCTAGTGCAGACTGGAGAATACACCACACATCCCACATGGGGAGGAGCTACTTGCAGTGAACAACCCTTGGAGAAGTGATGGGATGGCTTTCCTGGACAGTTTATTTCAAGCTACTCCATTGTCACCTTGCACCAAACAGCATGGCTCCACAGTGCAAAGGGATACATCCTTGATTGTGAAGGAGTTGACTAGAGTTCGGTTAGCAGACTTGACACAGTGAGGGGATAGCACTCATGGACAGTTTAGTTCAAGCTACCCCCGTCACCTTGCACCAAACAGCTTGGCTCTATGGTGCAGTGGGATACATCCTTGATTGTGATGCAGTTGACTGGAGCTCGGTTAGCAGCCTTGACAGTGAGGGGATGGCTTTCACGAACAGTTTATTTCAGGCTACTCCCCTGTCACCTTGCAGGATGTGTACAGATAGGGTTCAGGAAACTAGGAAGTTACTAGACTGATTTTCTACTGTTATTCTTTACTAACAATCATAGCTGTTCGCAAACATATTACAAAACAATTCCATACAAATGAGTGATCAAACAACAGCAAGCAGCTATTAAGGGGAACAGAAGACATTGTGTAATGATATGGTCAGTATTCAGGACCTGCATTTAAGCAAACTTTAGTGGTTTCCATTACTGCCGATTAGACAATCTGCACATTAGTTAAAACATTACAATGTAAAGACTGCTGAAGGTCTGACTAATGAACCTGAGTCCCGAGCCATCAAGCTCTAAGGATTTGAAAGGAGTATCATTTTTATTAGCTAACCTTTCCAAGGAGGAAGAAACAGGGGTTAAAGACAAGGTCTATGAGCCAGTGGTGAAGACCAATGATGCTAGCCCTGAAGCATGAGCATGTCAAACAGACTCTGGGAACTGGTCAGGACAGGAGAGTGGGCAAAAAATACAAAAAAGTATTCCACAATTGTTAAGCTAGACCTGTGCAAGGACTCCTTTGTTGCCTTTCTGCATGCTTTCACCGACTGCATTATGGTTTTCTCTGCTGGGGGGGGGGGGGGGGGTTCTGGCTCAAATAGGTAAGTCAGCTAAGTGAGTAGGAAGATGGACGGCATGGATCAATGAAGAGCTACGGGGCACAACTGATGGCAGACAGCTGTAGTGGGAACCAAAAAAAAAATTAAAAAAAGGTAATAAGTATTTACTGTAATTAGCTAATTCTTAGTAACAATCATTCTAATAAAATGTCTGGAGAGAAATTGGGACAGGGTACAGCTAACAAAGACAAGACAATAAAGTGCAATAAAATGCATCATGGGACTATGCTACTACAGCAGATAGAGAAACAAGAATTTCAGACACTCAGCAAGACGTAATTGGTACTGGCTGTGCATACTGTAACAATAATATCAACTTACAGATCAGCCATGGACGATGGTATATTTTCCTCGACCCACTTTAAATCTTCATCCTGCGGTACAAAGTGTGCACATAATGGTATGATACAGCAGTTGTGAAACATAACCAGTCATTACAAACAACTACTTTACCAGTCCTCATACAAGTCTGCATTGTCTGGTCCAGCAAGCAGTCAATGCATTCTGTTAACTCAATATAAGCCACTTAATCAAATTATTACTCACTTAAAAAAAATATTTAACCATCAAAGTATTGGTCCTTTAACCTTCTCAAAATTGTATGAAACTAACATTGTTTTCTTTTCTTTGTCAATACATTTTCTACATACCAGGGAAAAAAAAGAACTGAAATGACCACTGGAAAAACATGAAGCAGGCTTATGGGCAGAGATACACCTTGCTAAGTCTGTTAAGACACAGCGTAATACAGTAAAACAGAGAACACTTTACTACAGGGAAAAAAAAAACTATTTTCTGAAAATAGGAAACAAAGTCTGCGCTTAACTAAAAGCTTATTCAGACTGGAGTCTGAAGAATGCAAAAATATTTAGATGAAAGCAATCACCATATATACTGATCATCAAAAGGGTCCTTTGCATTGAGAATACTCTTGGGAATTTCCCTCTGTGCCTTCGAATATAGTCTCAAGAGCATGTTTACAAATGTGCATCCCTTTGACTTTTCGTAAATATGTATTTCTCACATAGTGCTCATTACAAGTACAAGCTTATCAACACTGGATTGTAATGATTGAAGATGCATACAAGCCTTTCATTAATAACAGTTTTCATAAAGCACCACATAACGAATGGCTGATTACTTTTGCTAGTCTATAGGGTGGCTGGTCATATTTTAATTACATTATATATGCATTTTTGCTATTAACAGCACATTTTTTTGCTCCAAGACTGAAACTGGTCAAGTGACACTGCCACTTTCTTGCTTTCATAAATAGTTTGTCTCAACATATGCTGCTGCCTTTTACACCGTGTTTTTCATTTTTCATTCCTTTTGGGTCCTCCTTACCTGACTGTCCAACCAGTTCCATTGAGGTTTTTTTTTTTGTTCTTGCATCTAGGTTGGACATCCCAGTGGATCTCAGATGTGAGTGATACTTTGCCATTGTCCTGAGTAGCTCAGCATTTTACTGCATTTTTTAACTATCATTATGCAATGGATGGAGCAACACAAGGTGCAGATATGCACAGTCCATCCCACACCACCCTGTTAAGATTACTTCCACCACATGTATGAGCCTTGGTTGTTGACTTCTAGCCTTAGCAAAGTGCCGATCCAAATCTGGATCTCCCCAGCCTTCCTCTTTCCTAGGAAGACAAGCTGACTTTTGGTTGCTCTTTCCTTCTTGTCTCCCCTGGCTTGCCATCTGACATCAAAGCTGTGATGTCAACCGAAGTCACTACTGAACTGGAGCTACACTTTGGCAAAATTAAGGGATAAATCACACATTTGAATGTCGATATTGCAGGGTTTATCCATGGCTGGTGTAGATCAAAGTACTTACCATAATGATGGATCCTTATTGACACTCCTTAAATGTCGACTTATGGATTATCTGCTCTCATGGTGGATCCAACCCGGCAACTCTCCAATTCAGAAGCATTCTCCAGCACTCAATTTACTCCTCTCTCTCACAATCTACTCCCACTCCTTGCCCTGCAGACTGAGTTTGCCTAACTATAAGAAGACTTGCACACAGTATTCAAGAAGAATGGAGAACATGCTTTGGGTTATGGTCTACTAGATCTATCCATTAATATTAGGAAGTGGTAATTTGGATGTGGGGTGGTGACAGGGTTGTCAAAGCAGACAGAGAGAGACAATAAGGATATTTCATTATGGTAAATACATAACTTTCGTATCCTGTATTGTTTCCTCCATCCTCCCTGACTTAGGGAACAAAATACCTAGCTAGTTGGCCTTCTGGGTGGCATCACGACAGGATACCCTTCAGGATGGAAAGGCCAGTGGAAGACCTAGATCCAGAAATGTTGTGTGATTTATACTGTTTTATGAAGGTGTGCATTGTTGACCAGGTTGCTGCAACACAAACATAATTTGTGGAGGAGTATTTAAAGAAGATCATAGACCTGGCAAAAAGAAAGGGACTTTTTGATGGAATAAATGCGAGCAAAACAGTCAGATAACCATCTAGATTGAATGGATGCCCAAGAGGGGCTAAGGGCGACTGAAGTCTTCACAGTATACAATGTCTGCAGACAGTGGAAAGACGGTTGGGAAAAGCTAAAGGGATGAAAGGACTGAGACCATGTAATAGTGAATGTTCACTGAAGCACTCTCGTGTGACATCTTCTGTGTGGTACCAGAGTTATGGATGCTGCCATCATGTTTAAAACCTGAACCACCAGAGAAGCTGAAGATGTGGCTGTCTGAAGAAGCATGGTAATGACATGTCTAAGTGAAAGATACCAGTCAGTCAGCAACTTTGTAATCCTTGTGTGGTATCTAGAAGATGTCTTGAAACTTATGGTTTGTGTAGGCTCCAGTTTTAATTTTAAATTTAATGAAATTCCTAAGGACAGAAGCAAATGGCATAAGGGATTTGTCTTTTGTGGTGGAGTGGAACTCATCTAAATATGGAAACAACTGGAACCCTTTCGGCCTGAGAAGGGCTGTGACTACTGTGATGCATTTGGTGAACACTCAAGGACTGTGTTGAGGCTGAACAGCAGGAAACAAAGTGGACAGCGATCGACTTTCAGTCAAAAAAGGAGGCACCCTCTTGATGGCTTCAAAATTGTTATATGTAAGTAAGCATCCTGAAGTCACACTGAGCAAATCCAGTCTCCTTCCTGAAAAAAATGGGTGAATGGATTCCCTTGTGATTATCCAGAATTTTGTCTTCTTTATGTGAAGGTTTAGGCTGCCTACATCTAGAATGGGCCTGAGGTCCTTAAAATTCTTTAGTACTAAAAGAAGCCTGGAACAGATGCCAGCACCTCTCTCTTCAGGTGGGAACTTGGATAGCTTTTTTTGAAGGAGCTGGGATATTTCCTGAACTGCTGCTCTCTTCTGTTGGAGTGGTGCATTTGGGTGAGGTGAGAATAATTGTCTAGGAAATGTTATGAATATTGTAGCCACTGGATATCATGTTGTTCACATATTGTGATTGGTCAGCCAGGAATTCAGGTGAAGAGACAGTTGAACCCTTTTTCCCCTTTACAGTTGAGCAATCGGACAAGCCTCTAGGAGTGTTGGGGGGGGGCTTTCCTGAGAAAGGACCTTGAAAACCCTGATTTTGTGGCCCCCTCTCTGTCCCTGGGTCGGTGTCCATTGAATATCCCTCCATGTTGTGTGGATCCTATCTGAAAACAACACTAGTGAAAGCATTGTGATTTCTTAAACCAGAGCATTTTGTTATCCTTCTGGCTCCTGGAAAAGGACATCTGATAGGTTTCAAATGAGAACTCCAATGGTAGACAATATTTTCCCTTCCTGCTCATTGTTTAATGGCTTCTCCTTGACCTTAGGACAAAATAAACTGGTCCCATCACAAGTGGTGTTAATGAAGGACACCTTGAAATTTTCTGCAAAATCAAAGAGGTGCAACCAGGCATGATGGCACATTGTAATGCCAGTGTCCACTGCTCTAACCGTTACATCTGCTGAGTTATGGAGCAATCTCCGATGTAGGGTCCTGACGAGTACGATATGGCCTGACGAGTCTGATATGCAAAGCTATGGAAAGCATCATCATGGACCTAATAAACAAAGATATAGGGAATCTCCAAACTCTGGATCACACACAGTTTGGTTTTGTGAAGGACAGATCATGCCTGCTCAACTTGGTCGACTTCTTTGAGTCAGTCACCAGAGCTGTGGATGAAGGCAAGGTGGTTCATACAACCTACCTTGATCTGGCCAAGGCTTCTGATACCATTCCCCACTCAGGAATCCTAGAAAAACTCACTCAGCTTGGCATCAACTCCTACATCACTAGGTGGGTTTAAACCTGGCACATGGATAGAACCCACAGTGTGAAAGTAGCTGACTCCAAGTCAGACTGCTAGCTAGTCACGAGTGGAGTCCCACAGGGTTTGGTCCTGGGTCCTCTCCTGTTTGGTATCTACTTCTCTGAAGTCCAGGCCAAGACGAAGGGACTCCGGCTGACAAAGTTTGCATATGATTGCAAGTTGGGAGCTGTTATTAACTCCCCAAGCGATGTTGACATCCTACAGAATGGCCTCATTGAGACCAACGACTAGTGTCAGAACCATGGCCTTAAGCTCAATGCCAAAAAATGTGTCACCATCCCCTTTAGGAAAAACCTAGTTCCCATGAATTACCACATTGATGGTAGCCCACTGAACACAGAAGGCGTTATAAGAGATATGGGAACACAGGTTGACAGTAACCTCTTTTTTGATCAGCAGATTGCCACTGTGGTCAGAAAGTAGAGGAAGCAATATGTCTCCTTTTACATGTATACTTCCTGTATTCTTGCGAGGAGGGGTGGCCTGCCAAGACCTAGCAGTGTCTCTTGAACCTTGCTGAAGTACAGACTCAAGATGTTTACATCTGCTCTCTTACTTGGGCTGAGGATGACAACTCAAAGACTCAGACAGCTAGGTGTCCAAGGGAAGAGCCAAAACAGAGGGTGCGTCACCTCCTGTGCCAAAAGATGGGCAATGATCCCTCTCAAAAACTTGAATGCAAACCCAGATACCCAGTTGGTACCACTTCTGTCCTTAATCCTCAAGGAAGAGAAGGCAGACAACCCTGACATGAGAAGCTCTGGCACCAAAGCACTAGTACGCTTCAGTGCAGAGATCAGCGCAACAAACTCTACAATGATGTCACTGACACTAAGAACTGTGTAGAAGAGGTTGGTACCATAGACAGTGCCAAGGACTTGATGTCAGGAGTTTGTCAGCATGACACATTTGGCTTTAAGGAAATAAATGCTGTGTTGAATGCAAAGTACACACCAATAGATGGGATCCAGCCTGTGCAGACAGAGGGATGTTCCAAGACTGTCTTTGGCTCCAAAACCACCACATGATACCCATGCCCAGTTGAGTCTTGACAAATGCAGCCCCAATTAATACTAGCAACAGTTCTGGCAGACCCAAGGGAAGAGACTGAAGGTAGTCTGGAGCCAAGGATCCTAGACAGCTCCCTTTACAAAGACCTGCTGCTGGAGGTTTTCCACTTAGGAGATATGTCCAGCATGATTATAGATTCATTGTCCATGGGCACTGTCACTGAAGGTTTAGGAGCAGTTGGCACCAAACAGATCAGAACCAACAATTCTTGACAGGTTGAAGGCTTAGAAATCTTTGGCATAGGAGATGAGAAGGGGGATTCTTTAGGCTTCCTTTTTTCTTTCCATCTCTTGCTCTTTTTCCTTTTTCTTGTTTTTATTTTCACATTCCTTTTTTATCAATTCTTGCTGTAGGGTCTGTGGACAGAAAACCCTTAGTATTAATGTGTTTATGTTCCAGAAGGGAATATGACTTGATGGCTTTCCAAATCTCACACGGACAGTGCAAATGGTCTGGCCAGAGGTATACAAAACAGAGGCCGAGTGTATTCTGGAGAGGAATTCTGTGTCCACATCTGGAACACCTTTTAAAGTCAAAAGATTTCTACATTGTGTAGCATGAACTACTTAAGCAGTAAAGCACCACATAACAGTTACTATTAGAATACAACAGCAGCAGTAGCAAATGGAAAAAGAGTTCTGTAACACTGAAAAAAATGTAAAAAGATTTACAGAAAGTAGAAATGGTGTTCTAATTGGTCAGCATAGTAGGCCTTGGCTTATTAGGGAGGAAGAGAAGAAGCTGAGGAAAACATTCTATTACAATTAGAAAAACTTTTTTTGTGAATGTAGAATAACATGAAACAAGAAAATATCTAATAAAACTGTCAGGAATATATTGAAATGTATCACTTATTTGATGAAAAAATGGTGAAGTACTGGAGGATCGCATCTGACACAAGTGGTGGCATATGAGATCTGTGGGACCGGGAGACAGAGGAGCATTTTGGGAAAGAGGAGGTGCTGGAACACTGGAAATAGCTTCTGAATCGGGGAGCTGCTGGCCTGGCTCTGCCACGAGGTTGGATAATCCCTAACAGACACAGATGGAGGGGACAATACAGGATCCTACATTTTTCACACTCAGATATTATTTATTGTAATTATACAATGACATTACTTAGGAGAGAAATGCCTTACTTTTTTAAGTAATGTCACTGTATAACAGAACTTCATTTTCTTTCTGTCTCTTTCTGCTGATGCAAGTTTCCTGGGATGGTTTGTTGATTTACTGTGTCTGTTTCTGCAGAGTATGTGATAATTCTAGTACAGTGTTACCTATATAATGCAGTTTCTGTGACTAGTTTACACTGTAAGTTGTACCTCTGGATGCGTGTATTGTTCAAAAAACTGAAGTCACCAAGCGTGGCTCTAAGTGACTACCTCCCCTGCATATAACAAGGTCTGTCGTTATCGGGAATTAGAATGAGGACTGGTCTCATTAATCATATACTAGCCTCTTATAAACAGGCATGGTAAACTTTTTTGCCAAATAAAAGAAGAGCAGTCTTTCATAAATATGAGCCCTGTAAAAGTAGGCCCAGCCTCTCATATTACATTTGATACAAGCATTGATAAGGACAAGTCAGACTGGAAAAGGTTATGTAATAAAGCTTTCATAATTTGTTTCAAGGAATATAAGCCGTACAAAGGCAAACATGCCTCTCATATTAGGTGATAAAATACAGGTTAATAAAGTCTGGTGGAAAGCAGGGATTTTCAGTGATCAAAGTGTAAAGTAGTCTAGAAACCACTTTATTAGAGGGACCTGATTAAGCTCAGGCAGAAGTGCTTTCTTAACTATAGTTCTATTGTGGTAGCTCAGTGTGTGTTGTCATGTTTTATTTGTTAAACATAAAAACATTTTAACTAAGAACGAGATTCCAAGGGCTGTTGAGCTGTAAACCCTCAGGGGTCTTTCAGGAATATTCAAATAAGGGACTAACCTCTAAACTTTGGGATTGGCTCTTTGGTTTTCCATCTTCCAGATTTCCCTCCAATCAGCTCCCCTCGACTCTCCCACTACTGTCTGTAACTGCCATTAAATGATTGACTTAGTGAATGTAATGTATTAAAACAAGAACACTTGTCCATCTACCTGCTTAACTGAATATACTACTTGAAACTTCAACAAGGCACCTTTATTCCTTACACGTGGAGGGTATCAGAAAGACTGTCTCCTAGATCTGCTACAAGCAAAAATACTTCGCTACTTCTAATATATAAACCTTATTATAGCCATTTATATATAATTGTCTCTGAACCTGCTTTACAACCCTCCTCAACAATATCAATATATTCTGCCCTACCTAGTTCTTTCCCTTACCTCAATTTCTTTGAATTTCTAAGCACTAATCACATGATGTATTATCTATATGACAAGCCCAGTAATGCACCTCTTCAAGTGCTCAAGTTTCAACTAATGCAAAACTATATCTTTATTGTAATAAAAGCTTCTGCTTGCATATAAATGAAATGCAATCTAATCAGCAAATGTATGTGTAATTGTTATTTAATGCCTGTTCATATACATTACTGAATGTATGTTTAAAAAGCATTTGTAACATGCTGGAGGTTTTCTCCCTGGGCACCTGCTGAAAGGTTTACTAAACTCAGTCGAACAAACCTGATAAACAAAACCAAATAAATAAAAAATAAATATGTCCTGCTTTACTCTTGCCAGAGAAAGAGTAAAATAAGGAGATGCAGTGAGCCAGCTATTTAAAGGTAGACATACCTGTCCTCCCTACTGCTTGGAAAGACTATGAATAGTTTGAATGATTTACTTTCTGCTTTGGTCCTTTCAAGATAAAATCTCAGTTGCCTTTGTACATCCAGGGAGTGCAAGATCCCTCCTCTTTGTTCTTTCAAGTACAGATCTCTCTCTTTGAGAGACAGAGAGAACAGGTTATGCCTTTATCATACTCATTATAAGGCAGAACAAGAGCCACTGCTATCTTGGCCAAATGACATGACGAGTAGCATTTTTACCCTGACCTTTTATCTTCTGTATTATCCTGAGAAGAAGACAAGTGGGAGGGAAGGCTTAGATAAACCACCTACCAGTTTACTGAGAAGACATCTGTCACCCAAGACTCTGTGGCTGCTATCCTGGTGCAACACTCTTTTAGCTATTTGTTTTATGTAGAAGCAAAAAGGTCTACTTCTGGCACACCCCACCTATGGGCTAAAGCCAGAAATACATCCCAGATTGATATCCATTTGTGAGGAACTGCCTCCGCCCTGCTCAACTGGTCTGTGAAGGATATTCTCCTCGGAAGGGATACAAGATGTCCTGAGGGTCATGCCTCCTCTGTCAAGTACCATGCGTCCATACCCAGCCTGCAGAAGGGGTAGGATGGGATCTGCCAGAATGTTAATGTACCACATCACTACTGTACAGTCCTATGAGAATGTGAGGGTCCTAGGTTACACGATCTTTTTAAAGGCTCTTATGGCTAAAATTTTTGCCACTATCTCTTTAACACTGATGTGCTTTTCTTCTCTGAGTTTTGTTTCAGGTCCCTTAAATTCTCAACTTTCCTCAATAGGCCCCCAATCTATACCTGAGGAATCTGTAATCACTGTCAGTGTTGTCCAGCTCTAGCTTAAATGCCACCCCTGATTAAGGTTCACTTGTTTTACCCATGATAAAAGTTCTTTCCTGATACAAGGAAACAGGGGTAAGGGGGTTCTGCAGGAAGTGGGCATGCTATCCCTATCTGTTTCTCAAGTAAAATTAAAAGTTATTGTAGATCAATATGCATGTGTATATACCTTTAAGAAGCTATCCAAGGGCTAGCACTAGACTCTGAGTACTGAGCATGTGCGAGCCTTGACTGTTGAGATGTGAACATGTATGTGTGTATGCAACCTCTGTTTGTTAGTTAGTTCATTTGTACTTAAAGATGCTACTATTCATCCTGACGTGTTTATATGTATTAAAGCATCTGAACAAAATCCCAAGCCTTATTATTTGTAATAGAGATGAATGAGCGGCATGGTGTCAGAGGTGGCATGTCTAAAAGGACATGGTATCAGAAGCGGCATTTCTAAAAGGGCCTGAAGTCAGAAGCTGCATACCAAAGGGACATGAAGTTTAAAATGGCTTGGTGAAAATGATTTAAGGCACTTATCCAGATGCTGGTGGAATATGCAACAGTGAATCCCAAAACTGTGCATACTTCGTAAAATAGGTCAGAATCGAATTTCAGGTATAAATCTTGCTCAGCACTATTTCTTTTCACATAATATGAAATGGGGCTTACAAACTGTTCTGAATAATTTCCGCATAAGCAAATATATACCATATTGATAAAAAAAATTCCATTTACTACAGAAAATGTTTGACAAAGTCCGTATTGCATAAAACGAATAAAATAAAGGGAAACAGCATTTGTTTGCAAAGCATATGTATTTTCGTATTAAGCAAAGATATCAGAGTTATCAGAAGTGTATAAAGTGTTTGCATGTTTGAGCAGTGTTACAGTAAAGTTGTTTTGCAAAGTACAGCCATTACAAAACATATTTCGCAAAGTAAAGTATTTCAGAGTTTATTGTGCATTTTGATGTTGTTACAAGCTCACAGCACAGTTTGTACGTACATAATTACAAGGGCCATATTTTTAATGTATTTGTGTATACTTTGTGGGCATGGTAGACAGATTTCGAAAGCCCAGTGCACTTGTGTTTGACAGTAATACTGTTGAGAAGTGGAGAGTGTTTGAGCGAGAGTACAACATTTTCATACCGGCCACATTTTCTGATAAAAAATGACTGTACAAAGGCATTTATTCTACTTTAGCTGGGTCAGAATCTATAGAAAGGGCATGCTCATTTGTGTATGCACCTGCTATCGATGCTGGAGAGAGGGAAAACCATCACACTGTTATACAGGCTGAGTCAAGGGAGGACGCAGAGTGCTAAAACGTAAATTTAAAGAAATGTGTAACTCCCAGACAAATGTTACAATGGAAAGGCACTTATTTTACGCAAGGGATCAAAAGCCTGGCAAAACTTTTGCAGCATATATAACTGACCTGAGAAATAAAGCTAAAACATGCAGATCTGGTGACTTAAGGGATGAGTTGATAAAGGACAGATTTGTGTGTCGTATAAAACATGATGCTGTGAGAAAGACTTTCTTTGTGAGAGTGATTTAACTTTGAATAAGGTCATTGAGATTTGTCAGCTATACAAGCTTACAGAAAAGCACACGTATGCTTACAAATGAGAGCAGCTCGAGAAGGCACAGTGATAAAGCTCATGTTGATAGTACGCAGCACGTAGTTAAAAGAAATAGGCCCAAGCACATGGCAGCCCCTGCCACAACTACTGGTAAACCCCAGAACTTTCTAGCACATTCCAGACTTCGCACAGTCTTGGTGAAGCACAAGAGTGAGTCAGCACTCTCAAAGCATGGGCCCCAACCTAGTTTCATTGTCAACTGTCTTAACTGTGGTGGCAGTCATGAATCTAAAAGGGAAAAGTGTTTAGCTTTTGGTCAACCATGCCACAAATGTAATAAATGGAATCGCTTCAAAAGATTTTGTAAATCAAAAGAATGCGGACATTCTTTTATTAAAAGGGACCATTTTAAGAAATGAGTTGATCAATTAGACTGAGACAAGCCCACTCTATGTTGATGGTGTGTCAGTGCTTCATGAAATGTTCAATGGAATAGATTTAGGCGCCAAGAATGAAGTATTTTGTACTGTTCCGATAAATGGAAAACCCATAGAGCTCAAAGTTGATACAGGCTCAAAGTGCAATGTTATGTCTGCAGAAACATTTGCCAGAGTATGTAAAAGTGAAAGGCTTGATTTGGCAAGGTGTGTGAAACGTGTTGCCTGTGGAAGTGAAGAAATTCAGACGGGAGGCTCAGTTATGATTTCATGTTATGCTGCAAGAAGAAGCTACAACTTATTATTTTATGTGGTCAAGAGGCACGTTCAGTCATTATTAGGGCTCAAAGACTCTTTGAAAATGCGACTGATCTCATTTAATAAAGAAGTCCACCATGTTAGCTTAAAAGACCACTACTCTAATTTTACACAGCACATTTTTCCTACCCATGCTGATCTTTTCCAAGACAAACTAGGCAAACTTCCAGTTGTGTACTCCATGAAGTTAGACACAGAGATCAGTCCAGTTATCAGGCCAGCACGTAAAGTTTTAACAGCCATGCAGGACAGAGTCAAAGCAGAGTTACACAAAATGGTGCAACAAGGTGTAATTTGTCCAGTGGAAACTCCAACTGAATGGGTATCTTCCATTGTGGTATTTCACAAGAAAAGCTCAGATGACATCAAAAAATGTACTGACCCACGAGATTTGAACAAAGTGCTAAAAAGACCTCATCATCCAATGCGCACAGTCGAAGTCACAGCTTTGATGCCAAATGCCACTATTTTTTCTGTCTTAGATGCAGAGAGTTCATTTTGGCAAATTCAGCTTGGCAAAAAATCCTCATTACTCACTACTTTCAGTACTCCATTTGGTGGGTACAGATTTTTGAGAATACCATTTGGGATAAATTCTGCAAGTGAAGTCTTTCAGCATGCAATGGAGCAAATTTTTTCTGGGTATCCTTGTGCTATTATAGTAGACAACATACTGGTAGGAGGTCGTGATGAAGCAGAACATGACAGAAACCTCAGAAAAGTTCTAGAATGGGCACGTCAGGTGAATCTTAAGCCCAATGCACAGAAATGCAAATTCAGGCTACAAGAAGTTCCTTATGTTGGTCATTTATTTACAAGTACAGGCCTATGAAATACCCTTCAAAACAAACAGCCATCCTCGAGATGCCAGCTCCAGACAATGTTCAAGCCCTGCAACATTTTCCTGACACGGTCAACTACCTAGGTAAGTTCATTCCAGACTTGAGCCAACTATCAGCACCACTCAGAGAGCTGACATGTAAAGATGTATCCTGGTCTTGGTCAGAGCAACACCAAAGAGCATTTGATGTCCTGAAACAGAGAACTGCTAGTCCGCCAACAGTCAGATATTTTGATGTTCACAAACCAGTGACACTTTCCTGTGATGCTTCGAAATTTGGACTTGATGCAGTTATTTTACAAGAGGGTCAACCTGTTGCCTATGCATCGATAACTCTTACCCAAACTGAACAGCAGTGCGCCTAGATCGGGAAAGAGCTTTTGGCAATTGTGTTTGCATGTTAGAATTTCCATGATTATGTTTATGGTAGACCTATCCAGATTGAAACAGACCACCAACCATTAGCCACAATCCTGAGTAAGTGAAGCATTTAGCTCCAGCCCAACTGCAATGTATGATGCTGAGACTGCAAAAGTACAATTTCAATCTTGTCTACAAGAAAGGCAAACTTCTTTATCTAGCTGATACGTTATCCAGATCACCCAGAAATACCACTGAACAGAATGAAAATCAAGGTTCTCAGTTGTTTGATGATTCTGAAGTCATGGAAGTGAGGAATTTTTCTTCCGCGTCTTAATGAGCTAAGAGATCACACAATCACAGATCCAGTTTTACCAAGGCTCACCCACTTTATCAATCATGGATGGCCATCAAAGCAATCTAGCTTATTGCAAGAACTCCAACCTCATTTTCCATACAGAGATGAGATTTTGCCTGACAAAGGTATCGTAATGAAAGGTCTGAAAGCCACTGTTCTGAAATCCTTGCTACCAGAGTACTTTACTATCTTGCATCAAGGTCACCCAGGAACAGAATCTACCAAAAGAAGGGAGAGAGAGAGTATTTTGGCCTTCTATGTCACAAGACATTGACAGAGCACTTTCTTCTTGTTCAGTACATAATAGTACAAAGCCTCATCAACAGAAAGATCCACTTCAGCTGAACCAAATGTGTGGATTTCCATGTACAACCCTACACAAATTTATTTCTGACAATGGCACACAGTTTACAAGCAAACAGTTCAAAAGATTTTCAGAAGAATGGAACTTTACTCATGTCACAAGTAGTCCAGAGTAACCCCAGTCAAATGGTTTGGCAGAACGCGCAGTTCAAAGTGCAAAACAGTAACTTGAGAAGCCAAAATGAGATAATACTGATGTTTTCTTAAATCTCTTAAATCTCAGAAATGTTCCTCATGATAAAAATCTTGGTTCACCTGCACAGAGACTTCTGTCGAGACAAACCAGAATGACATTACCACTCAGTAGTCAATTGTTGGTTCCATGTGTCAAGAACAGCAGATTAGTAAAACACAATCTGTAGAGGAAGTGCTTAACCCAGAAGTCCTACTACAATAAGACTAGTAGACTGCTCAATCCATTATGAGAGGGTGAAGTGGCCAGGATGCAGATGTCCAAAGGTTATGATCGGATTAGTGTTGTGAAGAATATTGGTCCATTGCCAAGATCATACATTACAGAATCAGAAGGAGCAACTTTTAAGCAGAATCAGAAGCATTTGAGACTGGTGTCAGACCCTATACAACAGCAAATTGCCTATGAGAAAGATTATCTCAGAGTGAGTATCCAGTGATCCAGTTCCAGAGGAAGTTTCAGAGGACATTCCTTTTCCTTTGATGAATCCAGAAGTTCCTGATATGAGTCATGCACTGCACACTATCCTTGTTGCTAAATCTAGTCCGAACTGTTATGTTATGTTACAAGATATGGTCAAACTCTAAACCCTAACTTGGACATGAACATAACATTTTGTTTCTAATGTACATAGCAATGCATGCCTAGCTCTAACATTGTTTTGCATGAAGGGCAATCTTTTTAAGAGGAAGAATGTAGACCAATATGAATGTGTATATACATTTAAGAAGCTATTCAAGGGCTTGCGCTAGAGTACAAGTAATGAGCACGTGCGACCCTGAAAGCCATTTTGTAGTTAGCTGTTGAGATGTGAACATGTATGTATGTAAGCTCTGTTTTTTAGTTAGTTCGTTCGTATTTAAAGATGCTGTTATTCATCCTGATGTGTTTATATGTATTAATGCATCTGAACAAAACCCCAAGCCTTCATATTATTTGTAATAGAGACGAACGAGTGACAGTTATGTACTCACTCACCATAACTAGGCATCTGTGTTGTCCATTTTCATTCTTCCTCAACGTATGGGCTCAGGTCCAACTCAGTCTCATATAACAGATATCAGATCCAGCTGTCAAGCTCTTCCCTCTACCCAGAATGCCCTACTACATCCCCTTAGCTCAGATCGAGTTTGATGCCATACATCCCCTATAGTTAAACAGAGTCAAGTGTAGGTTGACAGAAAAGGCTGAGCTCATACCTGGAACTGTAGGTTTCAAATATAGTCCAATAGACCTTTCCAGAAAAATGATGGGCAATGAACAGGAGGGAAGTTGAGGAAGAATGAAAATGGACAACACAGGTGCATAGTTATGTTGACTACATAACTTTCAAATCTGATGTTTTCCTTTTCACTCTTCCTCAGCGTACGGGACAGAGTCTCCAGCAACGCTGATCTTGGGTGGCCCTCATGGAAGGATATTCCGGAGTACTGCCGAACCAAAGGTGGCTCTGTTTCTGTAAATGATATCCAACTTGTATGAGTTTTGGACCATGTAGCTGTAGCACAAATTTCATCTATTCGTTCTTGACCAAAAAGCAGATGAAGCAGACATGTGGTTGAATGAGCTTGGGAAGATTTAGTTAATGTCACACATTCTGAGAAGTCCATGAAATACAGTTTGTGATCCATTTAGCCAGTGTAACTTTAGAAACTGAATGGCCTAGGTGATTTGGAAAGAGACACAAAAAGTTAGTCTGATTTTCTAAATAGTTTTGTCCTGTGAAGGTAAAAACATAGCCATCTGTACACATCAAGGAGGTGTAATATGGCACTCAACAGAAGGATTTGTGATAAAAGTTTATATCTAGCCACATGGTTACATCTATAAAGTTATATATTTTTTACTGAAATATGACATTACAAGCCACAACTTACCCCTACTGCCTAATTGGGTTAATAACATAGGTTCATAGGCTCATAGATTAGTACTAGGCTAACTGCCCTTGCGAGGTATTTTAAGCCTAGCCAATTTTCCTTTGTGAGACTCAAACCCGGTACCTTGTGTTTGTAAAGCAAACACCTTAACCATTAGGCCACCTTCCCAACATCTATATTTGTTATCTTATTTAAGTTGCTGGCTAGGTGGTGTTTATCCTAGCAGTGTTGTGATGTTTTTTGGAATGCAAAATATTTACTGTAAGATGGTTAAAATTGTATACAGGGTTTGTTTTTTTTTTTCAATTCTAGAATGATGCATAAATTACTTGTTTACTGGATTAACCTTTCTCTTTCAGAGGATAGTGGTAAGTGGTCAGGCACTAAGGAAATTCTGAAAGAATTATGTCACCTCCTCCTCTCATGCTATTATTTCTCAACACACAGCAACCTTTATTCAAAATGCTTTGACAAAGATCCCCCCTATAACACACACAGTTAATTCAGGTACAGGAATATCTAAAATAATACTCACACACAAGATGATTAACATAGCCTCATGGAATGTAAATGGCTTACAGGACATTAAGAAAAAGCTAGTTATGCACCTCATATACAAGTCGAAGACAGATGTAACATTTCTGCAGGAAACTCGTATGACTATGGAACAGTGGGACAAGGGAACTGATAAAAACACTAAATGGATTCAGAAAATAATAGCAGCTGGGGACAGTATCTCATCAAGAGGATCAGCTATAATAATTAAGAAATCTTTTAAAGGGAACATCATTAAACAGTTATGATACTAAAGGGAGATGGTGCTATTTTGCATGTTTGCTTCCAACATACAAAAAACCTGTATTACTTTGTAATGTTTATGGTCCTTGTAACTATCAGCTTGATTTCTTAATAGAAATTTATAACTTACTAAATAAGCACCCAGATCATCTGATTATAATTGGTTGAGGCTGGAATATAACAATTAATCCACTCAAAGATAGGTCGAATAAAAATTATACTCAATCTCCCCAAGCCACAACATTTTTATCAGAACTAATTGAAGATTCCAACCTAACAGATCCCTTTGAACTTAAGAACACAGACAGTCTAGGTACCAGATACACACATTTGCCCCCATACCATAAATCCTGGTCTAGAACTGACATACTTCTAATTTCTCAAAGCTTTGCTCATTATGAAGTACAGTATAACTCAGAAACTAGATCATTATCAGACCATTCAAAAATAAATCTAATAACACAAAATAAAACTGATTTTACTACCCACATTACATCAAACTGGACATTAAACTCAAACCTGTTGAAAATTAAAGAAGTGGAACAAGAGATTATAAATTCTCTTATGCACTTAAATGAAAACTTTGCAAACAGTGATATCCCTTTGGATATTCAATAGGCAGCCTTTAAAGTTACGGCTAGGGGTACCCTCATCCAAAAAGCATCATATTACAAAAAAGCAAAGAAGGGAAAACATAAGTAAAATAGAAAGTAAGCTAAGACATTTTGAACTTGAACTACAAAGAAATTGCACTCCTACTATTGAGAAACAAATAGCAAGTCTACAGAAACAGTTAAATGAGATTCTAACGCAACAATATACATTTACAGAACTTAGAATGCTACACAAACCCCTTCCAAAATGTTAGCAAGACTTATCAATGTAAGAAACCCCACTTGTAAAATACAAGAAATAAAATATAAAGACAATATTTATAACTCTGATATTGAAATAATAGGGGTTTTCAAACTATTTACGGTCCACAAGATCATACTAATGACAACCTATTCCAAACCTTTGCGAATAACTTAGAAGTCTCTCAGATTACTGAATCCCAATCTAATAATCTCAAAAGCCCATTAACAGAAGAGGAAGTAAGTAAGGCTACTGACAAATTAAAACCCGGGAAAGCTCCTGGTCCTGATGGGTATGTAGCAGAATTTTATAAACATTTTAAGCAACAAATAACACCAATACTTCTAAAATTATACAACTATATAATAAAAGTTGGGATATCAGACCTTTATCGGAACTCCAAAACCGTACTTATCTCAAAACCAAATACAGATCCCACAAATCCGAACTACATACCTATAGCTCTGATAAAATTGGATATCAAGATATTTTCAAAAATTTTAGCACAAAGAAAACAGAAAGTAGCCCCAGTCATAACAGCACCTGAACAGCTAGGCTTTATGAGTCAGAGACAAGTAAAGGACAACACATTAACCATCAATGCCCTAACCCACTTATGTGCCAAGGACAAAACCCCTAAATACGCATTATCAGTAGATGCAACAAAAGCCTTTGACAGAGTCAATCAAAAATTCCTCCTCTTTGTACTTTATCAATTTGGACTCTCAAATGAATACATAAAAATGATTAAAACATATACTAAAACAATTACAACTCTTTATATTAATAAGAAAACTTCTATCCCAATACAAATAGTAAATGGAACCAGACAGGGATGCCCACTCTCACCAAACCTGTTTAATTTTTATATAGAAGCATTACTACTGCAAATTACCCAGAGAACATACCATCATCTTATTTCAGTATCAAAAACTCAAGTAAAATACACAGCTTTTGCAGATGATCTCAGCATTTACTTGTAATATCCCAATACTGATTTAAATAAAATCCTATCATCCATACACAAGTTTTCCATGGTATCAAACTATGAAATTAATCCTAAGAAGTCAATCATTTATTCAATTAACCCACTGGGACACAAGGAACTTTACTTTCCAGAGACTAATGTTAAAGTGCAATATACCTTGAAGTATTTAGGTATAAATTTTAGCCATACACAATCAGATATATTCAATATTAATATAGGTAAAAACATGGTCAAATATAGTTGGTAACATTAGTAAGTGGGAAAAGCTTAAACTATCTACTTTATCAAATGCTTCAGTTATAAAAATGAACATATTGCCTAAGATTTTACACCAAATGAATGCCACTTTCATGAAAATTCCAATTACCTTCTTCAACAAGATAAAAGTTCGACTGGCAAAGTTCATATGGTACCCAAAAAGTACAAGAATTAGCTATAATAAGCTAATACCCACAAAAGAAAAAGGAGGCCTAGGCCTTCCTGGTTTTCAATTGTACTATGAAATTATTAATGCAAGTCACATCATGCAGATAGCAGATCATGACCCAATAGGAAATGAATGGTACCCATTATGGATTAAATTATTTCACTGGGATATTATAACTTATAAACTTAATCCAAAAACGATTCCCTTCTTAAAAGAAGAAACTCTTAAGTCAATAAAAATTCACCCATATCTTAATAAACTGTGAAATTTTCAAGAAGCTACTGATATCAATAAATTTAAAAGACCCAGTTACGCTTTTGCAACCAATACATAACAACCCAGATATAAAACTAGCAAACACTATGATAAATCTAGATAAATACCCTTTGATAAAAAATTATACAGTATGGGATTTTTACCAAATAAAAAACCTTCCAATGGAAAATATCATGAAACTACTTAAAGCTAGCAATAAATATAACCTGATAATTAAACAAATCTTATACCTACTAAGTACTATAACCAAAAATATCAATGTAGTTGAGCAAGATGTCAAGTTAGCACAAGTTCTAAAATTGCTCTTAAGTAAAAAGAAAATTACATCAAATACATATAAATTAATAGCAAATATTAAATATCAAAGTACTATTTTTTTTTCAAAGTTTTAGGAAAGAAAAGATAACACCATAACAGACAATCAAAAGGAATTTGCTATGAGAAATACTATGAAACTGACACCAAAGTTAATATACACACATATCACAATCTTCAACAATGCCTACCACACACCTGTCCACCTTAACAAATTCAACCCATCCAAGTCACCCTACTGCTCCTTCTGTCCTAACAAAGAGGCAGATATCCTCCACATCTTTTGAAGCTGCAAAACAGTTTATAAACTATGGCGCTCACTTAGACTCCTTTTAGAGAAATCAGGGTATTCAAAATTCACGTTGTCATGGGAAACAGATATACTGCATATATTCAAATGCAATAATAATAATTTCTCTAAACACATTATAATAACACTATGCACCCTATTAAAAGCTTACATAGCAAAAAACTGGATAGACAGATCAAGACTAACCTGGTCAGAATACAAAAGAATGGCGTAAAAACATATACTGGCCAAGAAGCTTTATACAAAAAGTCAGAAGAACCAAACCTACTATCAAAGGTACTGCAAAGCATTAATTGATATTCTGTCCTAAACAGTATGTTAAATACTAATTATATAAGGATAGTAAACACATCACTTTGTTGAGATTAGTAACCACAATAATTAAGGTGACATATCTGTATATATGTACATAAGGTTCAGTAGAGTAGATTGTTATCATTATATAGGTTGATGTTATACCTCTAATATTGCTCGCAGTTGTAAAATAATGTACAAGAGAACTGCTATACGATAAAAGCTCTTGGACTAACTTATATAACCATATCCTTGTAGTAACACAAATGGCAATTCTACTTAATTTGAATGTTAATGAGCAAAGTGGGCAATAACTATTATTACTTGCTTATGGTATGCACTCTGTAACGTCAACTGTACCACATGTATATGTCTTATCTTTTCTGCATATTTTGTGAACAAATATTTAATATAAAGAAATGCGATAAATAAAGGAGGTGTAGCATGTACTCCCCTTTAGTGGAAAAATTTGGAAAGAAAACTGGTAAGTGAATGAACTGGCTGATGTTAATTTCAGAACCCACTTTAAGTAATAATAATAATAATAATAATAAAAAAAAGGTTTAGTCTGTAAGGAAACCCTCTCTTTATGAAAAAAAATGTAAGGAGTTCTAGACTTAACAGCCTGGAGCTCAGATATTCTTTTTGTTAAAGTTACAGTTACCAAGAAAACAATCTTCTATGATAGAAATTTTAGATCAGATTTGTCTGATGGTTCAAAAGGTTTTTGTGTTAAACCTTCAAGTACAGCTGTTAGATCCCAAGGCAGTGTTGGGTCCTTAATCATAGGTAGCCAAAGAAAAATGTCTTTCATAAAAGCTTTAAAGAATCTAGAGGAAGCCAAGGAAAAAGATAGGTTCCCTGAGTGAAAATTAGAAATTGCTGCAAACTGAAGCTTAATTGTAGAGAAACTTGCTCCTTCTTTAAAAAGGGTTGTCAAAAAATGAAGAATAGCAGAAACTGGAGCAGAAAAAGGGTCAATTTCCTTATCTGATGTCGAAATGGAGAACCTCTTTCATTTGTTCTTGTAAACTCTTTTGGTAGAATCATTTTGAGAATCCAAAGTACTGTCACATACAGGTGAAGAAAGCCTGGACTGTCTATTACTGGAAGTGGAGAAACCATGTGGTTAGCTTGAGGGCTTGAACGTTGAGGGTGTTGAATCCCTGACGGATGAGACAGGAGATCCTGAGTAGGCTTCAACTTCCATGTAGGATAACGAAGGTGAGACTGTAGAAAGGGGAACCATACTTGCTGAGGCCAGAATGGGCAATGAGGATTACTGAGCTCTTTGGCTGACTTGATTTTTATAGAAATTTGGGAATTTAGGGCATAGAAGGTTAAGCATGAAGGAGCCCCAAGAGCCAAGTGTGCATCAGAGCATCTCCTGGTGGGGTGAACTTTACTTGAAAAGAGCGGGATGGATATAGAATAGACCACTGTACTTGAAAAGAGAGGGGCTGATATAGATGGACATTTAGCTAGAGTTCACTGGAGAACCCACATAAAGAAGCATGCTACAGGAAGAACTATTATTGCCATTGACCCTAGTACTTGAAGTAACAACCTTGCTGGTGGAGATGGGTGGGCAATGATATCCTGAACCTGGTTTCTGATAGATGTAACACCATCGAGAGGCAAAGATCTTACCTGTGTTTTGTATACAAAACTAAACAGATGAACTCCAGGCTGTGAACTGGTGTAAGTTGTGATTTGGAAAGATTTATCGTAATTCCCAAAGTTTTGCAAATCTGGAGCAAACAGTTCCTGGCCTGCTGTAGCGGATGCCTGGAAGGGGTGGTGGGAGCCAGTCTAGATATGGAAACATCTGGAATCCCTTCAGTGCTTACCCTCCTATGCCCTAAGTGAGCTGCCACTACTACCATGCATTTGGTAAACACACTGGGTGCTGTGGTGAGTCTAAAGGGCACAGCTCTGAATTGGTAAAGACCGTCTGTCAGCCAAAAACAGAAGCTGTCTTCTGGATTGTCTGTCTATTTTGGTGTGATAGTATGCATCCTGAAGATCTATAGAGCACATCCAATCATCCCTGGGCAGAAAAGGAGGGATGGACTGAACTGTGATCACTTAGAAAGTACAGTTTTGTACCTACCATAAATGTAGATGTTCGAGTGTTCACCCTGCTGCAGTCATCACACTCGGGTTATCCTGCCGTCAGGCGGTCCCGCAGTCGACCCAAATTCCAACGTCTTGGTCTGGCGTCAGTTGCTGTCGCTTCTTCCCTGACGTCAGTGCGCCAGGGGTATATATGAGGCATCTGACGCAATTTTCTTCAGTTTTTCTTGCCCCAGATGTCAGGTGCCCCCAACAGGTAGGCAAAATATATATATATATATATATATATATATATATATATATATATATATATAGCTAGATAAAAATAAAACAATACCCTTAGACACAAGCAAATACACCACAGAGGTAGTATAGGATAGAGTGGTAGAGATAAGTTCAGCTAGTTCAGAGGGGATGGAGGGAGGGTAATCTGGACTGCAGCAGGGTGAACACTCGAACATCTACATTTATGGTAGGTACAAAACTGTACTATGTTCATCGTGTTACCCTGCTGCAGTCATCACACTTGGGTTGAATCCCAAGGCTAAGGATGGGAGGTGGAGTCAAACAGGGTTAGAAGAAGCTAGTAGGCCCTGAAAAACTGCAGTGGCAAAACCAGCTCTAGTCTTAGAATATAGCGGTAAGTGATAGTGTCTGGTGAATGTGTGCACTGAACTCCAAGTTGCAGCTTCCAGAATATCCTTGGTTGGCACTCCCCTGAGAAAGGCTGCTGATGTAGCTGTAGCCCTGTTGGAGTGGGATCTAATGTTAGCAGGTACCGGTTTCCCATGATGTGTGTAGCAGAAACGTATGCAATGTCCTATCCATTTAGAAATGGTCTGTTTTGAGATGGCTTTTCCTTGTGATCCTGTAGCATAGGCTACAAAGAGCTGGTCAGTTTTTCTGAAAGCCTTAGTTTTATCCAAGTAGTAACATAATTGCCTGTGAATGTCCAAAGAGTGCAAGAGTCTTTCTCCTTTGTTCTGGGGATTTGGGAAAAAGGTGGGCAAATGAATGGTTTGGTTTAGGGTCACACTGGATACCACCTTTGGCATAAAGGAAGGGTTAGTTCGTAGAAAGACTCTGTCTTGATGAAAAATGAGGAAAGGTTCCACTGCCATTAGTGCCTGTAGCTCTGAGACTCTTCTAGCTGAGGTTATTGTTAGTAGCAGGGCAGTTTTCCATGAAATAAATTTTAAATCAGCTGAAAAAGCTGGTTAAAAGGGCGGCAGTGTAAGCTTTTCCAGAACAAAGTTGAGATCCCAAGTAGGTGTTGGTGCTCTCCTTGGTGGTCTTATGTTCTTAGTCCCTCTGAGGTACTGTCTTAGGAGTGGATGTGAGAATAAAGGAGAAACCGTGTTGTAATGAGCTGAAATTGCTGAGGTGTGGATCTTAATAGATGAAAAGGAAAGTTTTTTGTGTAACATCTCAGTTAAATATTGTAGAATCTGAGGAATGCAAGAATCTGAGGAATGTTTGGATCAAGGGGATTTTGGCCTTTAGCCTGGTTCCAGGCGCAAAATCTTTTCCATTTGTCTGAATAGGTTTTCCTGGTGCTGGGCCTCCTGGCCTCCAGAAGGACATCCATAACAGCTTTGGATACAGGTGTTGGCTGGTTGTTTAGGTAATTTGCCATGCAGCCAGGTTTAAAGTCTTGAGCTGGCAGTGTAGAATCTGATTGTCTTGCTGTGTGAGCAGGTGAGGAATTTGTGGCAAAATCCATGGTGGGCCGTGGGCCATGTTCCTTAAAATTGGATACCAATGCTGGCGTGGCAAGTCTGGTGCATCGAGTATCATTTGTGGCCTCTCTAATCTGACTTTCAGCAGTACCTTTGCTAGAAGAGGCAGTGGAGGGAAGGCATACACTGTTAATGTTTTCCAACTGAATGAGAGGGCGTCCACTTTCCAAGCTAGTGGATGGAATGTCCTTGTGCAAAACTTTTGAAGTTGGTAGTTGGGGGGCTTGCAAACAGATCTATGTCTGGGCGTCCCCATTTTTGAGCTATCATTGCAAATACTTGTGGATCTAGTTTCCATTCGTGTGGGTCCATGATGTTTCTGCTTAGGTCGTCTGCCAATGTGCTTTTCTTTCTTGGCAGGAATTGTGCTTGTAATTGAACCTGGTAAGACAGTGCAGTGTTCCACAAGGTCATTGCTTGCCTGCATAGACGGTAGGAATGTGTGCCCCCTTGCTTGTTTATGTACCACATTACTATGGTATTGTCCGTCTTTATTATTCTTTGTCCTGGGTGTAAAAGGTCCTTGAAAGCTGTTAGGGCATTCTGTACTGCTAGCATTTCTTTTTGATTGATATGCAGATGCCTCTCATCTGTAGTCCATTTGCCCTGAATGCACTGTCCTGCCATGTGTGCTCCCCAGGCATAGTCCGATGCATCTGTTGTCATAGTTTGCCTGGCTGTGGGTAAGGTGAAAGGCTGACCCTTGTTGAGGTGAGATGCCTGTGCCCACCATAGAAACTCCTGTTGAAGGCAGGGAATGAGTGGTATCATTGTTTCCAAGCTGTGGCTGTGCTGAGTCCATACACTTTTCAGGTACCATTGTAATTTCCTCATATGCAGTTTTGCAAATGGTATTAATAGTATGCAAGATGCCATGAATCCCAAAGCCTGCAGAATTTTTCTTGCAGGGAGTTGGGTCTTTGTTGCCATTATTTTGAAATATTGAGTCAGCTGTTGTTGCTTGTCTGGCGTGAGATAAGCCATCTGGGCCGTTGTATTCAAGCTGGCACCCAGGAATATTATGTTTTGTGAGGGCATTAGTTTTGATTTCTTTTCGTTTACTGTGTATCCTAGGCAACTTAGAAGGTGTTTGACAAATGCCAGATGCTTTAAAAGAATGTCCTTGCTTTCTGCTTGAATAAGGCAGTCATCCAGGTATGGGTATATTTGAATTCCTTTTTGTCTGCAGTATGCAACTACTGGTGCCAGGCATTTTGTGAAGACCCTGGGTGCAGTAGATAAGCCAAAGGGCAGTGCAGAGAATTGATAATGCGTTGAACCTGCAATGAAGCAGAGGTATCTTCTGCAATTTTGTCTGATAGGAACATGCAGCTATGCCTCCTTGAGGTCCAAAGTTACCAGCCAAGCATTCTTGCCCAGCATGGGAAGAAGCTGCTGTAGTGTTAGCATCTTGAATTTTGGTACTTGCAGACAGGTGTTTAGAATTGAAAGATCTAGAATGGATCTCCATGCTTTGTCCTTTCTTGGGACTAGGAAGAGTCTTGAGTAAAATCCTTGTCCTTGCTCCTGTGTAGGTACCTGTTGAATGGCTCTCATGTCCATGAGAGCTGTAATTTGTTTTTGTGCCTCTGCCCTTTGATTTGGTGGCAGGTTTGGCATTCCTTTTATCCCTGGTAAGGTATGAAAGTGGAATCTGTATCCTTGAGAGACAATGTTTAGAACCCATTTGTCTTTTGTGATGATGTGCTAGTTGTCTGCAAAAAAATGCTAATTTTCCTCCCAAGGGAGCTGCCAGGAGAGATTTGCTTGGTAGTTTGAGGATTGAGTCATTGAGTTTGTCTTCTGCTAGCTTGGGGCCTGTCTTCTCCTCCTTTCTGGGTAGCAGTACCCCATTGGCGAGGTTTATAAGGGCCTTGTGACTGACGTCTGCCCCTTGGGCGTCTGTATTTGCCCCTCTGTGATCTGTCAGAAGCTGGAAAGGACCAGTTTTTTGTTGGCCAATTTCTGCTGAAACGAGGGGGTTGTACCTGCAAAAAATCCTTGACCGTTTGCATAGACTTTGCCTTATCCTCCATTTTCTTTAAAACCTCTTCTGCTTTGACACCAAATAATACATCCTGCTGTAAAGGTGCATCCAATAATTTTGCTTTAACATGATCAGGAAGGGTTTGTTCTTTTAACCAAGCATGTCTACATATGACAGAGCCAGTAACAGCTGCTCTACAGGAAGCTTCCAATGAATCAAATCCGCATTGTAAAGTATGTTTGCCCACCTGTTCAGCTGCATGCAACAGATCCTGCATTTCCTTGAATTCAGACAGTTCAGAAAGTGTGCTCATTTTTTGTTTTAACTGAGACATTAGGAATTGCTGATATTTCAACATGTGAAACTGACAATTTAATGCTCTCATAGCAAGAGTTGCTGAGGTGTATATTTTCTTTCCCCATCTATCTAGGGCTCTGGAATCCCTTTCAGAGGGCACAGGATTTTTAGCCATAGAAGCTTTAGCTCCCTTAGGACCCTGGGAAATTGTTTCTGCGTCAGCTACAGGGCTTTTATAAAGGAATTTGTGAGAGTCAGGTACTCTGTAGTATCTGTCTGGTTTGGCTGGAGCAGGAGGTAGAGAGTCTGGATTTAAACTAGACTCCAAGTAAACATCATGCACAATATCTAAAACAGGAGGGATAGCAAGAGGTCTGTGCTGGGGTAGTAAAAGGAACTCTCGGAGCCTTTTCTTAGAATCAGAGTAGTCCTGGCCTTCCCAGTGGAAATGTTCCCTCATGGTATGTAAAGTTTCCCCAAAGGAGTAGTCTTCAGGGGGAGATGCTGAGGGAATGGAGACTTCAGCATCAGAGTCTTCATAAGGTGGAAAAGTGTAATCCTGTTCCTCAGAAGAATCTGAGGAGAGTGAAACCTGACCAGAGGAAGCATAATCCTCCTCTTGTCTTGATCTTTTATTAGGAGGGGGATGGGAACCCCTGATTAGGGTAATCAAATCTTCAGCCATCTTAAGCATCTGTTTCTTAGGCATGGGGCCCTTGAACTATAGACTGATGTACATTTTTCTTAGGTTTTAAAGGAGTTTTAAGCTTAGCATAAGATTTAATGGTGAGTGTAGTCGGTCTGAAGACACCTTCTGCAACCGAAGGTGTTTCCACTGCACCGGGGTCTACTTCTGCTCCGGTGTCGGAAGATGGCTGCGTCGGCCTAGTAGGCTCCGCTTGGGAATCCACAGTTGTCTGGGGTTCCAGTTCTGCGGTCGTCAGGGGCTGCGTAGGCGCCTCACTGAAAACTTGTTCCTAGGCTGCCTGTCCTTATCCTTGCGTTTTTTATGTATGGTGGTCGTCAGCTGCTCCAACGGCATGATATAATTAAATTTCCTACCAAAGTAATGCCGTGCGAAGTCAAAATGGCGTTTGATAGTTCGTTTATTAAACCTAGCACAAAACCGACAACCTGTGACGTCGTGGTCTGGGCCTAGGCAAGGAATACAATAGGAATGGAAGTCCTTATGAGGTATTTGCTTCCCACAAGAAATGCAATTGTTAACTTTTTCTGACATCGGACTGAGGCAAGAAAATGTTCCCCAATGGGGTACTTAGCTTTATTGGAGACTTCGGACTGAAATTCAAATCAAAAATCTCAGGTGTCGGCCGACCGGCACTTGCGAACTGCTTCTGCTTCGGGCACCGCGCGGCAAGAAAGACTGAAGAAAATGGCGTTGGATGCCTCTTATATACCCTGGCGCACTGACGTCAGGGAAGAAGCGACAGCAACTGACGCCGGACCAAGACTTTGGAATTCGGGCCGACTGCGGGACCGCCTGATGGCAGGATAACCCAAGTGTGATGACTGCAGCAGTGTAACACGATGAACATCTTTGTTTCTTTACATACTGGTTCAAATTACTTACATCCAAAATGGGTCTGAGGTCCCCTGTCTTCTTTGGCACTAAAACGAAGCATGAATAAGTTCCAAATCCTTTCTGGTGTGGTGGGACCTCCTGGATGACTCATTTTTCCTGCATCTTTTGGATTTCTAATGCTACTGCGGCCTTCCTCTGATTGGGTGGAACATCAGGAAGAAGGGTAAATGGTATGTTATTCTTGATACCAATAAATCTTGTTATACTTGCCCAGGCATCTGGGTGCAAAGAGAAATGATGCCCAACTGCCTCCAGAGCTAAACAGTTGGGCAGCACTTCAGGAGTGTTGAAAGGTAAAGGGCCTGTCTGAAAAAGAATTTCTAAAGCCCTGGTTCTGCAGGCCGCCTCTGCCTCTAGGGGAATGTCCACCGTTAAAATTTATTCCGCTGCCTCTGGAGGAATTATCCCCATGTGAATCCTGAAAAGCTCTCTGAGATTCACCAAACCACATTTTATTACCGCCTCTCTGGTTCCTACAGAAGGTTCTCTGAGGAGTAGAAAACTTGATCCCTATGGCAGACAGGGTCTTTCATCTTGTTCACTGCAGGTAAGCTTATCCTTTACTGATGGACCGAACAAGGAAGTGTCATCAAATGGGGTGTTAATACAGGACGTCTTAAAAGGCTCCACAAAGAAGCATAGCCACATCCAGGCATGTCTCCTTATGGTGATGACTAAACTGGCTGCTCATGAGGTACCTACAGCTGTGTGAGAGATTAATCTCATTGAAATGTTTGATATAGATAAATGAGTGGCCAGTTAAGAGGATGTTCTTTTGAAATCCTCATCAGACATGGACTCGGAGTATTTGAAATTTCCTCAGTCAAATCTCTCTGAAGTCTGGTAAAATGCAACAGGTAGTTTAGTGACCTCAGGGTGAAGCTAGCTGAGGCAAACACTCACTTTCCAAATCTGTCCAATGTTCTAAACTCCTTGTTAGGCAGATGAACAGAACAGCTCTGTTCTGCTAGCTCTTTCTTAGTGGCTGCCACCACCACCATAGCAGCAAGTGGGACTCCTTTGCTCCAGTGGAGTCCGTCTGTAGGTGGGGCTAAAAAGTTGTTGAGACATTTGGGGATGGGCTTTATCATATCTAGCTCCTTCCATGCCCAGTGGGGAACCAGATAAATAAGTTCATCTGCCAGGAGGGGAATCACCCAAGACGTAGATTAGCCAGAACCAAAAGCCTCCAAGAACACCAACTCTTCAGGTGATGGATTCTGGGATGACTAACCACCTTTCTGTTTCAGGATTTCTAAAATATCTCCAAAGGAGATGTCAACCCGTGGTGACCTGGGGGATCCCTCTCCTTCATCAGTCAGTATCCTCCATGATGGACACCACAGGGGAGTCTATGTGCCTCCTTTTGTACATTCTCTTCTGCTGTACTTCCTCCATGGGATGTTCTTGGGAAGTGTCAGATTAGAGAGACAGTTTCATCCTCATTTCCAATCACATCTAAGCCTAATTGTTCTCACAGAAGGTTAACAGCAGTGCTAAAATGAAGATTTCCAGATTTAGAGGGCAATATTGCTCAGACTGTGGTAGGACCCAATACACAGGAGCCAACTTTAATTGCTGCAGTTAGCTAAAACTGACTGCAAAAACTGGGAGGCAGAAGTCAAGGAAGTTGTCCAGTTAAACTGCTTAAAGGGATCAGAAAAACCATTAACATTTTCTAGTACTTGGTTATGGGTTATTGCAGCTTTTAGAGTAATATAATTTGAGAAGGAACATGGAATCTCAACTGCCTAGACATAGTAAAGCTTTACTAAGTTTAGTGCTACTGGCTGCTAAAAAAATAATTATTGGAAAATGATAATCAAAAGCTAAACCAACTGTAATTGAAATACTAAGTGTTGTAAAAAAGATTAAAGAACTGGAGATGTAACTGCCTATGTAGTAAGTGATGGCTTAATTAAAAAAAGAACTGCAGATGTGACCTTTAGAAAAAGTAAAGAAGCAAATTACATAGAAATAAACTGAATTTTTGTGAACGACAAATTTAGAATAATGTTCAGGAAGGGGAGTGAAACTTAAGTGAATGCAGGAAATGATTCACTGAATGATAACTGTTAAAAAAGAAAACATATGTATACCACATAAAAAAGTCATGACAGCTTGTTTTCTATTAATGTGTGTGTACCTACGTCATTGTTTAAATTGTGATTTAATAAAGAAGTTTAAAAACCAAAAGTAACAACAAATTTGTAAATTATGTATGACAATGATGTTAGTGAAAATTCTTAATTTACAAGACAGTAAATCCTTGTGTGTGCAAACAATGCAAACAGAACCTTAAGGTGTGGAACAGCTAGAAGCTTAAATATTAGATAAAGGATTACGACCTGGTCACATATCATAAAGCATATAATATGTGTTCAAGACATGGATGCCAACAGATCACCTTACAAATTGTTAAGCAATATACACGGCCGGCCTTAGGCATAGGCGAAGGCCTTAGGCATAGGGGAACTAGGCGTCTGCCTAGGGCGCCGTACAGGCCGGCCTCAAAAGGATGCAATTTACGGACTGGAGTTCTGTTTTGACGACCCTTAACCGGGAAAAGCCGAAAAGACAACAACATTTTTTTTTTTTAATTTCACCGCCGCCCAATTTGCACTTTCATAACTTTGGATTGCTGTGTGCACAAACTATATATATATATATATATATATATATATATATATATATATATATATATATTACTACTGCCTAGCATAATTACAATGCCCAGCAGACAGGACACCCGGCTATTTTTTTTTTTTTTGTGTTCTTAACTTCTTAAAACACTTTAAACTGTGCAAGTAAAATACGGACTAGTGAAAACATCATTGCAGAGAAAATACTTAATTATCGACAACACTCCTAACATTTCATATAATAATTAAATATAACATTAAAAACATAATCGAAAGTAAAAGGAAGAAGTCTTTTAATAAAGTTTCACCGCTCGTTTATTTATTTAATGTCTATAAACAATCAAGAGTCTTTCATTTGAAATACTTACATAAATGTAACAGCTTGCCCAGTGACAAAAATAACTATTTCAGCAGCATAAAACAGCAGACAAAGGAACAACGATAGAAGGGCTAAACGCAATAAAGACCCGTAGAGCTCATTACCTGAGGAAAGGCGTGAACCGCTTATTTATGGTTGTGTAATCCAATATTCATCCTCTTAAGCTCCAGAAATCTAGACAAAAACTAAAATAATGGGGGACAAAGGCTGAAAATCTGAAACTAAATGCAAGTTATTCATTGCTTTTACTCCTCAGTGATTTGCCGAAAACCACAAATTTAACGAGCAGCACACTAGAAATGTGGGCAAAAATCTGGACATTTCACAGATATGGCAGTTAGCTGTAACAATGTGGCTATGCTATGCACTGCACTGTTATATCAGTTTGGAACGTTATGTCGCACAGAGTATATCAGAATGTCTAAATGGAACCGCAGTAAGGTTAACGGTAGCCCTAAGCGGGTGTTAACACCCGGCTACGTTGTGTTCTTAACTTCTTAAACACTTTAAACTGTGTAGGCAAACTACAGACTAGTGAAAAAAACACTGAAAACAAAATACTAAATTATGAACAACAGTCCTAACTTTTCAAATAATAATTAAATAATAACATTTAAAAAGTAATCGAAAGTGAAAATAAGAATTATTTCAGAAAGTTTCATCTCTCGTTTATTTCTTTAAATATCTACAAATAATCAAGCGTATTTCATTTGAAATGTTTATAAAAACGTACCTGCTTGTCTGGCGTTATAAATAACTATTTCAGCGACAAAAGCGTTAGAAAAAAGCAGACGGAATGATTAGAAGCAAATGAGTCTTTGCCGAAGGAAATACAAGGTCGGCTTATTTATGGTTGTGCAGTATGAGAATAGTGGGGTTATCTGACAGTGTAGTAATAGTAGTGGTAATATTGTTTGGAAAGTTGTTCCATAGCTTTTTTGTTGAGTTTGCATACATCTGTAAGTAGTCTATCTGCAGAACAGAGATTTCTGATGGGAACATGGATATGCAAAAAAGATGTTAAGGCAGGACAGCTGTCAGGTTTGTATATTAGCTTTTTGTGCAATTGTAAGTTGTAGGTAGTCAAGATAGAGGGGAAATTCTAGTCAGTTTAGCTTTTTAAGGGTGTTTTCATGCATAAATTGCCCCAGCTACAGTGCAAAAGCTGCTTGGTATTGCCACCCATACAGCTTGATTCTGTGCATTAGGTGAAACCTACCTGGCCTCCATTAAGAGTCACGGTGATGAGTCCCTCCCGGCAGAATGGGTAAGCTGCTGTCATCCATTCATTCCAACCTGCCACAGCTAGCACCTTCACCTCCTAGATCACTAAGCGATCCTTGGCTACTTTTGTTTTAGTCAGGGCTTTATCCTTTTGATCTCAAACGTTAGCAACAACTTCCCTTCAGGCATTTGTCAAGACTTACAAAAAGCCATTTACACCAAATAAAGTTGATCATTATGTGGATGGTATTCTTCCACTGGTAAACCATGCCAAATAAGAATGTCTCATCTCTGGCAAGCATATATGAGTGTGTGATTAAACAGGGCACCAACAGGAAAACTGTGAAAGAAATCATTAGCGTGGAGCTACTGCACATGAGATAGTGATTTTCTTGAATCAGGTAGATATATATATATATATAAATATATATATACATATACATACATACATACATATATATATATATATATATATATATATATATATATATATATATCATCCCCGTTGGGAAAAACCCAGTTCTCATGAACTACTACATCGATGGTAGTCCACTGAACACAGAAGGCATTATAAGAGATCTGGGAACACAGGTTGACAGCAACCTCTCTTTTGACCACCACACTGCCACTGTGGTCAGAAAGTCCTTCTACGATGCACATCTCATTACTAAGGGTTTTGCATCCAGGAAGAAAGAGGTCATTGTCTCCCTCTACTCTACCCTCATTAGGCCAATCATCTAGTACAATGCCCTATTTGGCATGTACCTCACTAGACACCTGCAACAACTGGAAAGGCTGCAAAAGTACTACACAAAGAGGATCCTAGGCCTTAAACACTTGTCCTATATGGACAGACTCAAAAAACTCCAACTATTCTCTGTCTCATATCGTCTACTTAGAGGTGATCTCTGCTTGACTTACAAAGCCATGTCTGACCCAGCTCTGTTAGAAATGGTACATCTAAAGAAATCTCAATTCCTCCACACCACACACTCCAGAGACCTCAACCTCATTACCACAATCAACAGAACGTGCTGCAGGAACAGGTTCATAACCCAGAGACTGCCCATGCTATGGAATAGACTTCCCATACATGTCAACCACAGCACCTCACTGGCCCTCTTCATTATTTATGTATTTGTTCATTCATCTGATGTGTACACAGTCATATAAATGGCTGTAAGTAATGGTTACATCTGTGAGTGTTTGTATATGTGTGTGTGTGTGTGTGTGTGTGTGTGTAAATACTTTATTCCTGCATCCACAGTAGTTATTGTGTAAAGGCCTTAAGAAATCTATTGTAATAAACAGTAACATATGAGCCATATTCTTTGGGTATGATCTATGCTTTTATTATTTTATTGAAAGTTCACAGTGTTTTCATTATTTAGCAGTGAATTAATTGGACATCATGAAGTCTAAGAGTAATAATATTCTAACTATGAATAATTAAATTTTTTGTATGCATGTAGGTGTAAATGCACTGTGTTTAGGTTACAACCGTTTGTCTGGCAGCTACTGCAGGTGAGTTAGGGTATGAGCTGTTAATGAGCTGCTTCTTTTAGTATATGGTTTGATTCCCTCAGCCTTTGTTTGTCTTCCATGTGACTCTGCACAATCATTTCACTGAACAGCACACCTGGACTGCTACAGAAAGGGTGCAATTTTGTCCAGTGGGTTGTCCCAGTTTGTCAGCAAATGCTTTACAGATTTGTCTTTTGATTTATTGCACTATTCACAAAGCTGCTAATTAGTGCTTCACTGTATGCTACTTCATAACAAATCCCAGCAGGTTACTTGTTGTTTATTAGGTCACCAGATCCAGTTTCAATACTAGGAAGTTTTAAGAGAAAAGGACTTTACTGTTGTTCATGCTAAGTCTGTTTTCAACAATTTTGTTTGTTTAGTAAATGGCTGTGAATGCTTTTGCTATAAAATTTGAAATACGGTTTAAAATTAAAATCCAAATCTCTGATCAGTGCAAAACAAGCACAGTTTGCTGCTCTTGAATTTGTATTATGAGATTTTTTTCTCTTTTTCATGAGACAAAAATGTCTTTGTGCTATTCTCTTACTTTATTGTATTATCTACCAACTTGATTTCTTACTGAAACATAATAATACTTCATCATGCCTTTGATATAGGGCAGCACTGATACTACTGTCAGTATACCCTGTGTCTAGATAGACGTCCTTATCCAGCTGTGGATATGCCAGGCATGTGGCCTAACTCAAGATATCCTTTAAAGCTTTCATATCTTTTTCTTGTTCTTTCCCTCATACCCAGGGTTCTGAGTTTTTCAGCAGCTTGGTAAGGGGATATGCTACTTTTACATTGTCCTGAATAAACTGTCTTGAGTAATTACATATACCTAGAAGGCTTCTTAGTCTCATCTGTTTTTTTTTTTGGAGGGTAGATTCATTGGTTAGCCTATATATTGTTGTTTTGAATGCATAAACCATCTGGCCCAATTTCATACTCTAGATACTTGCCCTTGTTTCAGTACCACAATCCTTTTGTGGGGGGACAATTTGGCCCCAGCATTATTTTGCTGGTTTAACACATAGGTCACTTTAGCAACAGGATCGCTTTTGATTAGTTCATCCTCTTAAATCAGATTCCCTCTACTTTCTGTATCAGGCATGGTCATGTGCAGGAAGACACTGAAATCTGCAGCTGAGTTCAGTCTTCCAAATGACACCTACTCCAAAGGTACTGTTTTCGACCAAAGGAGAAAGCCAATTTGTAGGAGTCTTGGGGATGGACCTTGAGGGTCCAGAATCCATTTGAGATATCCATTGTAGTAAAGTGTTTTGCATTCTCAACCCTAGTCAAGCATTGATCCATAAGCTTCTATTTTCTGAAGACATGAATTTTATAGTAAAGGATGTGTGAAGGAGCAACAGATAAAGCAGGTTTATTAAAGGGAATTTCCATCTTCACTTGCAGTTTAAACTACATTACAAGGTATCCTTTCTTCTATGCATTTAAATAATTAAAGAAAATGACTGGACTGGCTTTCTTGGGGAGTGACCAACCTGTGGGCGTGGCTCGTAGGGGTGTTTCGTGAATATGACATGGGTGGGGCTTAAAGGGCGCCAGAGCACTACTTCGCCTAGGGCACCATATCATCTAAGGCCGGCCCTGTATATATATATATATATATATATATATATATATATATATATATATATATATATAAAATCAAGCACTCCATTTTTTTTTTAGAGAGTAATCAAGGACTCCATGGACTATAACTAGTTACTTTTCTCTTTTCTGCATGTGGGGAAAGAAGGATGATTACTTCTACTTAAGCTTGCAATGGAGGATGGTGAAAATGAATTCAATGATGTAGGATTGAGAAAGGTCTGTTTTTATAATGCCTGAAACATTGTAAATATACAGCTTTCACTGACACATCTGGGGCTTCTAAAGTATTTCTAGTAGGTACGAGTGGAAAAATGAGAGTGAATTTATACATGACAACAGTGTTAAAGAATATTCACAAACTGTAAGGTTTGCCACTGTTAAATTAAAAGTTATATATAAAAATGAAAAAAAAAACCCACTACAAATGACAAAAAAATCAATAATATTTATTAAATGCTTTTGTCTCCCAAAAACCTTACAATAATACTTCTTCAGCACCAATTAATTTTGATTAAACAAAAGTTTAAATGGTAGAAATTCAAAACATGATCAACATGTAACCAATCAAAACACAGGAAATGCTAATCACACATACACACACACACACAAAGTAAAGATAAAAGTTTAAAATATAATAAAATAGTAAATGGTTAAGTTCAAAACATATTTAATACTTGTGCTCTCATTAATACCATGGTGGTAACTGGCATTTAACTTCAGCTGCCAAATTACTTAATTTTTTCCAACGACTCCTCATAGTCACCACATATCTGGGCCTCTTTCAGTGCTATCATAGTAAGCAAAAATACTTTTATATTAAATATTGCTGTCATTGTGTTCTCTTCTAAAGTACACTCAAACTTAGTTTTCTTGGGGTTTTCCCAACAAAAAATCCACCATGTTACATGGACTGTGCTTACTACTACAACTGTATTTTTGTGGCATAGTAACAGCTGTTCTCCATATGTAAAATGGAAATGTATGGTTCTTCATTTATAACTCTACAGTACGAGCAATATCCACACATACATACACACACACACACACACACACACACACACACACACACACACACACACACACACACACACACACAAATATACTCTTGGGTTCCTTAGATGTGAGCATAACACCTTGCTTTCTTTCTAGAATATCTTTTACATTACAAGGCCTACTTGAAATAAACTTTGGTTTCTCACCCACAGCTTTATACAGTGGTTACTTACTCAATAAATTTTCTAGTTGTTGGTTACTGTCTGATCTGAAACCGAAGGACAAGAAAGCGATGAGTAACCACAGTACTATAAAAGCTGCTATAATCAAGTGCTAGAAAATTTTAATGGCTTTTATGATCCCTTTAAGCAGTTCAACTTGACAGCTTCCTTGACTTATGCTTCCCAGTTTTTGCACTCAATGTCGGCTAGCTACAATTAAAGATGGCTCCTGAGCAACACTGCCCTCTAAATCTGGAAATCTTCATTTTAGCACTGCAGTTAACCGTCTGTGAGAATAATTGGGCTTAGATGTGATTGGAAAAGAGGATGAACAACCTAAAAAGGAGATGACTTACTACTGTTAGTTCAGGATCCACAAAAGATTCCTAAGGAGTGGTACATTCTACAAACATGCTAAGAAGTCTAAACCCATAGACTAAAGGTGGCAAACATCAATATCATTAGGGTCTATGTTTACTCATCAAAGGTTCTTTCCTCGAACCTCTGATGAGTGAACACTAGACCTCGAATATTCATTAATTGAACATTCACTTCAGCGAATGTGTGAGATGGGGAAAGTAACTAACTGGCCAAATTTCCCCATCACACACACACACACACACACACACACACACACAAACACACACACACACACTGCAGTATTTCAAACCCACCCAGGAGGGGGGCTTTGCCCTCAACACCCCCCTAAATGTACACACCAATTTCAAGACTGCACAACAGTGGGGAAAAGGGCATGGCAATAGTTGGCCAACATCAGGAAATTTGCCCTCTTCCCCACTGTAGTGCCATCTTGGAGTTGGTACATATACTTGGGGGGGGGGCAAAGTCCCACACATGGGGGGTGGGTTTGAAACATTGCTGTACGTGTGTGAGGGGGGAAATGTTGGCCAACTAGTTACTTTCCCTGTCTCACACATTTGCTGAAGTGAACGTTTGATGAAAGTTCAATGTGTTGTTTTCACTCATTGGAGGTTCGAGGAAAGAATCTTCGATGCGTAAACATAAACTCATATCATTAATGCACACATTCATTCCTTTGATGGCCTGCAGCCAACACTGTATATATTTGCTTGCTGTTAGTCTTTGATGACCAGGATGGTCCACATGGGAAACGTCCTTCTTTCACAAAGGGCATGAAAAGACACCTCCCCCACACAACTCATTCTACAAGACTTCAACAATGCTGACTCTATGCAAGATCATTTCATATTTGTGTATCACAGACTAATCAAGAAAAATAAATAAATCTAAACAGCAATTGGCTCAGACATTAACAATGCTACCTCAGAGGTCTTGATTCTCCAATATGATTTTTGGTTGGGACATCATCTGTGTAAAGTCTACATGGGTGTTTAATGGATGCTCCATTTTTACCAAAGTTATGCTACAGTTGAAATGGTGATTCTCCACACTGCCCAAAGGCCTGTATGCATATATCTGTGTGTTTGCATCTTCCAGTGGGTTAATGCTTGGTTCATGATGAGTTTCACTGACTTATGATGACTGTGTGCTGGGATAGGTTCCAGGTCCTCTGTGACCCACAAATGGATTAATAAGGTTATCATAGAATATGCAAGACATCCTCTCTATTATCAGGCTACACCTTCAACATGAATAGAATCCACATCCAGTAAATTTCAAGTATCAACTACATAGTTTATATTTGCAAGGTTACATAGGTTAAACCGTATCAGGAGTACAGAAATATGACAATCACTATTACTAAGACTTAAGAGATATGACACAGGGGTGTTATAAGCAAGAGATGTACAATGGGTTAATCAGATGTGCGAGTAGCAGTAGTTCAAGTGACAAAAAAGATGGAGTGAGCTGAGCAAAAAGCAAAAGCAGTAGTCAGAAGGGAAAAGGGAAAGAATCAAGCACAGATAATCAGAGGTAGGAGAGAACAGCAAGGGCAAACTGTTTTTGAGGATATAAAAAAGTGAGACAGAAAATGCCTAAAATTACAAGAACGAATACCAAAAAAAATGAGCAGTTTAGTCAATGGGTTTGGAGAATCAGTCATACTGAGAATACTGTCATAAGTGAGTTACATCACCTCAGCAAATGCAACTCTAACAAAGTACAAAAACATTGCGTTTAACATTAATGTAAGATGCAATGATCTTAAAGTGAGAACAATTACGTAGGGGATATGACAGTAGAGGTGGGATTGCTCGCTGCATTAATTCTGTTTTACTGTAATTAAACTTATGAATTTTGCATATTCTGGCTTCTGATATCCATCACTTATGGCTCAGTCTTTTGTTATTCAGGATTTTGCAATAAAGTCAAAATAAGGCCAGATAGTTGCCTATGTTCTTCAAGATAAACACTCTCTGTTCATTACATGATATGATTAAAGCACAGTGCAAGTGGAAATATTTACTTTACATCTGTTGATAACAAACTAAGAAATTATCTTGGAGTTTTATGAATGAAGGTCTTCATGGAAAGTAAATGGTCCTGGGAGGGAAGTGGGTGCAATTCTACAATTATTTTGCTAATATTTTTTACAATTATAATTTATCAAGTTTCAGACAGCTTTAATGGAGGTAACAACAGTTTTTCCACCAAGAAGCTAAGGCCCCACATAACAGCAGTATATTTCCTGAATGGTTGGATGGGTAAAATTAAATACATCTCTGAGGGAGTACACCAATCTTTTCCTCCCACGAAAGCTGAATCTTCTTTGAGAGAATCAAATTAATCAGATGCTAATGCTCTTCTCATCAGCAGAAACATACATCTTCACAGTCCCTCTTGTGTCAGCCCTGGGAAACTTCTACGATGACATTGCGCAAGGAAGGATGAGGGAAACCCAGGACAGAAATCATGAGGCCATTCCCATTATTTAGAAGTAGCAGCAGTGTCGCAGAGCCTAACTACCACACTGGCCTTATTTTCAGCCGAGATTAGTAATGTTTTATTTACAATCTTAGAACAGTACAATAACCTGAAAAAGTAGATCCCTTACTTAGATCTGCTTTTTGAGGCTAAACAGGATAGGTGTATTGTTTGCTTGTACTATGTGAGGCAAAATAATGATATCATCATGTGCACTCTGTTGTGACTTTGGTGACATCAACCATGGTTGTGGGAGAAAGGCTTTGAGGGACTTCTCTTAAGTATAATAGTCAAATATTTAAAACAACATAGGTCTCCTTCCTCCTATTTAGTAAAGTGTCACTATTTTTATTAGCTCGGAAGCTCGAAGTTTCAAAACTTGAACGACAAATGGTTATGACCATAAGATCAAAGTTTTGAAACTTTGAACATTTTGAATGGAGATAGCCGTGCAGCATGGAACAGGAAATTTACCATTTTCCTTACTGGAGTGTGATCTCAGAGATAGTATATTTATTTAGCAGGGGGTGGGGGCACAGGGGGGTTGCCCCCTGCAAAAATGTAAAAAAAAAAATTGTTTTTATTTTTTTATTATAATTTTGAAGTTTCAGAACTTCGATCTTATGGTCTTGACCATTTGCAGTTTGAAGTTTTGAAACTTCAAGCTTGTAAATTAGATCCATAGGAAGACAACTTCAAGCAAGAACAAACCTCCATCACAGCATGAAAAATGTTTTCCAGTGACCACAAAATGAGTACACCCTCTGAATTTTGCTTCATATTCCCAGGAACCAGGGCCCCAAACTGCCCACATTTGCCCCTCCCCAAAAACACCCACATCTCTACAAGAAGCAGAAGACCAGACAAAGACACTCAGGCTTCTCCAAGAGTATTTTGCCTAACCTTCAAAAGTTGCCTTTTTCTGCTGAAGTTGCCCCACCCTGACTCCTTCAAACAAAACAGTACACTATAGGCAAACTGCCAATTAAGTTTTATAGGATAGCTGCTAAAACATAATCCTAACAAGCCAGATTTCCTTTGAAATTTTTGACAAAGATCAGCCTCTAAACCCTAATTTCTCAGGCTGAAAAAGGAAATGGAAAAACAGGAAGTGCCATCTTTGGCTTCCCCCAACCTCTCACTATCTCTCTCTCTCTTTATTACAGGTAGTTACTAGGCTTGTGGTTCAGGAGAACACTTGGGAGTCTAGCCAAATTTCCCAATTTCCCCAGAATATGGCATGGTTAAGTGAATTGCTCAGTCACACAATAAACAAATAGAGGTTAGGGATTTCAAACCCTGGATTACAGAAACAGCATGTAAACAGCTCATGACCTTAATCCTCTGTGCTGCCACTTAATAATTTAAGCTGATCAGGGAAATGATGGGATTCTAGCATGCAGTCCAAGGCACACATTGACACAGGCTATTTGAATATCTGATTTTTTTCAGAACTGCAACTAAGGATCACACATTCATTCAAATATTTTCTTCCTTGTTCTGAAAGAAGCCCTAAAAAGAGATTAGTGCTTCATTACTCTGCAACGACTGCTAACATTTTCCACCAAAAGATGATTAAGTTTAGGTGAAACATTCTTCGGCAGTATAAGTGGTTTCCAGAGCTACTTAATACTTTTAAACATGCCCAAATGTATAAGTAAAGATTTTAAAGTCATTTGCAAATTTTATGAAGGCAATATTATGATTCAGGTGTGTGATATGACTGACTGAGGCTCCTTAGTCCTTTCACCTGCTGTTAAATCAATCCTTTCCCTTCATATTCTGACTATGTTATACAAACTTTAATCAAAGTTTAAAAGTTCCCAAAATATTGAAGGATCATGCCCCCTATTAAATGGTCTTGTATTCCAGACCACATGGGCAAATATATGTCTATTTCCTCAATCCTGGGACTGAAAAAAACATACCAGACTCCTCACAAAACAAAATATTCAGGGACTGTTACTAAGCAAGTGATGCATTTACTGACAGAAGACATAATGATGACACAACTAGCAAACTGATGGACACAGTTTCTAAAATGTTAACAAATACCGTCTCTCTTAAAATGATTAGCTTATGAAATATATAGTGCAATGGCTAGGCTACTGCCTTCTCCACGTGTATAACAGACTCACAAGGCTATAAATGTTAGATTTTTTCCTAAGATGCACCATAAGATGAAAGTTATTGCACTTTTTCACATGATCCCCTCGCTTTAAAAATGAAATAAAATCAATACTGGAGAAGCTAAAAGAGCAAGGACTGGAAACACAATCCATCCATAACATGCACTGCTCCAAAGTCTGCAACTTACTTGTTTTTTTTTTTTTTTTCCCCCTGGTATTCCTTTTTTTTTTTTGTAAATATTTTTATTCATTTCCAAAAAACAAGAAATCATGAATGCAGGTTATTTATGACAGTGAAGTATTTACAAATTATTTAAAAAGGTAGGCTAAAACCTCTAAACAGATATCAAACATTAAAACCAAAATAAAGTATTTACAAGGGTGTCTATTGTTGGCATATAATTGACTTTCTATACAATTGTTTCCTGATTATAATCTGCTACAGTCGTTACTCTCCAGCATTTCAGTTACTTTTTGCCATGCTATATATAATGATGCAGTTCTTTCAGTTCTTCCTTTAATAGTGTTCATTTCCAATTGCGATACTGCTGACACCATATTCATGAATTGCTTAAAAGTTGGAGAAGCTTTGGATTTCCAGTTTGATGTATTGTTCTTCCTTGCAATGTCTAGGAGAGTCCACAAGATTACATATTTTGTTCTTGGTACACAGTCAGGTACAGGTGCATTAAACAAAATAATAGATTTGGAAATCTGGAATTTGTCATTGAATACCATTTGCAGAAAATAATTTATTTTATCCCAATATGGTTTAATCAAATGGCATTCGTAGAACATATGTTGCCAGTCTGCTTTTAATGATAAATCACATCTCCAGCAGCCAATACTTTTCTTAAACATAAGTTCCATTTTATGAGGGGTTACGTAAGATCTGTGTATGAATTGCCATGTAAAGAGTCTCCAATGTAATGAAAGTGATGTCTGCTTTGGAGAGAGAAGAATTAATTTTTTGTCTCTGTCATTTGGCACATGTCCATTAATTGATCTATAATAATTCCATATTTTGCCATTATTATAAGGTTTTATTTTTTTGTTTTATAAATAGATGATAAGTATCCCTTTCCAGTAATGGGTTGATTCATTAGTAATATTATATGTTCTATAAGATTAGAAACATTCTGTCTTATTGATGGTTGCATTGTTTCTTGTTTGCTTAACATATACTGTCTTAATTCATGTACATGTAGCCATGAACTATTTTCCATATTTAATTTCCGTTTAATTTGGTCTATTGTCAGAAGTTTTCCAGAGTTTACCAATTGATGCCAATATATTAATCCCTTTTCTTTAAGCATGTTGACTACTTCTACATCAAATGTTATTATATTACCTTGTGTGTACACTACTGGATATAATAAAATGACCATGCTTTAATATCAGGATTGCTATTAATAAGATTTTGGAAAATTTTTAATGTATAAGTAATGTATTTGGAACTTATATTTTTATACTTATGTATCATCATATATTCCTTCATCAGCCAAAGAAAATTGTTTGGTAAGAAATCGGTATACTTATTTGCTACTACAAATCCTGATTTTAACCAGATTCTCTCATGAACTAGCTTCCATTTTGATTTATATTTTGTATTTAGCCATAATGATATTGTTTTAATAACAAATGAATGCAAATATACTTCTATGTCTGGCAAACTTATGCCACCCATATCCCAATCATCTAGATGATATTTCATAGCTATCCTTGTTTTTTTTTGATGCCATAGGAATCTTACCATTAAATCATTTAATTGTTTTAGCTGCGATTTAGCTGGTGGCAAAGAACAAGCTTGTATAACAAAGAATTTTTGGAAATATGATCATTTTAATTATATAGAGCCTTTCTTCCATTGAAAAGAAGAACTTATTCCATCTTTGTATTAAATTTTTAATATTATTTAAGGTCTCTTTATAATTTGTTTCAATTGTAGTATCTAGGTTAGTTATTATAATTCCCAAGTATTTAACTGTATTATCGGTGGGGATATATTTATGATATTTTTTATTTAGATCTTTTTTATTAGTATTTATAAGCAATACATTTGTTTTGTTCTCATTAAATTTAAAACTCGAAAAGTTTTGAATTGAGTCCCATAATGCTTTTAAAGAGCTATTATTATTCTTTAAGGTAATTAAAATATCATCAGCAAAAAGTTGAATTTTAAGCTCTAGGCTGCTGTCTAACTGTATTCCTTCAATATTTTTATCCATACGTATACTATTTGCTAAGGGTTCAATGACTAGCGCAAACAATAATGGAGAAAGAGGGCAGCCTTGTTTTGTGCCCTTTGTTATTTTAATAGATTTAGACAGACAAGATCCCAGTTTTATATAAGCCAATGATTTTATTAACAAGGTGAAATTGTTTGAGAAGCCATATTCTTCTAAAACTAACCATAAATAATCCCAGTTCACTGAATCAAATGCGCTATTTATGTCTACACTAATAACATTCATTTTGTTTTTTGTGACATTTATATAATCAATTAAGGAAAGAATTATTTTGATGCTGCCATAAGTGTTCCTATCTTTTATAAAACCTGTTTGATCCTCCTCTATCAAAAATGGTAGCAATTGCTTTATTCGAGCAGCATGTATTGCCATAAAAGTTTTATAATCTATATTAAGAAGTGAAATGGGTCTGTATGATAAACATTCACTGGGATCTTTACTTTGTTTCAGAATTGGTGATATTAATGTGTACTTCCAAGAAGGAGGGATGTCTTTACCATTTTTAACAGATGTAAAGACTTTCAATAACAACCGCAAAGCCTCATTAGATAGTAATTTAAACATTTCTGGGGTGATATTAGCTATACGTGGAGCTTTGTTTAATTTTAGCTTATTTACTTCAGCTTTAAATTCTGTCATTGTTATTTGCTTATCTATTAGTTGTACCTGCTCCTCTAATAACCTAACTTTAACATTGTTTTTAAGAAAAGCTTTCAATACTGAATGTGTTTCTATTTTCTCATTTTGATTATTACGTTTATGAAAGAATAGCCTAAAAGCTTCTAGTATTCCTTCTAAATCAGACACTTTCTTTTTGGCTTCTATATTATGTATTTCCTTGATTTGATTTGTTTTAATCATATTTTTAGTCCTATTTGCTATTCTTCGTTGGTTTTTAGGGTTCATTGAATAGTAACATAGTTTAATTTTTTTCTAAGTTGATCATTGTTTTGTGGTGTAGCGTTTCTGAGTATTTTTTATTAGTATCTTCCAGTTCTTTTATTAAGTTGGTGTTTCCATTTTGAATATCAAGCTTTAAATTATCCACTTTTGACTGTAATTCCATTAATTACTTATTCCACTGTTTTTGTTTATTTTTATACCATCCCACCGCTCTTCCATAGAGGTATGCTTTCAGTGCATCCCATATATATATATTTCAGATACATCTTTCGTAAGATTCATATCTAAGAATGCTTTTGTCTCTTTAATATAAAATTCCTTAAAATCTTTGAGATTTGTTATGTAAGATGATATTCTTGTTACTGATATCCTTCTCTTGAAACACAAGTCTATCTCAAACGTTATGGTGTTATGGTCCGAAAATGGACATGAAATTGTCCTGACTTTATTTAATTTAGTGGTTAAATATTTTGTTATGTACACTCTATCTATTCTAGAGTATGTATTATGTCTATGGGAAAAATGTGTAAAGAATAGTGAATCTGGGATAGGATACTCATTTATGTCAACTATACGAAAAGTTTCAACAAACTCAGATAACAACTTTGTTAAAGGTGATCTCTTACGTGTAGTTTTAGTATTTGTGTCAGTTTCTTTTATAATGCAATTGAAATCTCCAGCTACAATTAAATTGCCTTTGGCATATTGTACAATATCTTCTAAGTGTTGTTTGGCCACTCTAACTCCTAGTCCTGGTATCCAATAAATATTCACTAATGTATATACCATTTCATTGATAGATATTGTCAGTAGACAAAACATTCCTGAGTTGTCATGAAACATGTTTATGATTTTAGGCATTAAAGTAGTGTTTTTCCACAAAATTGCTACTCCCCTTCACTTCTTACTATAGGTGGAACTTACTAGTACTGTATAATTTTTATTGTTTATTTTATTTATGTCGTTCTGTGTAAAGTGCGTTTCCTGTAAAAATACTAGTTGTGCTTCACATAGCTTTAAATATCTGTAAAGACTTCCCCTTTTGCAGTTATTATATAAACCATTTACATTAACAGATATACATTTTGCAATTGGATTTATATTAGCTTTGCTTTTATCCATATTCATATACTCGTAACAATGTGTAGATGCGTGTACATGAAGAGAATGACTTGTTCTTTCTTCTTCCAACAGTATTACAATAGATTATAGACACCCAATAAAAGTACATTACAAGATCATAACTGAAAACATAAGATAAACAACCACCAAACCCCTCCATGAGAAAAAACATCTAATCCCTGAATGATCTAACCATTCAAGCGATCCCTCTAGATCTGCATTTCAGCATCCTCCCCCAGCCCCGCCACATGGTAGTTTTATAATGAAAAGTATCTTATATATCTTTTAAGTATACATGTATTTGTATTTACAGATTACTTAAATACAGTCTTTATCTATTTTTAATATTTTATAAAACACTAAGGCAACACAACTATACCTAGAATTAATACTTAACTATTTGGCTTTGTTTAAATTGTAAAGAAAAATCTCTTATTTTAATATATCTTTTGTATAGCAATAACGGTTATGCATCTTAAAAGTAATATGCTTGCTGTTTATCTCCCTTATAGTGTGAGTGGCATTCATAGGTATCAAACTTTTGTAATGGTCTATATATAAAAAAAAATGTTAAGCATTATATGCATTAGTTAACTATAGTACAACTTAATTAAATCAAAAAGTGTCCGTAACAATGAATATATTACACTTTTATTGTCATTTATCAGTAATCTTATAGTTTTCATTTAATTCAAAAAATCATATTTTAATGGCATGAATGTTACTAATTTGTTTTTGGCATTGGTATTATATAGTTTAAGACTATATTTCCAGGCAGTTCCTATATATTATTAGTGCCACTGGCATATTTCACCGCTAGCGTACCACATATGTCATATGTCAAACAGCAACTCATAATCCTTATGATATTACAGGATTTATCTACAGTGTTATAACTGTAAGGTTGGAAAATATAACAAGCAAAGTAATCTTTAAACATGCTATAACACAATTGTTTGGTACTTATTACTGTCAACCCTTCTACATACACAGGAAAGGATAACCTTATATGACCACCGACCATTTTCCTTCTTTTTTCTCTTCAACCTTCTTTTCTCCATTTTTTAATAAATATTTATTTCTATTGTGGCTTCTTTGAATTTAGTGAGGGTACTCAATATCATATTATAGATAATATAAAACATTCAAACCGAGAACATGTCTGATATAGAGACATATTCTCAACTCAAGTGGTCCATGCCACATATTTATAACATTGTAGTCAGAAATATACTAATGAATAAGCAATAACCAGCAGCTTTGCAGCATCTGTGTGTCTCTAACAAGTACATACCTATAGGATATTAAAAAGACTAGATAGCAAGCTCTTCTTTCATAATTAAGAAATGTATATAGCCTGGTATTTACTTTCATAGACAGAAATTAGACCTGTTATTTATATGCATATCATTTACCAACAGCAATATATTAGTAAATGCCTATGCTATTCAATTCATATTTTAATACTTGTCATATTTTAAAAAAACATGAGATATATAGATACTATAAAAGTGATTAATACGAGATATAGCTGACAATGGCTTTAGCGTTTGTGATGATATATAATATATATTCAGTATTATAAGTATATTGCATGTCTATTTGTAATCTAAGGTTCAAGGCTGATCAATTTAGACATACAAGACCATCTCTTTAGCCTTGGTCATATAATGGGAGTTACTGTCTCTCTACACAACCATTCATTTTCAGTGAGGATGTTCAATATTAGTATAACTTGCCTTTAATAAAAGCATAATTATAATTCAGCAGTTCTTTTTTATGTATATTTAACAATATCATAAGCAAGTCTATGAGATTTTTTCTTGCTCATTACTGCTTAATGACTGTGCTACTCAACCAATTTAATATTTGCAGAGTATTTTAATAATTAAACAGCAACTCCTTTTTACCTTTAAAATGCCTAATAACAAATAGCTACATTCATGAACCATAATTGACTTACTGTCCTTAAGGTTGAGTACACCAGCTGCAATGTGTTTACAAATATGTTATATAGTTCCAGTCAAGGACTTAAATGTATTAAATTTTCATAAAATTAAGTTAAATTATAGTAATTTACTTGGATGATGTTATCAGAAGAGATTGTAGTAAAGTCTGTATGTGTTAACTATTCATACAGTTTCTTTCAAGTGATGTACTTCTTTTTAAGCCTTGTGTGTTGTTTATGTGTACAATTCAAAATGAATAACAAATGTTACAATATAATAAAACATCATGCATGTGTTGATACCTTCTAAATTTGTTAGGTACTTCAGTGCACTTTTAATATTTGTTAAACTGTAAAAGCACTTTGCCATCTCATAAATAGTGTGCTTGTCACTTTAAGTAGCTTAAGAGCTTAAACCACACCCATACTGCCTCGTTTCAGTGCTGACATCACTCAGACTGTTTACTTTCGTTTTGTGCTGTTCCTACATTTGCAGAGGATTTAACACACACTAATGGTTTCTAACTGAAGAACCTCCACTCTAGGGATGGTAAAATAAGAGTTCCCAGCTCGTGACTATGGCGGGAAGCCAAAAACAAAGTTAAGTGAAGCTTTTAGAGCTTTTTAAGCTGAACACGAGCTCATTAAGCCAAACAGTTGTTTGTTAATCAAAAAGGCACTTTTAGCATTTTTGACAGTTATTACTATCAGCTTTTATATATTATTATGTGAATTAAATGCAACAGTTTAGCTATTTCATGCAGCTTAGTGCAAATAATATAAAAATAATCATGTTCATTTAAGCACACCACATTAATATGTCAGTGTAAATGCATCATATTCTATACTATCAGTAAAAGGCAGGTAATTTATAAATGAATTATTTAAGTATCATTTAGAGTTAGAGAAATCATGACTGTAAGTATTTACACTGTAATAAAGAAAGATATGTTACCTTGCTTTCTTTAGGGTTGTTTCCTTTAGTTATAAAATGTCCTGTTTATCCTGCATTTATATTGCTTCAAAGACTGACACATATGTAAATCATGAATGCTTTTACAGAAGAACGTTTTTACCTTACAGAGCAAATAGAAAACAATAATGTTTGTGTTTTCATGTGTCTCTTAGTTTCTTCTTCTTGTCAGCAGTGCTCCATTCATGTTTTTCTGCAGGTCTCTTTACCCCAAAGGAGCTCCAATCCATTTCTTCCACTTTATCCAAGGTTTTATTAGCTGAAAGATAAGAGACTGATGCTTGTAGAGTGTCAAAAGTTTTAGGACCTTCAGTAAAAAAAAAAATTATTCTTGCAGGGAACAGCAGGTGCACTTTAAGTTGCCTTTTTTTCAATTCCTTTATCAGAGGGAGACATTCTTTTCTTGCAGTTATATCTCCAGCAGAATAATCATCATCAAATCTGATTATGTTGTCTGTATTTAACTGGAGAAGTTGACCATGCTGTCTTTAAAATAAGTTCCTTGTCCTGTGATGAAAAAAACTTTACTATTATTGATCTCGGGTGATTTTTTTGATTTGATGGTTGATAAAGCAGCTCTTAAGGATCTATGGGCTCTTTCAATTCCATAAGAAAGAGCTTCAGGCAATTTTAAAACTTCTGGTAACCAGGTAGTAAAGAAAGTCACCATGTTATCTCCCTCTGTTTTCTCTGTTAGCCCACAGATGCGAAGGTTATTTCGTCTGGACCTGTTCTCTAGATACTCTATTTTATTTTGTAATGAAGCATTTTGTTTTGATAAAAAATGTAGCTGAAGATCTTGTTCCAAGTGTCTACCCTCAGTATCATTTAGGGATCTCTCTATGTCAGCTATTTGAGACTTCTGTTGCGTCATTATTTCTTGTAGTTGCTGTATTTGTTTTGTAGATCTCTCTTCAAAAGTGTCCAGTTTGGTATTCATTTTGTCAAATTTCACTGATAAGTCTTGTATAGCATTTAATAAAGACTGTATCTCCTTTCTCATCGTCTGGTCCTGTGTGGTATTCTTAGAAAAGCTCATTTGCAGTAGATTCTGATACCTTCCTTCTTGTTTTTTGACAGGAAAAATGATTAAAGCCAATTTTTTTTGCAATGTAGACTTCTAGTGATATTAGTAGAAGTAATTCAGCAAAATAGATTTGTCTACAATATCTAGTTTTTAAAATTTCCTGTCAGAAATATCTTTTGAGTGCAGAGCTGAGAAAAGATGCTGCCAACCAGTCTACGTCCTAGCCACGCCCCCAACTTACTTCTTCTAAGGAAGATCCATAAGCAAAAACAAGAGAAGAGGCAATGTTAATTACATCATCATTTATAGCCAGCTCTGTCTGTATACAGTGCTAAAGCCCAATGTTCCAAATGATCCAGTTTTGATTAGCCTTCTGGGTACGTATGGAATTGGTGGGAGAAAAGGAATATTAAGGCAATGGTTGCTTGTTTCCCTCAGGGGAAGGGTATAGTGTACACATTCTTTCGGAGGACTTCCTTTGGTAGAATTCCCAGAAGAGACCCAATTAAAAATCTGCTATGACAGGACGCAGGGCGCCCTGAGGGGTTACATCAATTCACTCACATGTTCTCTTCTAAGGTTCATTGAACCCTGCAGCATGTTACCAGGCATGTGCAACCTGGGTTAGGGATTAAGTATAAAACCATTATTCCAAAGAATGATTTACATCACTACCTCTACTGCCTTAGACTTATCACTGGGATTAATGGCTGGGCTGCGGGATTCTTTTTTCCTCAGGGGAATGAATGGGCCAAATAGGCAGATACAACAGGAAAGCTAAATGACCATTATGGAAGGGAGCAAAAATTGTAGCAAAAGAAAACATTCTAACAACATTTGCTAAAACAGTCTTAGGTGAAGTAAGCACATCCACGCCAACAGCAGCAATCAAATGACTGACTGGGCACTTCTTAAATCAGGAGAAGGCAGTTGGGAAGGTGATTCACTATCCATCTCTTGTCCACATCCATCAGTGAAAAAAAATAATTACAGGGAGAAACTGAGGCACTGACAATGGCTGTTACTGTGGAAAAAGAAAATATGTTTGTGTGTGTGCCCCCCCACATCCCTAAGAACACTGCTGCAGCTGTGTGTGTGTATGTGTATATGTAGAAAGATTATACACACAAACACACACACACACACACATATATATATATATATATATATATATATAAATATAGATAGATATAGATATATAGAGATACAGATATATATCTATATATAGTTATACATCCACTCACACACATTTGTATGCCTCTCTTTATATATATATATATATATATATATATATATATACACACACACACACACACACACACACACATATATATATATATATATATATATATATAGATAGTGTGTGTGTGTACATATATATATATATATATATATATATATATATAGTGTGTGTACATATATATATATATATATATATATACACACACACACACACACATATATATATATATATATATATATATATATATATATATATATATATATATATATATATACATACATACAAATACACACACATGCACGCACATATAGGTATGTATATGCTCGATTGTCCATCTATGCAGTCACCAATTCCTGGCACATACAATGAAGCCCATCAAGTCCACATCTCACTGAATCACTACAGGCATGTACTCTGGATTGATTCCTCCATATCAGTGCTCGAGTTAAAGGAATTGATGAATCTCAGTGTAAAATGATAACATGAATATCAACACAGCACAATAGATATATGCAATAACCTTGACACACGCAAAACTTTAAATGTAAAATAAATAAATAAATAAAACATTGCTGTTTTGCAAGGGGGCAACCCCTCAGCCTCCCCTCACCCCCCGCTAATTATGTAAATTAAGTCCAAGACTGCACAACATTAAGGAAAACCCTGAGAATTGTGTGATCTCACACACCTGTCGACCATCTGCTTAGCTGACGAAATTTTGTCAACTAATCAGATGTCAACCAATAGTGTCAATTGAATTCACTCCCACCGTATGTGATAAATATTATATATCGGCTTTGTTGCCTTCTGTGTGGAGTCTGCAAGTCCTCCCTTTGTTTGTGTGGGTTTCCTCCCACATTCCAAAGACATGCAGTAGGTGGACTGCACACTCTTTGTGTGTGTGATGCATCCTCTAAGGACGGTTGGGCCTCAGACTAACAACCCGACCCTGTAAAACCAGTACCTGCTACGGAAAAGTACAGTTTTGTACCTACCATAAATGTAGATGTTCGAGGATCCACATTGCTGCAGTCCTAACCATTGGGTAGTCCGCTGTCCAGTCGGCCCGAATACCAAAGTATATGGCTGACGTCGGTCAAGGCGCATTAGACTGACGTCAGGACGTCAGGGTACTAATGCGCATGACCGACGCCATATCCTCAGTCTTTTCTTGCCCCAGATGTCAGAAGGCCCTAAAAAGACAAGGCCCAAACCAAAACACCAACAAAAACCCTGCACCAAACATATATACAATATATACAAATGCACAAGAATATAACCTAACCCACACCACAACCCCTAAACACAGAGGGGAAGGAGGGAGGGTAAATTGGACTGCAGCAATGTGGATCCTCGAACATCTACATTTATGGTAGGTACAAAACTGTACTATGTTCTTCATTCCACATTGCTGCAGTCCTAACCATTGGGTAGAATCCCAAAGCAGAGGTAAGGGAGGCTGGCAAATCATAAGGAAGCAGGAGCTGTCAACATGCCTTGCAAAATAGCTGTGGCAAAACCAGCCCTAGATTTAGAGTAGAGAGGAAGGTGGTAATGCTTAGAGAAAGTATGTACTGAACTCCAAGTAGCTGCCTCCAAAATATCCTTAGTTGCCACCCCCCTGAGAAATGCTGTTGAAGTGGCAGTAGCCCTTGTGGAATGAGGCCTAATCCCAGCTGGAATCTCCTTGCCATGATGGGAATAACAAAATGAAATGCAAAACCCAATCCACTTAGAAATAGTTTGCTTAGACACAGGCTTGCCCTGAGAAGTCAAGGCAAAAGAAACAAACAACTGCTGAGACTGCCTGAAATCCTTAGTCCTGCTTAAATAATAACGTAACTGCCTATGTACATCCAAAGTGTGCAAAATCTTTTCTCCCTTGTTTTGGGGATCTGCATAGAAAGTAGGCAAATGAATAGTTTGGTTTAAAGCCACACTAGAAACCACCTTAGGCATAAAGGAAGGATTAGTACGTAATGATACTCTATCCTTATGGAAAATCAAAAGGGCTCTACTGCCATAAGGGCCTGCAACTCAGAAACCCTTCTTGCAGAAGTAATGGCCAACAAAAAGCAGTCTTCCATGACAAGTATTTTAACTCAGCAGTAGCCGAGGCTCAAAAGGTTGTAGAGTAAGTTTTTGCAACACAAAATTGCGATCCCAAGCAGGAGTAGGAGCTCTACGTGGGGGTCTGATATTCTTTGCCCCTCTAAGAAACTGCTTGAACAAAGGATGTGAAAACAATGGTGGGTCACAATCATAGTGAGCTGAAATTGCTGCAGCATGAATTTTAATGGAAGAGAAGGACAAACCTTTGTCCAATAACTCAGTAAGATATTGAAGAGCCACACTCAAATTAGGCTCAGAAATCTCCAAATTCTTTGCTGTACTCCAAAATAAAAATCTCTTCCATTTTTCTGCGTACACTTTCCTTGTACTAGGTCTTCTGGCTTCCATAATCACATTTAAAACTTGTTGAGGAAGTTGAGACCTGCTGTGTTTCAAAACAGAATATGCCAGGCTGTTAGATGAAGAGATTGAAGCTTGACATTGAGCAGGTGACCGTCCCTCTGAGATAACAGGTGTGGAATCAAGGGTAAAGGCCATGGAGGCTTCCTTACCAGACTCCTTAGAAGTGGGTACCAGTGTTGCCGAGGCCAATCTGGAGCTATTAAAATCATCCTTGGCTTGTCTTGTCTGATCTTTAGGAGCACCTTTGGGAGAAGAGGGAGAGGTGGAAAGGCATACACATGAAGATTTTTCCAACTGAAAGAAAGAGCATCCACTTTCCAAGCTGTGTGATGAAACCCCTTTGTGCAAAACTTTGGCAGCTGGTGGTTTAGTGGAGAAGCGAACAGATCTATGTCTGGAGTTCCCCATGACACTGTCAATTTCTGAAATACATGAAGATCCAGTTTCCACTGTGGGGATCCATGATTTGCCTGCTTAACACATCTGCTAAGGAGTTCTGTGCTCCCGGCAGAAACCTTGCTTGAAGAGTTAGTTGCAAGCTGAGCGCAGTCTCCCATAAAATCATTGCTTGCCTGCATAGAGGATAAGAATGTGTTCCCCTTGTTTGTTGATGTACCACATGACAGTTGTGTTGTCTGTTAGAATCGACACCTGCCCAGGAAGAAGTAACTCCTTGAAAGCCATTAATGCAAACTGAACTGCTAACATCTCCTTCATATTGATATGTAGATGCTGTAGTCTGGCAGGCCACTTGTCTTGTATCCACTTTCCATTTAGATGAGCTCCCCAAGCAATGTCCGAGGCATCTGTCGTTAAAATCTGACTCGCCTCTGGCCGGGTCACAGAGAGTCCCTTGTTTAGGTGACATTCCTGAGCCCACCACAAAAATTCTTTTTAAATGCAAGGTATTATTTGAATGACAGTGTCCAAATCCTGGCAGTGCTGTGTCCACACATTTTGAGATACCATTGCAGCTTCCTCATATGCAGTTTGGCATTGGGAAGCACCAGAATACAAGATGCCATGAACCCTAAGGCTTGAAGGACTGTCCTTGCAGTCAGCCCGGACTGAAGAGATAGTTGATGGAAGTAACTGGAAAGATTCTTTTGTTTGTCCGGGGTTAAAAGGCCATCTGGGCTGCTGTATTCAGTCTCACACCCAGAAAGCACATGTCTTGAGAGGGTACTAGACTGGACTTTATTTCATTCACAGAATACCCTAGGCATCTTAGCACTGCTATGACATATTCCAGATGCTGTAGAAGGTCTTCCTTTTCTTGAGCCAGAATCAGGCAGTCGTCCAAGTAAGGATAGATTTGAATTCCTTTCAGCCTGAAGTAAGCTATCACTGGAGCCAGAACCTTTGTGAATACTCTGGGCGCAGTAGATAAGCCAAAGGGCAATGCAGAGAACTGATAATGAGAATTTCCAGCTCGAAAACGCAGATACTTCCTGCAACTTAGTCTTATAGGCACATGAAGGTAAGCTTCCTTGAGATCTAAAGTTACCATCCAATGATCTTTGCCCAGCAGAGGTAAAAGCTGTTGTAACGTCAACATCTTGAACTTGGGAATGTCCAGATAAGTGTTGAGGATAGATAAATCCAAAATTGGTCTCCACGTGTTCCCCTTCTTTGGAACTAGGAACAGGCGAGAATAAAATCCTAGGCCCCTTTCTGGTACAGGGACTGACTGGATAGCCCCTATTTGGAGTAACAAAGAAATTTGCTTGTGAGCCTCTTTCCTTTGTGGAGGGGAACGCCTGGCATGCCTTTGAAAGGGGCAATGTATGGAAATAAAACCTGTAACCGTGGTGAATGATATCCAACACCCATCTGTCTTGAGTGATTAAATCCCAATTTTCTTTGAAAAGAGACAGTCTTCCTCCCAAAGGAGCTGCCAGACGAGAATCTACTGGCAGCTGAAAAGGCAGGTCATTGGGTCTGTTTACGAAAGGACTGACCCCTGCCCTCACTAGAAGGCTGAGCAGGTGAACCCCCTGTTCTAGGCCTAAAAGAACCTTGAGCTCTGCCCCTACCACGTCTAGACCTACCCCTAGACTGGGAATCATAAGCAGGATATGTCCATCCCTTAGTAGGCCAATTTCTACTAAACTTCGGCGGCTGCACCTGCAAAAAATCTTTAACAGTTTGCATAGACTTAGCTTTGTCCTCCATTTTCTTTAAAACTGCTTCCACAGGCGAACCAAATAACACATCAGACTGTAAAGGAGCATCCAAAATCCTAGTCTTAACATGTTCTGCTAAATTCTGATCCCTCAACCAGGCATGCCTGAAGAACAGAACTAGTGGCAGCCACCCTCGAGGAGGCCTGCACAGCATCAAAACCACATTGCAAAGAATGCTTACCCACTTGTTCAGACACATGAACTAAATCCAGCAACTCTTTACACTCTATACCTTCCGCCAAAGCATCCACCTTAGATTTCAATTGTGAAAGGAGATAATTTTGATATTTTAGCATGTGAAACTGACAATTCAACGCCTCATGGCTAAAGTGGAAGAAGTATACACTTTCTTTCCCCACCTATCCAAAGCCCTTGCCTCTTTATCAGTGGGAACAGGATTTTTAACAACAGAGGCCTTAACACCCTTAGGCTCCTGAGAAACAGTTTCCGGGTCTGCCCTAGGACTCTTAAACAGATACTTATGAGCTTCAGGCACCCTATAGTACCTATCAGCCTTAACAGGGCAGGAGGCAAAGAATCAGGGTTCAGGGAAGCCTCTGCAAAAACATCTTCCACCACATTCAACACAGGAGGTATAGCTAAGGGCCTATGCTGGGGTAAAAATAAGAATTCCCTAAGCCTTTTCCTGGAATCAGAGTAATCTTGGCCTTCCCATTTAAAGTGCTCCCTCATGGAATGCAGAGTCTCTGAAAATGAGAAATCCTCAGGAGGAGAAGCTGTAGGAGTGGAATCATCCACATCAGAATCAGAATAAGGAGGATACTCCTGCAAGTCTTCCGCAGAAGACTCAGAAGCCTCTGAACACCGTTCAAAACTCTCAAAGTCCGGTTCCACCCTAGGCCTCTTATCAGGAGGGGGCATAGAGCCTCTAATCATAGTAATTAAATCTTCTGCCATTTTAAGCATATGTTTCTTAGGCACAGAACCTGAAGTGCTAGGAGTAGCCCCCACTGAAGCTGAACTTGGCCTACCTCTCAAAGAAGTTTTGGAAACAGTAGGAGAAGCTCTAAGTACTTTGGGAAGAGAGGGAAGAACAGTTACCTGAGAAGCCCCCTCAGCCTGGCCTACCTCCTGAGAGGGCACATCCTGTAACAGTAAAGTCTCTGCCTGAGACTCCAAAGAAACTCCTGGCAAAACCTCTGGCTCCACTGAGCCTTCTAAAGAACCGACGTCCGGGACTGCCGGTTCATCAACCCTAGGCTTTGCTGTTTTGTCCTTGCGCTTTTTGGACGAAGCGGGCGTCGGAGCATCCGACGGCATTTTGTAATTACACCGCTTCCCAAACACTAACCTGGCACAGTCTAACCTCCTCTTAATAGTGCGTTTGTTAAATCTAGCACAAGAGCGGCAACCAACAACGTCGTGCTCAGGCCCTAAACAAGGTATACACAAAGTATGGTAATCCCTATGAGGTATCTGTTTCCCACAAGAAATACAGTTATTCACTTTTTCTGACATCCGTTAAATACTGAGGCAAGAAAACCAAAATGTTCCCCAACGGGGTACTTAGCCAACTTTGATTCGGTCTGAAACTCCGACTTCGGAAATATTTCAGAACGCCAACCTGCACTCGCAAAACTGCTTCTGCATCGGACCATGCGGCAAAAAAGACTGAGGATATGACGTCGGTCATGCGCATTAGTACCCTGACGTCCTGACGTCAGTCTAATGCGCCTTGACCGACGTCAGCCATATACTTTGGTATTCGGGCCGACTGGACAGCGGACTACCCAATGGTTAGGACTGCAGCAATGTGGAATGAAGAACATCAATGAGTGCTGAAGGGCGCTTGTTGCCTGATGTGCTGTATGCAAGGGAGCAAATCCAGAATCCAAGATAGATACACACACACACACACACACACACACACACACACACACACACACACACACACACACACACACAAAACATCCTATGTATGGAAAGTAACTATGAGCAGGGAGTAAAGACATCCTGATATGCCTAGGAAGAAGTACTACCAGGAGATGAGGACAGAAATTATTCCTCTGTAAAGGTAGAATTTCAAAAACAAAAAAAACCCTCACCTAGAGTATCATATATTTTCTATACCTCTTCTCTGCAAAATATTAACAGGACTGCAGAAGCTCAGGCAAGACTCTCAAAATGGTGCAAGTTCTGCTTCAGAAAAATGAAGAAGGAAGGCTAAAAGAATCAAACATGTGGCAATGTGGTTAGTGCTACTGTCTCTCAGTGCTCGGTCCTTTTGTGTAGATTCTGCATGTCTACCCTCCTGTCCACATGGGTTTTTCCTAGGTGCTCCAGTTTACTTCCACATACCACAGACATGCCTTAGTAAACTGGCATGCCTACAAACCATCTACTGGTGTACGTAGTTGGGTCTTCATGCACGTCTGCATCTTATGATGGACGTGTACCATAAAGGATTAGCTCTCTACCTTTTAAACCTTGACTGTTTGGATAGGCTCTGGTTTACAAGGATGTTGCCTACCAAATCTAAAGTATCCAGCAATAAAATGGAAAACCTACACCATCACTAGTGCACAAGTACAGAAATTCCTTAATTTGTCAATACAAACACCCTAGAACAATTAATCAGATTACCCAATGGGGGGAGCAACATCTTGGATTTTACCCTTACTAATATGTGGGGGTCATCGTCTCCTTTATGACTCAGTAAACCTATAAAGAAACTTAAAGGAATTAGAGAGACTCCCCATTCAACCCAACACCATATTCATGGGTGACTTTATCTAGCCTACTATAAACTGGGAATCATACAGGACCTCAAAAGTGCAGGCCCAGATCCCTGGACTTTGTAAACATAAATACCCTTGACCAGGCTAAACTGTGCATCCACTAGAGGTGCTAATATTTTTGCCCTGGCCCTCACAAACATGGGAGAACACTGCATCCCCACCAAGGGTAAGGTCCTTCAGTTCAGACCATAAAGTTGTACCCTTTGAAATAAAAATGAAACACCTTCTGCAAACACTGGAAGCTTTAGGAATTATCCTAAGGCAAACTTTCTATTGTTAAAGAGCACCCTAGCAAAATGTCATCCTCCCTCCAAACCCTAAGAACACCACTGCCTATGCAAAATTGTTAGGGAAACCCAGTACAGTCATTTTAAGGACTGCATAGAGACAGCCACGGTGGTGGTGCTGCGGTAGCATTGTCACCTCACAGTAAGACGCTGTCCGGTTCGATTCTCAGCTAGAGCGTCTTCTGCGTGGGGGCATGCGTGAATGGGTGTACCTTCATTGAAGGTTGTGCGTTAGGGCTGGTAACTCGGCACATAAAAATCAACTACCAATCATTAGTGGACCGGAGTTCCACTGTGGCGACCCCTAACCGGAAAAAGCTGAAAGACCCAACATAGAGACAGCTGTAACAAACTCAGAAAACAACCCACCCTGATGGAATCCCAATATCAACAGGTTGTAGAACAAAAGGAAGAAAATTATGGCAAAAATTATGAAACGTAACACCCCAAGGTAAAAATCTTCATTATCAATCTGAACAAGCAATTCAGGGGGCTAATAAATTCTACCAAAGTCATATTTTACATAAAAATTGCTTCTCAGGCCAAGGACAACCATGGGGCATTTTTCAGCTATGTCTACAATTTCAAAGGCAATAAACAACAATGTGCTGAACTAACTGTAAGTGGAGTCACTTTAGACTGAGCCAGAAGATATAGCAAGTCTACTGGCCAACAAATTGTAGTTCCAATTTTAATTCCCCTCCCCTCCAGACACCCCTCAGGAAATGCCCTCCACCATAACCCCTGAAATATCACTGAGGGAACAGGCTCTCAATGCACTCTCCAAGGTCAAGAGCTTTGAACTGATGGGCCCCAGTAATATCCCAGGATGCCTCCTAAACAACTTGAAACATGATCTATCTGGACTACCAGAAATACTATTTAATCATAGCCTCCAGAGAGGCTTTGTGCCAAGGCCAAGCAAATGGAATGCATCAATGGACCTTTACTGGAAAGGCTCACTCAGACTCTACTAAAGTTTGCTGTGAGGGAAAGGTTAGTTTGCTTTTTATTTGTTGTATTCTGTATTACTTTATTACCTTTTTCTATTTTGTGTACTGTGATTTGTTTTCTTTACACTGTGTTTTACTTGTATTCTGCTTTTAACTGCGTATTAAAACTTGAAAAGACATCACAACTCTGTCTCTTGTGAGTCAGACAGAAATTAGAACAGGTCAATTAAGGAGTCACATATAAGTTAGAAGAGGTCAGTTAAGATTAATCATCTGTGAACTGAGGGGGTGGAGCTAGGAAATACATTTTCTATTTAAGGGGTAAAATAAAACATTTTAGAGCTTTACTGGAAAGGCTCACCCAGAATCTGCAACAGTTTGCTGTGAGGGAAAGGTTAGTTTACTTTTTATTTGTTGTATTCTATATTATTTTATTACCTTTTTCTATTTTGCATACTGTGATTTGTTTTCTTTACACTGCGTTTTACTTTTATTTTGCTTTTAACTGCATATTAAAACTTGAAAGACACCACAGCTCTGTCTCTTGTGAGTCAGACAGAATTTTTCCCACCCTGCTACCCGGTTACTGTTGTGTGCTTAAACACCACTGTCTTTCTAGTTGCCTGCCCCTTATGTTAATTTGACCATATATCTCATTTCCTCTCTGCTTTTACTGGTTGGTGTGAGTAAGCACAAAATTATCATTTTGTGAAATCACTCCCCTTCAGCTATTTAAATTTATTGGCCATCCTACTGCATTTCATAGTACCAGAATAAAAAAGTGACCACCCCCTTTCAATCTATCTTGCTGTTTTAAAAATAGTGACTTGCACTAAAACTTAATTTTTTTAGACAGGTAAAACTTAAGCTACCTACTTTCACATCTAACTCCTCTAGTGCACACTGCAGTGTTTAGGATAAACCATTTTATTTCATCTTAGCTTTAAGCATTTATTGCAAGACCAGCAGTTACTGGAGAGCCAGAGCCCACATTCTGCCTCTCAGTAATCATCTTGGGATTAGTGCTTCTGTTTTCTCTTGGTGAGAGAAGGAGTGCAGGTACATTATTTCCTGGAGACTGCTGATCACCAGAAAGCTTAATAACTGCTTTATTGCTGACTATTTGGATTCTGTGCTTATATTCTGATCCTGGTGAGAGTAGGAGCAAAATGCATTGATTCCCAACTGTTTCTGGTTGGAGAGTGAGTGCCTGTGCTTAACGTACCTGATTGGTCTGGTTGCTATTCGAGTGTCTACCAGAAAAAGGCTACAAGCCTGCAGACCCTAGCATCATCTGGGACAAGACTGTGGATCATCAAAAAGGCTGTGGCCTGCTTCACTTCTAGGATTGATGTTAACATTTTGCTTCTGATGAGAGAAGAAGCAAAGGAGTATGGTATCCCAACAGAGTGAAGCTGTGCTGAGACCAGCATTAGTAGTAGCCAGGCAGTAGCCATTCATGTGACTCCCCTCTTTTCATTATTCTTGATAAGCTAATTCTTTACTTTCAGTAAGTACTGCTTGATTTCTTCCTAACGTCAGAATAACTGCCTAAATACTTCATCCTTAAATTTTCAGGGTCTACGTATTGGTTTCCCCTCGAGTGTTTGGCAGTGCTCTGTACAGACTCATTAGACACTTTGAGTGACATTTTTCTTGTAAAAGGCTTCAGTACTTAATATACTGAGCTCATATCCAGGCATGTCTAAAGGTCAGTTCCCTGTGTTTTCTCCTGTCAACCTGGTGAACTTGGGCATCTTGAGGCAGTGTAGCAACTGCCTCATGTACACAGATAACCCTCTCCTCTTACCTTCCAACATTATGACTTGTGAGAGATGCACATATATAGCCAAGTTGGAAGACAAGCACTCTCCAGCTAAGACTAACACCAGCACCACACTACATTCAACACATAGCCATCCAGAACATACACCACCACAACCCTCACATAGTAACACAAAACACACACCTACTTTCGCGGAGGCTCTCAATAAAAATCTGCCCAAACACCAGAGACCTCCGAGGAAGAAACGCAAACCACCACCACATCCCAGAATAAACCATGAGACGCATAGCTCACATAAACAGTGTGCCACTCAACCAAAGCCCATAAGGCAAAACAACTTACCCAATGCATTAGTCATAGGGACTCAATAGTAAGGCACACTGATGTCCCACTCACTAGGTTGAATAGGGAGAAAGTTACTGTCAGCTGCCTGTCGGGTGCCAGGATCTGCCACATAACGCACACAATTAGGTCACTCCACAACAGGTACAAATAAGACTCTGTCATTGTCCATGTTGGTGTGAATGACCTGAGATGTACCTCCATGGACTACATGAAAAGAGACATAGAGGAGCTCTCTGATCTTGCAGCCCAGGCAGGTATGACCCTAGCTCTGAGTAGCATCTTACCATCACCCAGAATGATACCACAGTACAAGCAGAAAATGATCAACTTCAACAACTGGCTAAGTTTCTGATGTCATTCTAAGGGGATCTAGTATCTGTCTGCCTGGGATGACATGATCGACAGACCTCGATGCTTCGCCAGAGATGGCCAGCACCTGTCACCCCAGGGATTCCAGATACTGGCCAAGGCTCTTGCCACCCCTATAATGCCTTTTTTAGGCAATGTCCTTAAGACAAAATTACCACCATAACAGCTACAAGCAAACAAAATCTGAGGCTTATGCTACTCAACGCTAGAAGTTTAAATCTCAAAATGCACTCGCTCAAAGCACTCCTTAAAATGGAGAACATCGACATCTGTGCAGTTACAGAGACCTGGTTCAAGGCTCTGGAAAGCACCTCAACACTAGCAGGCTACAATTCATACCACACCTTTCAGCCCCTAAACCTGGACCGAAGCACTAAAGGCGGTGGTGTCTCCATATTCATAAAGGATATGCACACCTCCAGACTAGTAGCCCAACATAACGCATCAGAGATACTTCAGGTACAACTAACACTGGGTAAAACTGCTATCCAGGTTGTACCCTGCTATAGATCCCCCACCATGTCCCAAGACTCCCAAGTCCACATTCCTTAACACACTGGAAAATATTAGGTACAACCCAATACCCTTATACTGGGAGACTTTTAACTACTCCTCCATTAACTGGGAAAATTACTCATGTACCAACACACTTGCTCAACGTTTTCTGGAATTCATTAATTCCAGTGCCCTGAACCAACTCATTCTTACCCCCACCAAGGGTAGAAACATCCTTAACCTGGTCATTACTAACATGGGTGACCATTGCTCTACACCAGTAATCAACTCCTCCCTAGTCAGATCTGACCACAAGCTAACCACCATGGATATCCACATCCCACCCTACATAGAGGCGATCTCTGCTTGACCTACAAAGCCATGTCTGACCCAGAGCTGCTAGATATGCTACACCTAAAGAAATCTCAATCCCTCCATGCCACACGTTCCAGGGACCTTAACCTCATTACCACAATAAAACAGAACATGCTGGAGGGACAGGTTTCCTAACCCAGAGACTTCCCTTACTCTGGAACAAACTTCCCATTCACGTCAAGCAGAGCACTTCACTGGCCCTCTAAGAGAAATCTTGACGAGTGAGTGGGCAATAGGAAGTTCACCCCAGGGATCCTTCAGTGGCCTTGCTTGACAGGGACACTGGGAACTAACTTTGGGCAGCATGATGCCAGGGAATCTTCTTGGGCTAGGCTTATATAGGCTCCAGGGCCGTTAGCCTATTACACACCTATGATCCTATAATATCCAAGGATGCCACCTCAATAACATGAAACATGACCTATCAGGACCACTTTGATCACTATTTAACAACAGCCTCCAGACAGGCTTTATGCCAACTGAATGGAGGACTGCAACTGTTATCCCTCTGCAAAAGGGCAGGCTATCTATGGACCCAAGAATCTCACATCCATAAATCTGACTAGTCGTATATGTAAGGCAGTGGAAAAAGTATCATGGAAATGGTAAGATAAACAATGACATAGGAAACTTTCAAACGCTGGATCCAGCCCAGTTTGGTTTTGTCAAGGGCAGATCATGCCTACTTAACCTGGTGGACTTCTTAGAGAAGGTCAACAAAGCAGTGGACAAGGGCAAAATGGTGCATACTGCCTACCTTGACCTGGCTAAACCATATGAAACAATACCCCACTTGGGCTTTGTACACAAACTCATGAAATTAGGTATAAACCCCCATGTCTCCCAGAAAATAGACAACTGGCTCAGATAGGATCCAAGAAGTTAGGATAGGGGAGTCTACCTCCACAAAGAGACCAGTCACTAATGGAGTCCCCAAGGCTCAGTTCTGGGGCCACACCTTTTAGGCATCTACTTCTGTGAAATTAAGGCCAATGTGAAGGACCTCTGGATGACCAAGTTGCAAAGTAGACACATTCACAGAATCCTCCAAGAAGGCCTGATACAGTCTAATAACTGGTACCAGAGCCACAGTCTACAACTCAGTGCCAGGAAATGAATAATAATATCCTTTGGGAAGATGGCTACCCATAGAAACTATTGCAATGACAATACACCCCTAAGAGTAGACCCCATGGTCAGGGTTTTAGAAACCTATGTAGACAGTAACCTGGCCTTTGACTATATTGTCTATGGTACTAAGGAAATTATTCTATACTAAGCAACTTATAAGTAAGGGTATGACATCAAGGTCCAAGGATATACTTGTTCTGTTGTACTAGGCCCTAATCAGACCAGTCATCGAGTACACTGCCACGTTTGGTATGTACTTGACCAGGCATATGCAACAACTTGAGTGTACACAGAGGTTCCTCATAAAAATAATATGTGGCCTATACAACATGTCCTACATGGATCACCTCAAAGTCCTATCCCTGTACTCAGTCTACAGACCGCTGAGAGGCAATCTATCCCTGATCTGCAAAGCATCCTCTGATATCACTGTGATGGATCTGCTGTACATCTGCAAAACAAACAGCATCAGAATTATTTGATCTAGGGACCAAAACCTCATCTATTACACAAGCAGGACATGTTGGAGAGACAAGCATGTGTCTCAGAGATTACCACCTTCTCTGGAACAGGCTTCCCATCCATGTCAGGCAAAGTTTTTCTCAAAACCAATTCAAGCATAACCTGGACCAGTGGAGGGGAATTGAAAATTTTTACTCATGGTCTGGCATCTATGTTTCTAGTAGACAGTGGCAGCCTACAAATGCTTCACTAACCATGCCCAAGTTACATTTACCCCTCAATATAACCCTAGGATATCAAAACTTGTCAGATACATTTGGGAAACTTGACTAAGATTAAAAAGCCCACACCCCACCAGATCATTAAACTAATCACCTATGGACTATCCCTTGCATATCTTTGTCACTTGTTAGATCTGACCATAACACCAGAGACCTCTTCCATAAAATGCGCCTTTAGAAATTTCACAAAGATAAACTACCTGCTCCTAAGTGATACACTGGTAAGCTTCATATCTCAATCAAACCCACTTAACCCTGCTAAATACAAGGAAAGGTACACTACCACACTATACTAGCATGTAAACAGCTACATAAGTGCAGCTGTACCCTCTAGAAACAAATGCAGGACAAACACCAGAAACAACCCCCCACAGTGGAACCATAATATCAACCAGCTTTACAATAATAAGAGAATTCTGACCAAAAATAAGAAGAATAAACCCCAGAATGATACATCCCTTGTCGCTGAAGTATGCAAGTGACTGAGGAGCTTAATAAAATCCACCAGAACCAAGTTTGAGGTTAAAATAGCAACCCAACCCAAAGACAGTGCAGCATTGTGTTGAACTGATTGCGAACAATGCTACCTACACTGAGACTGAAGATATAGCAAACTTATTGGCTGATAAATTCAGTTTAAACTTTTCCCCTCTCTCCCCTACGTTTATCCTACAAACTGACTCGCCTCTAACTATCACACAACATTAGGTCATAAAAACACTACCAATAGCTAAAAATACTGCATTGATGGGTCCTGACTATATCCCTGGATGCATCTTAAATAGCATGAAGACAATTTAACTACACCCCCTAACAACACTGTTCAACCTCAGATTCCATACAGTCTTTGTCTCAAGAATGGAGAACAGCTACTGTCATTCCCCTGCATTACAGAGGACTGTCCACAGACTGAGGCATTTAAAAAACATAAGTCTGACTAGCTTCATATGCAAAGACATGAAAAGACTTATCATGGATCTAATCAATAAAGACATAGGGAACCTCCAAACACTAGACCAGTCTCAATCTGGATTCGCCAAGGGCAAGTCATGCTTATTCTACCTGATGAACTTTTTGAAAAGGTCGCCAAAGCAATAGATGAAGGCAAAATGATTCAGACCACATACCTCGAACTGCCCAAGGCTTTTGAAATAAATCCCCATTCAAGCAGGCATAGTAGAATAGCTAAATTAGCTGGGAATAATCTATTACATCACTCTCTGGATTGCCAACTGGCTCACAGATGAGATTCAGGAGATTAAAACAGGGAAAGCTACCTCCACAAAGAATATGGTTACCAGTGGAGTCCTCCTACGGTTTGGTGCTGGGACCTCTCCTGTTTGGCATCTACTTCTCTGAAGTAAAAGCCAATACCAAAGAGCTTTGGCTGACTAAATTTGCAGATGACTGCAAGCTAGATGCAGTCACTGAGGCCCCAAATGACTTGGCCATCCTGCAGGAAGGTTTGTCCTAAACAAATAACTGGTGCCAGAATTATGGCCTGAAACTAAAGGCCAAAAAATACATCATCATATCCTCTGGAAAGTAGTCTACCCTGGGGAACTTCCACATGGACAATAAACCTCCAACAGCTGACCCAGTTGTTCTGGGTTTGGGAACTTGTGTGGATAATGATCTAACTTTTGACCAACATGAGTCCAGTCCCTCTACACTGCGCAGTTCATAAATAAAGAGATTGCATCTAGACCTAGAAATGTTATTATCCTCCTTTAATCAGCCCTCATTAGGCCAGTCATTGAATTACAATGCCATTATGTCCTTTTAGCATGTAGCTGTCCAGACATGTGAAATAACTTTGAATGCATACATTTAGTAAAAGATAGTCCTAAACACTATGTCCTACATGGACCAAATCAGAGTTAGATCACTATATCTGTATTCTACAGACTACCAAGATACTGCCTGTGTCTGGCATACAAGGCATCCTCTAACCCAGTACTGACAGACAGTACTGTGACGATGTGGGGTATTACCAGCTATGCCAGGAGAAGTAGGGCAGTGGATGTGTAACATATGCCAGTAGAGCTAGCTGGAATTTTGTAAAGAATTATATGTCATTTGTGTATCAAACTGATTTGTACAGATGTTTGTGTTAAAAATGTACTTGTAAAGTTGCTTGTGTTAAAAATGCTAAATTTTGGCAAATTGTTTTGGAGGCAAATAGACCCCGGATTTAAATGAGAATGTTTCCCTGGCTCCGGTGTTAAAATTAAGGGCAGCCAGGTTGCCTAATCGTCAAGTTTTAAATTTTAACTTTTAATTTTAATTGATTAGGTTTTAAACTTGTTTTAATTATTTCCTAGCTGTTTCCCATGACAATTCAAGGACTATATGCCTATTTGTTCTCCCTTTAAGCAGCCTTTTATTAGTTATAAGACTAAGTTTTTACTTTTTTTAGTCTTTTATGCTTTGGAAAATGTTTAATGCAAGTTTATGTAACAATAGTAATGCAATTCTTAAAACATGCCACAAGATGGTGCGGTTCTACTTTAGTTTAACCCTGGTATAGTAATTTATAATGGAAAAGAGTTGTGATGGAAGGTTAGATTTTATAGTATTTAATTATTTTAACTGTTCTATTACATAGATTATTTAGGCCAATATTGTTTTTGGAATATATGATACATAAATTTTATTAGGAGCACACAATTACAGATTTTATTCTTTTTTTATTATTATTATTTTATCTTGGTTTTAACGTAGAGTTGGCTTGTTTTAAAATGTTGAGTGGCTCTTTAATGATTGATTTATGCCCCTCGTTGACTGGATAAAGAAGTGATAGGATTTATTCTAAAAAGCAGGAGTTAGTAGATATGTTGTTTTCATCCAATGAAGTCTTGGACGAAAACACGGTGAAGTGTTTATGTACTGGTTGGACTGTTTAATAAAGGACACCTTGTGTTGGCCAGACACGGCTTGGTACTTATTTTTGGTTATTGCTTGTGTTAAAAATTTACCAACAGTGTGTCCTGACTATACTGTAACTGAACTATATATATATGTTAACCTAGAATACTGGAAGAGAAAAGTTAATCACAGTCGTGCTGCAGCTAACTTTGAAAAATATTATGAAATTAAATTACTGGACCTAAACCATAAAGATGTTATCTCACAGTTATGAATGAAGCCAGAGACGTAATGTCTGTAAGAAGTATTGTTCGTTAGTCTCCGTAGGAAGAGCAGAACTGTTAAAATTGTTCTACAGCTTCCAGATGCTGCAACAATCTTTAGCAAAGCTTGAGATACATATTGTAACACATATGTGCTAAATCCTGGCAGTTTTTAGTAATGGGGGTAGTGTGGGAAACAGAAGTCATAAGACCAGATGTATGCAATGTCATTCTGTAATCCGTCATTAAAAATGATGTTTTAATACTAGGTGAGACTGAAGTCTCACGGCACTCTGTTTTTGGAATCTAACAAGGAAGGACCCCTCACCTACTTCACCTTGCCTTGCTGTAGTTAGTGACCAGGGAATAGAAATTCTTCAGATCAGTCAGGAAAATATAGTGAGATTAGTTAAGTACTGTTTTCCTGTATCTGTGTGAATCTATTCATCTGCGTTATTTTAATATTTCCTTTGACTGAAATTCTGGTGTTTATTGTAAACAGATATTCCATATTTTCATGTTCCTTTTTATTTATTTTTAAATATATTTAAACTTTTCATTGTGGCTGGTCCTTTAGAGAATACTTTAACCACCGAGAGTACTCATATCTATTTGGTGACAAGTCTGGCTGCTCCTGAAAGCCTTACTGTTAGCCAAACTACCATTTGTATTAATATCAATTAATTTAATTGGGTACCCTTGCAAGAGCCTTAGAGTAGCTGGCTTTGGCGTGCCTGGTGGTGGCGTAACTACCTTATAGTTTGGGCAGAAGGGAGCATAGCTAATAAGTCTGTGCCAGCCTTTCCCAACTGTGAGTGTGTGTGTGTGTGTGTGTGTGTGTGTGTGTGTGTGTGTGTGTGTGTGTGTGTGTGTGAAAATCACACCTCAGAGTGTGTGTGCCAGCTGTTTGCAGCAGGGACATGAAGCACCAGTTTCACACACAGGGTGCTGGAGGACTTGGCTGAGGACTCAACTCTACAGCTGTGCCGGTGTGGAGTCTTATTGGGGACCTGGAGGGAGACAGAGAGAGAAATCCAGACACCAAACTGAGTGTGTTCTCTGTGTGCTCTTAAGGGAAATTGTACTTGATGCATCCAGAAATACTGGGTGTATCCATTTTTGTTTCAAGTGAATGTCCCTCTCCATTGCCACTGGCGAGAATTCAGGCTCCTTGATTACTGGCCCAGAGTAGGGACGTCACAAGTACAATTGTGTAAAATCTTACCATAATGGCAGATGTCCTTATCTTCATTGTTGCAGTATTCTTTACCTAAAGGATCTCCTGCCAAGAATAGAGAAACATCCAGTCAGTAAAGCCTTTAGTACTTCTTGCACAAATATGTTCCTCTTGCAAGGCATAGGGCATAAAGCTGAAGCAAGAATGCACACACTCACAACAGAAAAAAACCCAGGAGGAATGGAATACCCTTAGGAGCAAGAAAAACATGTGCAACCAGAAAGAAAGGAAGGGAAAAGAAGTACCTCTCAGCCAGAAGGGCAAGAAAGCTACAGGGCAAGAGCTAAAACAGAGGGGGTAGGAGGGAGGGAGCGAATACTGCAACAGTGAACAGAAAGGCATCTACAGTTATGCCAAGATTTTATATAACTGTACTATGTTCTTCCATATCAATGTTGCAGTATTCTTTACCTAACCAAGAGTACAAGATCTTAGGAGGAAGGCACAGAAACCCCCTCCACAAACCCATGCATAAAAGCCCTGGAAATATGTGTCCTGGCCCTGGAAATAACATCCAACTTGTAATGCTTAGTGAAAAAGTATAAAGAGAACCAAGTAGCATCCTCAAAGAAGGAAATGGTATCCAAATCCTTGAAAAAAATCATCAGAGGAGGCAACTGCCCTAGTAGAATGCACCTTTACTGAAGATGAAAGATGTTTTTCATGAAAATAACAACAAAAAGAAATGGCCTTAGAAATTGATGAGTCAATGGTTTGCTTAGAAACAGCCAAACCCAAAGTCATGGGATGAAAAAAAAACAAATATGCTCAGACTTCGAAATAACTTTAGTTTTAATTGATTGACCTGAAATCTAAAGGCCAGAGGAGGAGTCAAGGGCAGACAAGCAGAAACTGCTGACAGGTGGACTTTAACTGAAGAATATGCCAACCTAGCATGAAGCAGACCACATAAATAAGACAGAATCGGAGAGAGGCACCAGGCAGAAAATCATTTCCAACTAGAAATATATCATTTCCTGGTAGTGGACTTCCTGGCCTCCTGCAGAATCGAAAGCATGTCTTCAGAAAAGAGGTGCCTGAAACTGATGAAAAACTCTACCGCCCACTGCATCAGTTGGACAAGTAAGGATGGATAAGAGACCCCTTGTCTTGTGTGAGCAGATCGACCCATTCTGGTAACTTGTGGTGACTGCCCCTGGCCAAGTGAGAAAGAAGGGGAAACCAATGCTGTCTGGGTCAAAAGGGGAGTCACCAACAAGATTCTGGGAGAGTCCTGTCTGATCTTGTGCAAGACTTGTGGTAACAAAAGAAGGGGAGGGAAGGTGTACAGAAACACCCCCTTAAAAAGAAAAGACAGGGTTGCCCACTTTCTAAGCCACAGGACTTGAGACTCTGGAACAGAATAGAGGAAGTTGCTTGTTCAGAGTGGAGGCAAAAAGATCTACCTGAGGAATACCCTAACGATGGAAAATGCTCAAGAACACATCTCTATGAAGCATCCATTCATGAACTTGTGTGATGCACCTGTTCAAAGAGTCTGCAAATAGACTGTGCTCCGAGGGAATGTAAACTTCCTGAGGAGTCACTTGATACTGGAGAGCTAGATCCAAGTCATGAAGAGCTAGTCTGCAGAGAAGATAGGATCTTGTGCTCCCGTGCTCATTGACCTATCACTTCACTGTGGCATGGTCTATGAAAACTTTGAAGGCCTGAGATGAAACAGGGAGGGAAAGCCTACAGAGCCAAAAGCAAAACCCTCATCTCCTTTTCACTGATGTGACCTGACCTCTGATGAGGTGGCCAGAGACCCTGAACCTCGAGGAGGCCACAAAAGCCCCCCCACCCCTTTTTGAGGCATCTGTAAATAGAGTTAGAAATGGAGCTTGAAAAGGAAGCCCAGGGCGCTTGAAACAGGGAAGAAAAGGTATGGGGAAGTCCAGGGGGTGGCAATGTTGGAGCCACAATGACACGAGGTAAACTGAATATTTCTCATATGGAGTCTAGCAAGAAGAAGCGTGGGAATGGTGGAAGCCATAAACCCAAGAAACCTGAGAAATTCCCTGGCAGAGACAGACCTGAAAGGAAGAAGGGATTGGAAAAAGACAACTGGAGACACCACTTTGTGAGCAGGCAGAGATGCCAGCATGAGAACTGTCTGAAGCCTGCAGCTGAGGAAAATATGATCCTGAGAAGGTGTCAGAACTGACTTCTGGAAATTTATGGTGAACCCCACATTCCGTAACACGGAAGTAGTGAGCTTGAGATCCTGAAGCAGAGAGCTAGGGGAAGTACCTTAAATAAGCAGATCATCTAGATAGGGAAAGGTCTGAATTCCTCACATCCTGCAAAAAGCAATGACAGGCATTTGGTGAATACCCCTGGGGCAGTAGAGATGCCAAAGGGCAAAGCAGAGAACTGAAAATGCAAGAAAGAGAGAGAGAGAGAGAGAGAAAAATTCCTGATGGATGGATAGGAATGTGAAGGTATGTATCCTTGAGATCCAGAGATTCCAGAAAGGCTTGGGTAGAAGAAGAGGAAATAACATATGCAGGAAAAATCATCCAAAAGAAAGGAATCTTGAGGAAGATGTTCAGGTCGGAAAGATCCAAAATTGGTCACCATCTGCCCTCTTTCATGGGACAAAAACGTCCTGGAATAAACCCCCTTCCCTTCCTGGGTAGGAGGCATGGCTTGAATGGTACCCTGAGCCAAAAGAGAGTGAAGAACCTCAGAGAAAATGGAGAGCTGTTCCCAAGGAGGCTGAGAAATGCCTGAAAAGGGAGGAAGGGAATTCCAGATCATGAAATATCCATGACGGATAATGGACAGAACCTAAAAGTCTGAAGTGATCCAAAGTCAATTTGGAAGAGACAGGGAAAGTTAGAGGGACAAGGGAAGCTGGCCAAGGTAAGGAGGAAGCAAACTGTTAAACAGAACCCAGGCTTGTCATGGAAAGCAGGTCTCTGGGTGGCAAGAGTCTGAGTAGACTTAGCAAGAGTCGCACTAGACTTAGCAAGAGGCACACGCCTAGAACCCTTCTTGCCTTGGGAGAAGGGAAGGATTGCCTATGGACAAATGCAGACTTGGAGGGATAATTCCTCTAAAATCTGGGAATAGGAGAAACAGAAATATGTTTTACCTCTTGCAAGGCTTTGCCCTTGTTCTGGACAGGTTCATAGGTTAGTACTAGGCTAACTACCCTTGTGGGCCATTTTAAGCCTAGCCAATTACCTCATGTGAGAATCAAACCCTGCACCTTGTGTTTCTAAGGTAAGCACCTTAACCATTACACCAACCTCCCACCCAGATTTGAAAAGCTCAGCAGTAGGAGAACCAAGAAGGTTTTTATTATCCAAAGGAGCATCCAAGAGTTTGACCTTAATGTCATCAGGCAGAGTGTGATGAAGCCAAGAAGAATGACTCATAACAGAACCAAAGGCAACAGCTATGGAAGAGGCATCAGCTGCACCACAGCTGTATCTGAACAAAGTTTTCCCTCAAAGTCAGAAAGGTTGGAAACCACCTTAGAAACCTGAGAAAGGACAGCCAAAACATACCTGGCCATACAAATCTGACAGTTAATGGCTGTAAAGGATCAAGTGGCACCTGTGTAAACTTTTTTTGTCAAACCTGTCCAAAGCACTACTATCCTTATGGGAAGGCAACAGCTTGGTAAACGGCAGTAACTTAGAAGGCTTGTCAAAGGAGACTGACACTACAGAAAGATCAGCAGAAGGGCATTTTTAAAGAAATTTGCACTCTTTGGGCACTTTATAAAAACTATTTGGCTTCTTAGTTGCAGGGGATTGACAATCACGGGCTACAGATGCTACTGAGAACATATCCAGAAGGGCAGCCAGAATAGAAGGAACAGCAAATGGTGTGGGAGACTCCATCTGTAGGAGCTCATAATATCTTTTCTGAATCTCAAGAGACTTGACAACAATCCCACTTAAAATAATCCATATGGGCAATGGTATCCCCAAAGGAGTGTTTCTCCAGGGTGGAATCTGTTCTTATTCCTTCTTCCTTGGAAAAGTGAAATGTTGTCCAAGGGGCAAGGAATTTGGGAAGAGTAGGCCAAAGATTCATCCCCAGAGTCCACTTCCTCATCTGAGGAATTAAACACCCTAGCCCTCTTGAGTGGAGTGGAAGACTATAGAGGATCAGATAAAAAGAACCCTTGAGAATGCTTCAAGGCCATCAAAGCATTAAATAAACCCTGAGTGAAATCCTGCCATTCACGTTGGGGATCCTTAACAACAAAGGAAACAAGCTTTGTTTTTTGTTTCTTTTCCTGTGGGATATCCACATGAAACCCCCTCAGAGGATCAGACCCTTGGTGAGACTCAATAATGGTTGTAGGAATCTCTTCACCAACTAAGATTTGAGGACTCCCCCTTGGTCCTTCAAAAATAATCAGCCGAGGTTCCCCCTCACCATCAGATACAGACATCTGAAAAGCCTCATTTGGCCTACAAAGTCAGGTATTGTGGGTTCAACTCCCACCTGGAGTGACATAATCCTAATACAAGTAGAGCTTTATGGTGGGAGGTTGGTATAATGGTTAAGGTGTTTACCTTACAGACAACAGGTGCACAGTTTGATTCTTACATGGAGTAACTGGCTAGACTTAAAATGGCCCACAATGGCAATTAGCCTAGTACTAATCTATGAACCTGCTCTATGAATGTGTGAGAAGCTGAATCCATGATGGTTTCTGATAGGATCATGGCAGAGGAATCCAAAGCAACCGGTGGATGCTCCTCTAGGTTTTCACCAGCTTCAACAGAGACATCTGGGGGAGGCTGAAAAGCAGTTGGATCAGACCTAACTTTTTTGACCTTCCTCTTGGCAGACAGCTGGCCCTCAGGACTGCAGAATTCTACCACAGTGCCCTGAGCAACAACTTAAAGACAGTGGTTGTCCAGGTTTATGGACAAAGAGAAGAGATGACTACATAGGGTCTTAGGCACAAATGCTTGGCAGATACAACACTGAATGACATGAACCAAACAGCAAAAAAAAAAAAAAAAAAAAAAATAGAAGCAACAGAAGGCACTTATCTGAAAAGACAGTTTGGTAACCATAACAGTAGATGGGCATTCAGACTAACGTACAACACTTGCATTTGGACTGGTGGCAAAGAAGTTCTGAGTGTATGCATCCATATATCACCTTTATTCACTATGCCTTATGTGGGAAGCATACATGTAACGTAGAACGCCTACAAGTACTAAAGGCTTTGGTGCACTGGGCTGGATGTTGGGCTATTCTTGGCAGGAGATCCCTTAGGTAATGAATACTGCAATAGTGATAAGGAAAGACATCTACTACACATCAGCTAATCAAATCGCATCAGAAATTCTTAGTCTAGGGATCTAAACCTCTTCTGCAACATCAACAGAACAGTTTGGGAGGAACAGGTATATCATGTATTGGATATCTCTTCTCTGGAAACGACTATTCATCCACATATAACAAAGCTCATCCCTGTCCATATTCAAGCACAATCTGAATCTATAGATGGGTAACAGAAAATTTACCCATGGACTTGGCCCTTTATTACTAACAGACAGCTCCAGCTAGTAAAAGCTTTATCCCACATACGGACTACCTCAAATTATCTATAGTATGATCCCAGTTATTCTCACTATAGGTAGCATACAATTATCAACCATGGGATGGGTAAAGATAATCTTACATGAGATGAGATAGGTTAATTCAAGCACCAAATTGGCTAGCCTTAAAATGTCCTGCAAGGGTAGCTAACCTAGTACTTACCTATGAAACTATGGATAAAGTGGATATAGCAGAAAAAAATGAAAGAAAGTACATATGAAGACATGATACAGACATTCAAATACCTTAAGAGAATCATAACTGTTCAGTAGGGAAATATCTTAAGAATAAACTACACATGAATATGGGGGCTTTATTGGAATACAACTCGGCTCAGGATAAATGGAGGTATTTCTACAACAGTAATAAATGCATGGTTCACAAATTGCAGTGGATGCAGCCATAGTAGAAGAATCCAGTAAAACATGTATCACACAAAAAAGCTTTTCTGGATGAAGTCTGTGCAAGTGAGATTTGGCATAAAGGAAAGACTCAATGGGCTCTTGCTGTCACCTTCCTTGATTCAAGGTTGATGTGACCTGAAATGTTTCATAATATTACTACAATGGAAGTAGAATCTGAAAAGATTCACAGTTCAAAGTCAAGGAAAGAAAAGCGTCTATTATGAAACAGAAAAATGTGATAATTCATGCTGCACATTCTTGATTACAAATCCTTGACAGCTACCTGTTACACAGAAAATAATGGGATAATGCAAGCCATTCTCACCCCATAAAATTACATATACCCACTTCATGGTCGCATCACACTGGGGAAGGGAAAAACTTCCAGAAAGAGTATCCAATGATCTCATAATATAACTTATTTCACTCTAACATGAACGTTATATAATCACACCATTTAATGGGAAGATTAATATGCTGGCAAACAGCTGAGCTGTGATGTGAAAAACAAAAGCAAATTTTGACTTATAAAAATGATATGCATTTGTTCTTAAAGAAAAGAAGAGGAAATACTCTGGTAAACTTTTTACTCATAGGTTCATATGTACATGCTAAGTTTAATCAAGCAGTGACTGTCAAGTCATTTACTTTGTTTACACAATGAAAACAAATTTGTTTAGTCATAGACAAAAAAATGCACTCTATTAATAAAGCCATCTATTCTATATTTAGCAATTAGTGTTCTCTTTTTATTTGTTATACAAGAACCTTTATACTGCTTTTGTTTCTACCTTAGTTTTCCATTAGAATATCATTTTTTTTGCTGCATCTATACAACTGTATATCTAGTTTTAATAGGTCTTACTGTTTGTGATGTTGTTTTTAGTGAGTGTGCAGATCTTACGCATGACATTTGTTAGGTTTTTTATTTCTGTTACACCTGTACGTTCAAGCAAATTCCTGATATTCTTTCTTCTTCTACATTTAATGCATTTATCTATGTTTATGGTCTGGTTTGAAGCAACATATAGACTGCTCGATGTTTTTTATGATTTATTACTGTGTCTGGAATAAGTTTAACAAATCTTTATATCTGATGATGGGAATATTGTTTTTATTGCTATGTATTTAACAAATGATAGGCTGCTTTTATTGCTTGGGATGTTTTTTTTTTTTTTTACGAATGTCATCACATGATTGCTGAACTTTCTGTCATTGGTTGAGTTTTTACTTTAAATAGTACCCAGACTTTGTGTTTGTGTTCTGTCTGATGAAGCAAAGGTTACTCTGCGAAAGTGCTTACCTTCTCTTTTAATAAAGCTACTTCTATATATAGTGATTTAAAGATGTGTTTGGGATGAGTTTGTGTTACTGTTTAAGTCAGCAGGAAGCTTACTTTTGAAAAGTGATCGATGCACAAAGGGTTAAGACCATGTGTGACTGGTGGGAACATGAAGCATGCTACAATAAGATATACATGTAAAAAGGGTACTTTAGAAAAAAAAAAAAACAGAAGACAACTGGATAGAAGGTGGGCAGAGGCTCCTGCTTCTTCACTGAAATGTTTAATGTCCATAATTATACAAGGCTGGCTTCTTTTTTCCTTTATCCTAATAAGCCACAAACACTTTATGATTAAGCATAATCAAGAAAATGTCTTCCATAAATCAAGCTTTCTTACCACTTTATTAAACTTGATGATTCCATTCACTTCAGTTTTTGATCCTCTCTGCTTCATCCCTTCTAGAAGTAAAAAATAAAGGAAGATTATTAGCGTTAAAAATAAAGGTAATTATTTACCGGCTACTGAATAATGCTAAAGATCTGCATTGCCATTACATTTGCATTACATTCTCACTACCCTTAAAAGAATTTGTTCCGCAATAACGCACAAGATATTAGACAGTCTTTGCAGGCAAGACAGAAATAAAGCTGATATACAATTCAGGGGTTTAGTGAATGTATCATGTAAGAAATTCATGCATTCATACACATACACTCAGAATACCTTACTACAACCATCCAGTTAGGAAAAAGGAAATGAGTGCAAGATATGATTTTCAAAGTCGCAAGATATCAATAATAAAATGCAATATTTACAAGAAAAAGACAAACTGAACATACAGCAGCCTTGCAACATTTTCAGTTAAACTCATTCCCTCCAATGAAGCTTTTTTCAGCTTGCACTCTAATTTCCAATGGGTGCAGCCTGAGCCTTTTTAATAATGAAGTTACTGCCTACCAGTACATACCAATGCTCATATCTCTAGAAACTAAGTTTGACTAGAAAAAAGAAGTTAAGTACTCACCATAACGTTCCATGTTTGTTGTCCATCTCGCCTTCATTCTCCCTGGTTGGTTGGGTTCGGAACCAATTCTCAGTTCCAACTCAGCCACATACTAAAGCTCTAGGACTTCCACTGCCTTGTGGCTGTATCCCTATCCCATCATGCTCTAGTGAATCTCCCCAGATCTTGTTTGCTTATAACATTATGAACTCAAGGTAACATCAACACCTATTATAAAGAAAATGAAGAAAGCCAGGGACACACATGCCAGAGAAAGAACCTCTTTGTCCTCTACTGTTCTCCAGGAGCCATAGGTAGGAGGAAGGAGTGTGTGATGTAAGAATGAAGGTGAGATGGACAACAAACATGGAACGTTATGGTGAGTACATAACTTCTTTATGTTATTTTGTCCTATCTCGCCTTCATTCTTACTGGCTGGGACAGTGTCCCTTGCACCATATTTCTTGGGTGGCTTACGGGAGTATATTCTTCAGGGCAGTGGACCCAAAGAAGGCCCTATCCCTGGAGGCCAAATCTACTTTGCAATGAGTGATAAAGGTATGAGGAGTTGCCCAAGTTGCAGCAGCACAAATGCTATCAAGTGGTAGTCTCTAAAAGCAGAAGAGCTTGCATGACTCTTGTGGGCTTTGACTTTAAAGGGAAGAATCTTGTTACTGGATTCATATATAAAAGTGATACAATCTGAAAGAGTGACCTTAGACATAGGGGCACCTTTCTTTGCTTCTGAAAATGATACAATTTCCTGAATTCCTTTGTTCTGTGTAAGCAGAAGCATAATTGCCTATGAACATCTAATTGATGAAGTTTATATTCTGCCTTGTTGCCATGATTTGGAAAGAAAACTGGTAACTCTATGGACTGATTTAGGTTAGATTCTGAACATACTTTTGGCAGGAAGGATGGCTTTGTTCGAAGGGATACTCTGTCTTTATGAAAAAACATATATGGTAGTTTGATCGATAAAGCTTGCAGCTCTGAAACTCTTCTGGCAGAAGTGATGGCAATCAACATACTTGTCTTCCACGTTAAAAATTTTAGATCACATGATGACGCAGGTTCAAAGGGGGGTAGGATCAAGCAGGACAGAGCAAAGTTTAGATCCCATGATGACAGGGGTGTTTTTATGGGTGGTCTTAACAAGTTAGTTCCCTTCAGGAAGGCTTTGCATATTTTGTAAGACATCGAATTAGAGGTGAAATTACTCATATGGAAATTAGATATTGCTGCTAACTGTACATGAGTGGCAGTTGCAGCTCTGCCTTCGTTAAAAAGTTTTGCCATAAATTCAAGGATAGAACTTATAGGAGCAGAGAAGTTATCAATGTGTCTTGTCAGAGCCCAGGAAGAAAACCTCTTCCATTTACTGATATACAGCTTTCTTGCAGAAGCTTTATGAAAAGTGACCAAGATATGCTTGATCGAATGAGGGAGGTTAGGAAGCCTGGCTACACTGGAATTGGAGCAGCCAAGCTGTCAATTTTAGGGTTGGAAGACAAGGGTGGAGCATTCTGGACGTATGAGTCAGAAGTCTGGAACTGGGTCCAGAACCCACGGCTTCTCCTGAAGATGAGGCCAAAGGAAGGGGAACCAAATGGGCTCCTATCAGAAGACGGAAGATGCATTCTGTCGAATGCGCCTTGGTCGAACGTCAAATGTCGAAAATGCAAAATGACAAAGTGGCATATAAGCGAATTCTTTCCCTGGGAAAGAAGTCGTTTGGCCGCTTCCATCACTTTGCCGTTTTCGGCACTGTAGTGCGATCTCAGAGTTGGTATATTTAAGTAGGGGGGTGTAGGGGGCGAAGCCCCCCCACTTAAAATAGTGGGTTTTTTTTTTTTTTTTTTTGGGAACAGTGATTTTTTTTTTCCCTGGGGGAAAAAAAAAAAAATCGCTGTGCTGGTTGTTCACTCTATTTTGTTTTTGATGTTTTGGGGTCAATATAACAGCATTCGATCTTTTGATCATTCTCCGTTACAATATAGACCCAACCAAATCTGACGAGGCCAATATGCTGCAATGAGAATTAGCCTGTTTCTCAATGAGTTGGCTTCCTGAAGAACGTTGGGTATTAGTGGAAAGGGAGGAAAGGCATAGAGAAGTACCATGGGCTAAACATGTACAACTGCATCCCTTGGTGACTTCCCCGGAGGGGGGATTCGGGCAAAAATAGCTGCTGCATTTGGCATTCATGGAAGTGGCAAATGCAGCAGCTATTTTGCCCTAAAATATCTTCTGCATTAGTTGCTGCATTTGGCATTCAAGGAAATGGCAAAAAGGTCACAGCAAGGCTTGCCCCATTTGGGGAAAATTCTCTCTGCTACTTCTTGTTTTAAGGACCACTCATGGGGGATGAGAATCACTCTGCTGAGTTTGTCTGCTATCACGTTGGAACTCCCCCTGGGATGTGCACTGCTATTAGAAAGCGTTGGGAGGAGACTGCCCATTGTCATAATCTGAGGGCCTCTCAACAAATGGGGTAAGGCCTGGTCCTTCCTAGTTTCTTTATGTACCAGACAACTGACATGTTGTCTGTCTGAATTCCAATTGTTTCCAGCAGAAGAGAGTCCTGGAGTGCCCGCAACATCAAAAGCATCTCCATCATCTCTAGAATACTGATGTGCAAGTAGGCCTCGTGATCCTGTCAAGTGCCTTGAACGCTCCTGCCCAGATAATGCCCCCCCCCATATGGGAGGCGGCCATGGTCACTGTGGCCATCGCCTGAGGGGGAAGAAAAAGCTGACCAAATGTTATGTGACTAGAGTGAAACCACCAGCGAAAGTCCTTCTTGCAGGACTCTGTTAAAAGAATTTGGTGAGACATGGGTAGTTCTTGTAATGACCACTGGGTGAACAGAAGCCACTGCAGAATTCTCATGTGCATGCGTGCCAAACTAAACTTATCACAGATGCCATGGTGCCCAAGACTTTCAAGACTGTTTTTGCCTGTACTTTTGTTTTGGAAAGAAGGTTGGAGACTTGCTGTCTCAGAACTAGGAATCTTTCTGTAGGAAGTTTTGCCTTCATGTTTATTGTATCTAGATCTACTACTATAAACACGATATGTTGCGATGGCAACAAGGCAGATTTTTTTGTACTTATTGTGATTCCCAGGTGAGAGCAGAGAGAGAGACAGAGAGTGGTGTCTCTTGATTTGCAGTAGTAGATACTTGGTGGTGGCAGTTAGGAGCCAGTCATCTAGATATGGAAACACTCGGAATCCTAAATGTCTCAGGTCAGCCGTGACTACTGCCATGCATTTGGTGAACACTCTGAGGGCTGTAGTGAGACCAAAGGGCAGAGCTCGAAACTGGTAATGACTGGCTCCCAACCAGAAGAGCATAAGACTCCTGGATGGCCTGTCCATCTTTATGTGGTAGTACACATCCTGGAGGTCTATAGAGCACATCCAATTGTCTTTTCCCAAGAATGGAAGAATAGACTGCAGTGTTATCATCCAGAACTTGGTCTTTTTTACTGATTCGCTTAATCTGCTGAGATCCAAAATTGGTCTCCAGTCCCCTGTTCTTTTTGGCACTAAAAAGAATCTTGAATAAGTTCTGGATCCTATTTGGTTTGTGGGGACAATTTGGATGACTGTTTTGTCTAGCAACTTTTGAATTTCTAGAGTTGCTTGATCCCTCTGACTGGGTGGAATGTCTGGGATTTTCTTTATGTTTGGGATGGGAAAAGAGAATGGTATGGTGTATCCTCCGGCTACGATACCTTATACCCATTTGTCTTTTATTTCCAGCCAGGCCTAAAGGTACAAAGATAAGCAACCCCCGACTACCTCCAGAGTTGGACAGACGGACCTCCCTTCAGGAGCGCTGAAAGGGCCGACTATGGAAAGAATCTCTGTCGCCCTGGTTTTGCAGACTCTCTCTGCCATGTGGATGGTGTCTTCCATTTGTACTTCCCCCCTCTGCCCCTAGGGGAAGAGTCACCACGTGTGTCCTGAAAAACTCTCTGGGATTTACAGAACCACATCTCCCCCACTTCTGGCCTTTTGGATAAGGCCTAAAATGTATGGAAAATGGACTCCTATGGCAGAGAAAGTCTTTCCTTCTTGTTCACACCTGGTTAGCGTCTCCTTAACTTTTGGCGAAAACAAGGACGAGCCATCAAATGGGACATTAGTAAAAGAAGATTTGAAAGAATCCGCAAAGTGGCATAAGCACATCCAGAAATGTCTGCTTAGGTAAATTCCTGAACCCGCTGCTCTGCTTGCTCCATCTGCTGCATACGAAATGAGCCTCATGGAAGAGTTGACCACAGAATTTAAGATGGAGAGCTGAGAGGAAACCTTGTCTGCTACCCCTGCACCTACTGTACCTTGGAGAGCATCTCCTAGCTCCTTTAGATCTCTTTGTAGCCTTGCAAAATGTGTCAGATAGTTCGGCGATCGGACAGCAAAAGTCACTGAAGCAAAAGTGCGCTTTCCGTATCTGTCCATCATATGAGACTCCTTGTTCGGTGGATGGACAGATGAGGAAGTTTCAGAAAGTTCCTTTTACGTGGCTGCTGGCACCACCATAGCATCTACAGGGACACCCTTGGACAGGAAAGCTTTATCTGAAGGAGCTGTAATGAATTTATTTGGCTTCCTAGGGACAGGCTCCACTGCATATGGAGACTCCCATGCCTTTCGACTAACTAGTTCCAGAAGTTCATCGAAAGGTGGAGACACCTAAGTGGTTGAAGGGTGAGACCCATACGCCTTCAGGTAACCAGACTCCTCATCAGAAGGGTTGATGGGCTTCCAGCCACCTCTCTGCTTAAATATTTCTAGGATATCTGTGAAAGAGACATCTTCAGAGGGCAACCGTGGGGAACCTTCAGACTTATTGAGGCCTGTGTCCGAAGTGACTAACTCATCTGGGGAGTCCAAATGCTTCCTCTTGCAGAGTCTCTTACGAAGGACCTCTTCAGAAGGGTATTCTGGAGAGGTTTTGGAAGAGAGGGGTTCACCCGATGGGGTACCCCAAGACCTAGGATCCTCGCTTGTCTGTGGATGTTGTGGTACAGAGACAGACGCCGGCACCTTAGGGGAAGGAATGTCGGAACTCCTGAGTGAAGGTGTCTGAGGAGACAGCCCCCTCTTCATCAGCTCAAAAGCCTTCCTTCCCATGATTCAAAGACACTTCCAGCTCCAAAGAGCCAGAAGAAATCCCCAGACACAAGGGGGTGGGCTCTGAAGCCGATGTAGGAGCCAAGCTCATCCGCACCAATGCCCCGAGAGGCAGGCTCGGATCTGACAACTGTCCAATCCGACTCCCCTTCCTGGACCCAATCAGAGAGAGTTGGCTCCTAGACCCCTCGGACAGAATTGAGGATATCGGAGCAGATGTCAGTTCTGAAGATACTAGGATGGTTCTCGGCACCGATGGTTCCACAACAGTCAGTTCCAAGCATTCGGGCTCCGAGGTCCTGGGTTGGCTTGGAGGAGGAATTGATGTCGGTGGGATGGTCATGGCTGGCTCCAAATCCCTATGGTTTGGAGGTGAGAGAAGTTTAGCCAGCGCCAGTGTCTTCAGAAGGCTACGTATCACCCTATCCACATCATCGTCTGACAAAATTTTGGAGGACTTAGAGGAGAGGGTAGGAGACCTTAATGAGTTTAAACTCCATCAGCACCGTAAAGGTTGGAGCAGATGAAGTAGATTTTGTTGGTTCCGACGTAGATGAAGCTGGAAATGCAATTTTGGTCAACTTTTTCAAAGGCTCAGATTTTCCTGAAGAGGGAGAAGATCTTTTTGTCAATTTTTCTGATGTAGATGAAGAAGATTTGACTGATGCTGACGTGCTTGGACCTTCTTCAATAGCTTCATGGAATGGGGATTACAAAAGACCTCTCACAATCAACTTATTTTAATGCTCCAACAGTACCCTAGAGTTAAAAGAGTGGCATATTGAGCATGTCTCCTGAAGACGTACTGATCCCAAGCAATAGACACATAGTAGAGCAGTCAGTAACAGACATCTTCTGGCTGCATTAAGTACACTTTTTGAAGCCGAAGGCTTAGATTCTTTATGTTCCTTGGACATAATTCAAAACTGGATACACACGCACGGAAGATCAGACCAATAAACTGCAACAGCAACAATTTAACAATCTAACAACTTAGCCTAAACTACTAAGGAACAATACACCCAAAACTAGTAGGAATGGTTATATACATATACATATATATATATATATATATATATATATATATATATATATATACACACACACACATATATATATATATATATATATATATATATATATATATATATATATACACATATACATATACACACACACACATATATATATATATATATATATGGATCCCCTACAGAAGACCGACAGCTCACAACACTGACACCCACATCGCCAACACCAAAAGCCCGACACACGAAATACCGACAACAGCGCTACTGCAGGAAAAAGGAAAATAACATTTCTTTTTTCTGCTAGCAGGGTGGCTCTATATATAGATATAGATATATATATATATATATATACATACACATACATACATAGAAAGACAAACTTTTTTTTTTTAAAACTAGTAAGTTAGGAAGGGAAAGACAAGGTTAGGAAGTCCTCTAACTAAAACAGGCAGTGAGAGCCATCTAACTTAAATGGACTGACACTTTTCTTCAACAATAAGAAATTTATCCGGGATAGGGGAAAAAGAAGGCCTTAATGGAAAACGATGGCCTAAAGCAACAACACAGCAGCAAATTTAAGTAAAGGGGAAAAACAACAAGAAAATTAACACTAGCTCTAATTTAAAGTAAAAGAGGAAAAATTATGATAATAAATGTAAAAAAGTCGTTCACTTAGCCAGAGCCAAGATGGAAGCCTCCAATCTGTTTAGTGGCAAATGAAATCTGGAGAGCTTCACTACAGCATGATGGGATAGGGATCGAGCCACGAGCCAGTGGAAGTCCTTGAGCTTTAGTATGTGGCAGAGTCGGAACCGAGAATCTATTCTGAACCCAACCAACCAGTAAGAATGAATGCGTAATAGGACAACATAACATCTGTAGTTAGAAAAATATTCAGCACAAAGTAATATTTACTGTGGTTCATTCACTAAATTCCAAGTCTTAAACTGGATTTTATATGAAACAGTAAATATTCATTTTTGTAAACTCATATAAACAGTTTAGAGTATCTCAGTAACTAATCAAGCAGAGCACATACTGCTAGCAACAATTTCTTCCTAGTGCTGTGAGATTTCACATGAGGCCAGGCAGTTGTCTGTGTCACTTGATTACTGAGATATTTAGAGAAATATGAAAATTACTACAACAGAAATAAACAGTATACAAATAATATTCAACATCTATTTAGCTGCACTGTACAGACATTAAATGTCAGTACAGTTGTGCTTGCCATCATGTAAGCTTTAAGATGACATCTTCTAATACCTTGTATGGAGCATGGGTTTGGAATTATTAAAGCAAATATGAGCAAGTAACATTTGGCACCTGGATGTGTCAAGTAGGATGTAACTGCAGAAAGGTCTGGAGGCGTCACTAGGCTGTGAAGAGTTAACTGCAACATAAACAATGGCTACATTTCTATACTGTAACTAATTCTTAAACACACCTGCGGTGGTGGTGCTGCGGTAGCGTTGTCACCTCACAGTAAGACGCTGTCCGGTTCGATTCTCAGCTAGAGTGTCTTCTGCGTGGAGACATGCGTGAATGGGCGTACCTTCGTTGAAGGTGGTGCGTCAGGCCTGGCAAGCCGGTACGTAAAAATCAACTGCCAATCATTAGCGGACCGGAGTTCTGCTGTGGCGACCCCTAACCGGGAAAAGCCGAAAGACACAAACAAACTAATTCTTAAACACATCTTATAATAAATTTAACTGTTCTAAATTCTCCACAAAGACTCACTTGGAACATATCCACATAACACAAAGTTGCCTTACACAAGAAACTGATTGCTTGCTGACTGACAGACTTCCATCCGTATAATTTGGGGCTTAGTTAACACTAATCAATGCTGAAAGCAAGGACTATGTAGAAGTAGGTAAGTACTATATACTCCATACTCCAACACTAAATGTTCACTTTTATTTTTCAGTGTAAAATGTAAAATTTCCTTTGACTACTCATTTTCTATCCACAACCAAAAAAATATATATATATGATTCAAGAAAGCTTTAGACTCAAATTTATAAATATTTTTCTCATTTTAAATTCACTGATAATGCTCCACTGTATAGGCAAATGTTAGCTACTTGAACACAGACATGTTATGACATCATCACAAAAAAGCAACACATTTCAAGAATGAGGAGACAGGCTTCATTGTCAAACTCTAGTGACCAACCCCCGGGGGGTGTGAGTGAGTGAGTGAGTGAGTGAGTGAGTGAGTGAGTGAGGGAGTGTGTGTGTGTGTGTGTGTGTGTGTGTGTGTGTGTGTGTGTGTGTGTGTGTGTGTGTGTGTGTGTGTGTGAGACAGCAAACTGCAAATATACCAGAGTTTTCCCTTTTCTTGTTTTGGAGTGATTTTGGAATTGATATATATACATAGGAGGCGCAGCTCCCTACACATCAGGGAGATGAAGGTGGGCTTTCTGCAGAACCATTTTTTTTTGTGTTTTATTAATTCTGAAAGCAGCTCGCAATCTCAGGTTTTCCACTCACTTGTGATCGCAACTGTGTGAGGTGATCACAACAGATTCAATACCTTGCTAGGCATCTGCAAAAAATTACATGTAATCCAAATAAGAAGAAAAAATACATATTCAAATTACCTTGACATTACTACAAGTGTTTCGAGTGAACAGTCTCCATTATAGGAGCTTGAGACAACTAACTTTTAAACACCATTATTTTTTTTTCGACAGTCAGAGAAAAATGTAATATCTTCTCCATAGTCAGTAATGGATCCAAGAAGCATGACATACCAAATAGGGGATCCAGGGATACACAAGTGAACAGGACGGGGGTTACAGTCAGAAGCTGTGTGGGACCAGAGAGGGGGGTTAGGTCATACCTGTCAATCTCTCAGCACAAGAAACCTGGACAAAGCCTAAATAAAAATGGGGGTACAAAGGCCCAAAAAACAGGGATAGATTATAAATATTGCTCTTATAAACTTACAAAGTTGCTAGAATAACAGGATTTGTGTTAGCACACATTTTCCGAAGGGTATGACGTCTATATCTCAAATATATGTCATTATTTAGTAACTTCAATCCTCAGTGATTTGTTAGCAAACCACAAATTTCATGCAGAAAAGAACAAAAATAAAATGCAAAAACCTGAACAGTTGACAGGTATGGGTTTGGCTTAAAAAATATCAAAAACTTAAGGAAACATGAATTAAACAATTAAACTACATGACCTAGCCTCATCTGACTGACAACCTCAATATATTTAAAATTAAAAAAAAAATAAATAAAAAATAGGGCTTTACCTTGGGGGAGATACAGAGAGAGAGAGAGCGTTAAGCTCTCTATTATGTTTTTGAAAAGGGTAGGGTTCTACTGTTGAGCAGCATTCTACCATCAAAAAAATAACACCTAAATTTAAGGGTAAAATAACTGGCTTCAATAATTCACTATTAAATGGTGTCATTCTAGAGAGAAATCCACTGTGTATCTGCATAAGATGAAATGGTCAACAGACCCACCTACTTTGCAGGGGATGACCTGCACCTTCCTCCCCTTCTACATACTTGACAAAACATTTATAACTTCCACAGTGCCTTTTTTAGGCAACTTTCACCCAATGAGCAACCCACATAGCAAGCTCCCGTCTGGCGTTTGATGAGATACCAGTTGCGGAGGCATGTCTGGTACATCCTTTATGAAAGATGGGATGACTGGTCTATCACTAATGGGTTTGAATCCCATGACTGCTAAACACAATGAGAGGACCAGTCTAGCACTAATGGTGTTTGAATATCACTACTGCCAGTCTGGGTATTTGATGGACAAGGGATACGTACCTTGGATATGCTCTACTGCCTCAAACAGATCTACTGGCCAATGGAGGTAGTCTCTCAAATCACATGACAGGCACACCACGTTAAAGCAAAAAATGTGATCATAAACCTGATTCCATTGCCAATTCACCAAATGCAACTGGGCCCCAACAGTATAAAGGGAATATGCACTACTGCCATGGGTATGGGCTTCCAACATCTACACCTAGATTAAGACTACACATTGATCACTTACAAAGCATTGGCCTAGCAGCACAAGGCCCTTTCTCTCCACTCACTCTGTGAATCAGTGTCTTCCAGTGCCCCTTACCATGGCTGATTTTAAAACAAATTATTATTCACACAATTTCCCAGGGAACGCTGGAATGAGTTTTCCAATTCCCCACAGTCATCTTCTCGCAAAGGTAGAACTGCCACCACACCAGACCAGGCTAGGTAACAAACACCCCAGCAGCCATACCATGTTTGAGCAACAGCCAAATTAAATTATTAAAAAGTAACAGACTGGCCAATTACAAGCAGATACCAACAACTTGACAGCCTATAATGCTAAATAAATACCCTCTCCTTGGATAATAAATAAAAAATAAATATCAGTTACAAAATATTAAAACTGAATAAATAAAAAAAGAAATTATGTTCTTACCATAACGTTCCATCTATGCTGTCGATCTTTATTCATTCTTGACTGTTCGGTCTCTGTTCCATCCTCAGAACGGACTCGGCTGTTGTATCAAGCTCATGCTAGCCAGAAACTCTCAAGCTAAGGCTACTCATAGTGCTTCTCTTCCCTTCCTCTCAGATCGAGTTTTGCCAGTAGAACAGAGAAAAAAGGTGGAAGCTTTGTCTAAGCAACTGCCCTAGTAGAAGCCCAGGACTAGTTCTGAACCTCCAGGAGTCTTTGGAGGGGGTAGGTGGATGGGATGTCAAGAATGAATGAAGATTGACAATACAGATGGGAATTTTATGGTAGGAACATAACTTCTTTAACTGATGTTGTCAATCTTCATTCATTCTTGACTGTTAGGATAGAGTCCCTAGCTACTTATGCCCAGGGAGGCCCTAAGGAAGGATATTCCTGAGCACCACAGAGCCAAAGGACATTCTTCCCCTGGAGACTATATCCAATTTGTAATGAGTGATAAAGGAATGATGGGTAGCCCATGTTGCTGCTGCACAAATGTCATCCAAAGAGGCTCTGCAGTGAAAGGCTACTGAAGTGCAAACTGATCTGGTAGAATAAGCCCTAACTTTTGTTGATAAGTTCAGCTTATTTTGGTCATAAATAAAGTTGATGCAATCTCTCAATAATTTCAATAGAGTCACTTTGGAAACTGGTTTGCCGTGGTGAGAAACTGAAAAGGATAAGAACAATTGGTCCGGTTTCCTAAATGATTTTGTTCTGTCCAGATAAAAACATAGTTGTCTATGTACATCCAACAAATGTAAGCAATATTCCCTCTTGTTTGAAAAGTTTGGGAAGAAAACTGGTAGACCTACAGACTGATTAATATTGGAGTCTGATGCTACTTTAGGCAGAAAAGAGAGGTTAGCTCGAAGTGATACTCTTTGTGAAAAATGATATATTGATGTTTCACACACAAATCCTGCAATTCCGATATTCTTCTGGCTGACGTGATGGCTATCAGGAATAGAGTTTTCCAAGACGGTGGCTGCTGGCTTAAAGGGTTGGTGGACCAAACTGTGTAAGACTAACGTTAAATTCAAAGGCTCAGTGGGCTCCCTTAAAGGTGGTTTCAAATGCAGAATGCCCTTTAAAAAGGTTTTGCAAAGGTGATGAGACATCAAAGAAAGGTCACTGAAACCATTACGAAAATCTGAAATAGCTAAATGAACTCTAATAGTAGAAGCAGAGGCTGCTGATTGGAATAAGGTTGATAAATATTCGAATATCTTATCAATCAAGGCTGAAAAGGGGTCAGTTCCTTTGTCCTGAGACCAAAACACAAATCTATTCCATTTACTAAGGCAAAGTTTCCTGGTAGATGGTTTATGAGAAGCCAGAAGTATCTTTTGCACCTGGGGAAGATAGATTATTCCACCTGGCAATTACTAGAAGTGCAGGAACCAAGCCATCAGCTTGAGGCTCTGTAAGTTGTGACGGACCAGTCCCTACAGATGAGGCAACAGATCTGGAGTTGGATCCAGAGTCCTTGGGCGATGAACTAGGTGCGGCCAGAGAAAGGGGAACTAGACTTGACGAGGCCAAAAAGGAGCAATGAGGATCACTTTGCTTCTTAACCATTGAGCTTTCTTCAAAAATTGGGGGATTGGTGGGAAGGTGTAAAGTAGTCCTGGGGGCCAAAAGTGTAGGACAGAATCTCTCGGGACTCCCCCTGTGGGGGGATTAAGACGAAGCAGCTGTTGCATTTGTGGTTTATGGGAGATGCAAACAAATCGCAGCAAGTCTGATCCCATCGATGAAAGATCTTCGTTACTACTTTGGGATTGAGAAACCACTCATGAGGCAGGAGTATGCATCTGCTCAATTTGTCAGCAATCCCGAGGGAATTCCCTGGAATGTGCATTGCTATTAGAAAGCGGTTGGAGGTGATTGCCCATAGCCAAACTCTTAGGGCTTCCTGACAAAGGGTAGGATTTGTCTCCCCTTGTTTGTTGATGTACCAGACCACTGACATGTTGCTAACTGAATAGCAATTGTCCCCAAATGGAGGGCAGATTGAAATGCTTGCAATGCTAAGAGCATTGCTGTCAGTTCTAGGACGTTGATATGCAAATTGGACTCTTGAGGGGACCAAGTGCTTTGGACGGTCTTCCCTAGAAAATCCCCCCACCCCATCAGCGATGCATCCGTGGTCACTACAGTCTTGGGCTGAGAGGGTGTAAAGGGGCAGCTTTCCTCTTCTGGCTTCATCCCCCAATATAAATCCTGCTTGCATCGGTTGGTTATGCGGAGTGGGTGGGACATTGGGTGTGTTAACAGAGACCACTGTGATGCCAGGAGCCACTGAAGCAGCCTCATGTGGTACCTTGTCAGAGGAACTAGGGTGATTATTGCTGCCATGGACCCAAGAAGTTGTAAGACTAGATGAGCTGGAACTTTGCCTTGACAGAGTATCACTTGAAGTTGTGACCTCAACCTGAGCAGTCTGTGGAGAGGCAGAGCAGCCATGCTGGATTTTGTATTTAATGTTGCTCCGATTAATTCTATTTTTTGGGTGGGGGATAGTTTTGACGTTTTCCTGTTTATTGAGATGCCTAAGAATTCTGAATGCCTTAGAATGGAGTCCAAGGCGGAAAGCAGTAGATGCCTGGTGGAGCCGGTGAGGAGTCAGTCTACATATGGAAACACATGGAATCCCTGTAGCCTTAAGTCAGCTGCTACCACTGCCGTGCATTTGGTGAACACTCTGGGGGCTGTGGTGAGACCAAAGGGCAGTGCTCAAAATCGGTAATGACTGGCTCCCAGCTGGAAGCAGAGGTATCTTCTGGAGCACTTGTCCATTTTTATGTGGCAATACACATCCTGATGATCTACAGAGCACATCCAGACAACTTTCTCCAGAAAAGGAAGGATAGACTGAACTGTGATCATCCGGAATTTTGTTTGCTGAACAAACTTGTTCAGAAAACTGAGATCTAGGATTGGCCTCCAGTCCCCTGTCTTTTTTGGCATAAAAAGAATCTTGAGTACAATCCGGATCCCATTTGGTCTGGTGGGACTGTTTGGATGACTCTTTTTTGAAGCAACTTTTGGATTTCGAGTACTGCTATATTCCTCTGTCTGGATGGAACATTGGGGACTTGTCTTAGTGGTCTGGGATAAAGGTTGAAGGGAATATGGTAACCTCTGGTAATTATTGTCTGCACCAAGGAATCCGGTGTTATTGTTTGCCAGGCTAAATGGTGCACAGAGAATCTTCCCCTGACTGCCTCCAGAGGTAAGCAATTGAGCTGCTGCTCAGAAACACTGGTAGGGTTGTCCCGAGAAAGAATCTCTGGAACCCTGGTCAGGTGGATCCCCTCTGCCATGGGAGAGGTGTCTTCCTGATGTGTTCCCTCCTCTGTCCCGGGGAGAATTCTCAAAACGTGTGTCCCAAAAAGGCCCTTGGGACTTCCTGAACATCTTTCCACTCCTCTGATTCTTGGAGTAAGGTTTTTGAGGAGTGGAAAAATGCATGCCCACAGCAGAAAGGGTCTTTCCATCCTTCTCACACCTGGCTAATGTGTCTCTGACTTTTGGGCCAAACAATGATGTAGCATCAACAGTAGCATTGGCAAAAGAAGACTTGAAAGGGTCCGCTAAGGCACATAAACACATCCAGGCATGATGCCTAATGGCAACGCCTGTACCCGCTGCCTTGGCCATCCATTTGGCTATATGTGCAATAAGCCGCATGGACAAGTTGGAGATCGATTCTAGGGTGGCAAGCTGGGAGGCAACCTTATCGCGTACCTCAGACACTGCTCCTGCCAAGGTCCCTGAAAGCTCAGTTATCAGGTCCCTTTGAAGTCACGTGAAATGTGCCAAAAAATTCAATGCCTGTATGGCAAAGGTAGTTGAAGCATAGACCCCTCTTCCTGAAGATGTCCATCGTCCAAGACTCTTGGTTTGGAGGATGGACAGCAGGACTCTCCTCAGCGAGTTCCTTCTTTATGGCACCCGCCACCACCATAGCATCTACCACTAAACCTTTAGATCAGTGGGGTGCAGAGAGAATTTTGTCTGGTCTCCGGGAAATTGGCTCTATGGTGTCAGGAGCCTTCCATGCATGCTGCACGATGAGTTTGACCAATACACCGGCAGGTGGGGTCACCTAAGAACTAGAAGGACAGGCACAAAAAGCCTGCAAGAAAACAGATTCCTCGGGGGAAGGGTTTGTGGACTTCCAATCACCCCTCTGTTTTAAGATTACCAGGATGTCTCTGAAGGAGACATCTTCAGGGGGTGACTGTGGGGATCCCTTCCCCTTCATCGTAATCTGTATCCTCGGTGACAGATTCTTCTGGAGAATCTATGTGCTTCCTCCTGCATGATCTCTTATGGGGTGACTCCTCAGGGGGAAGGTCCAAGGAGGACTCCGAAGAGAGGGTACCCTGCAGCAGTGTGTCTTGCTGCTCTTGTGCCCGCTGCATTGATGTAGCAGATTGTGACAGCTGCGAGCCAGAGGATACATAGATCTGACACTCTGACATGTTTGGTGCCTACTGTGAGCCTGCTGAGGTGAGAGCTCTCTCCATAATCTGAAAGGCAGGCCCACCAAAGAGGGATGGGAGCCCAGAAATGAGAAAGACAACTTCGGAACCGTGGTCACACCCTGCTCCGATGAGCTCATCTCCAGAGAAGGAGCCGAAAGAGGACTCAGAACTGCCAAAGCACCAGGAACCATAGACGGTGCTGTGGGAAAAACTGGAGCTGAACTAGGGATCCCAGAGCCAGCAGCCAAGTCACAGTCCCTGCGGGTGGTCAGCTCCGGTAGAGCTGTTGATCAAAGAGTCAGTTCCAGAACGAAGGTGAGGTCCACCATTGGTACCGAAATAGTTGACACTGGGAGCATCGAAGTCGAGGGCTCCAAAACCTGCAGAGAGGTTGAAGGAGGAAGATAAGTGTGAGTCCTTGGAAAGTAAACCTCAGCTCCAGATGGGAGTGAGACCTCTGGCCACCAAGAGCTGATCCACTAATCTGACTACATCAAGCTCTGATCGGCTCCTGGTGGAACGGATGGACATCCCCGAGGGTGATTCTGGATGTTCAGTAAAGGGACTCAACTGTTGACCAAAGAAGGGGTCAATAGATGGGGAGTACCTAGTCCTTTGTATTGATTTGGCCTTTGGCACCATGGTTGGCTGACCACTGGTTTGTTTTGGTGGGGGGGAGTGACCGGTTTGAATGGGGAAACTATTGTTGGTGCTGAGACGGCCATTGGTATTGATGAAGGGGTCGGTACCAAAGTGACTTTTGTAGGTTCAGTAGTTATCGGCACCGTGGGGGAAGTTTCAGGCTTCAGTGCCGATATGGTAGCAGGTGTCAATTTCAGAATGCTAGGCCTTGGTTCCAAGGTATGAGTTAAGACCTGGACCTTAGAAGATTTAGACTCTTGAGATTTAGGAAACACTCCTCTTTTTAGGCTCATTTTTGGGAGACTTGGATGTCTCAGCCTCACACAAAGCCTCACCAAAAGGGGATTTTAACAGCCCCTTGAGGATCAATTTGTTTCGCCTCTCTGCAAGGATTTGAGTGCTGAAGCCCTTGCAGAGCTCACAAGGTGGTTGAATCTCTAAATGTGGCACCCCGAAACAATACACACAAGAAAGATGCCCATCCGAGTTGTGCATCTTTCTGCCACACTCATCACACTGCTTGAAACCAGTAGTTCCTTTATGCTTTTCAGCCATCTTTCAAATTTGAAACAAGACACGCGCACAGACACAAACTTACTCACACACGTACATGCACGCGCACACGCACACACACACACACACACACACACACACACACACACACACACACACACACACACACACACACACACACGGAGTAAGAGGAAAAGGGAATAAAGAAAAAATTTTTTTTTTTTAAGAGAGGTCATACCAACAATGGTTTGTTTGTTTGTGTCTTTCGGCTTTTCCCGGTTAGGGGTCGCCACAGCGGAACTCCGGTCCGCTAATGATTGGCAGTAGATTTTTACGTGCTGAGTTGCCAGCCCTGACGCACGACCTTCAACGAAGGTACGCCCATTCACGCATGTCTACACACAGAAGACGCTCTAGCTGAGAATCGAACAGGACAACGTCTTACTGTGAGGCGACAACGCTACTGCAGCACCACCACCGCAGATCAATGATAGTGAACAAAATACTAGAAAGGGTAAGGGAGGGAAAAAGGGAATACTAACGATGGTATTTAAAGAATTGTCAGAGGTAAGAAGGAAGGGAAGGGCCCATACCAACAATTGTAAGATAAGTATATACCGATAAGGTAAAAGGGAATGAAACAGCACTCACACTCAAAAAACAGAGCAGTAACTTGAAAAATACTAAGGAAGTAACAAGTTTAGAGCTAGAGAGACAAAAATTGTTAAAAAAAAAAATATATATATATATATATATATATATATATATATATATATATATTTATTATGAAAACGCTAGCACATAGGTGAGAGAACAGCTGACGCGTCCTAAATTCTACACAGCAAACGAGATCTGGGGGGGGGGGGGCACTATGAGTAGCCTCAGCTTGAGAGTTTCTGGTTGGCGCAAGCTTGATACAATGGCCGACTCGGTTCAGAGGATGGAACCGAGACCCAACAGTCAAGAATGAATGAAGCATCTTTACTTAGACTATTAAACAGGTCAAGATAGCGCTGATAAAATTAAATATGTGGAAGTATGTAAGTAATTACAGAAATAACGTAAAATAATCAGCTGCACAGACATAATACCGAAAAGAAAAAAAATCTAACCTACAACTAAACAGAACCTTTAACTGTGGTAATTTAGCAAAATATTAAACAGAGATGCAAACAGCACTTACACAGATGAAGATAAAAGTTCCGAGGTATGAGATGAGGCCTGGACCTTAGAAGATTTAGACTCTTGAGGTTTAGGAGATGTTCCTCTTTTTAGACTGTTTTTTAGGAGACTTGGATGTCTCAGCCTCAGACAAAAGACACACCAAAAGGGCATTTTAACAGCCCCTTGAGGATCAATTTGTTTCACCTCTCTGCAAGGATTCGAGTGCTGAAACCCTTGCAGAGCTCACAAGGTGGTTGAAACCAGTAGTTCCTTTATGCTTTTCAGCCATCTTTCAAATTTTAAACAAGGCATGTGCACAGACACAAACTTATTTGCACACACACACAAGGAGTAAGAGAAAAGGGAATAAAGAAATTATTTTTTTTTTTTTTAGAGAGGTCGTACCAAGAATGGTAGTGAACAAAATTCTAGAAAGGTTAAGGGAGGGAAAAAAGGAATACCAGTGATGGTATTTAAAGAATTCTCAGAAGTAAGAGGGAAGGGCCCATACCAATGATGGTAAGACAAGTATCTACCGCTAAGGTAAAAGGGAAAGAAACAGCACTCACACTCAAAAAATAGACCAGTAACTAGAAAAATACTAAGGAAGTAACAAGTTTAGAGATAAAGAGACAAAAATTGTAAATGTATGAAAATGTTAGCACTTAGCTGAGAGCACGGCTGATGCGTCCTAAATTCTACACGGCAAACGAGATCTGGGGATAAAGGAAGAGAGGCACTATGGGTAGCCTTAGCTTGAGAGTTTCTGACTGGCGCAAGCTTGATACAACGACCGACTCGGTTCTGAGGATGGAGCCAAGACCAACAGTCAAGAATGAATGAAGATTGACAACATCTTTACTTAAACTATTAAAGAGGTCAAGATAGTGCTGATAAAATTAAATATGTGGAACTATAAGCAATTGCAGAAATAACATAAAACAATAATCAGCTGCACAGACATAATACTGAATAGAAAAAAAAAATCTAACCTACAACTAAAAAGAACCCTTAACTATGGTTTGTTTGTGTCTTTCGGCTTTTCCCGGTTAGGGGTCACCACAGCGGAACTCCAGTCCGCTAATGATTGGCAGCTGATTTTTACGTACCGGCTTGCCAGGCCTGACGCACAACCTTCAACTAAGGTACGCCCATTCACGCATGTCGATCTAGCTGAGAATCGAACCGGACAGCGTCTTACTGTGAGGCGACAACACTACCGCAGCAGCACCACCACCGCGGATTATGGTAATTTAGAAAATATTAAACAGAGAGATGCAAACAGCACTTAGACAGATTAAACACATTCTTCCAGCAATACTGACTTTAACAATGGCATCAGCTCAAAATCAAAATCTATATTCTAGCATATTACCTTCTCCCCACAAAAAACAGAGGTGTACCCAAACAGGATTTTCTGCACACTGCAGTAAGCATTTTCTTAACTATTGCCAGCTATCTCTTTGCACAAGAAACACAAAGTCTAGATATGCAAAAAATAGACACAGAAATACACACATGTACATATATATTTACACTGCAAATAACACAATTACACTTCTGGTCTCATAATGCATGTGACATCTGTTCTGTGTTATTTGTACATATTTTTTATGCTAAATTTACTCTGCCTTCACCTGCAGAAAGTACATGCATTTAAAATTGATGTGTCATGTTTTAGCAACATATTTTTCAATGGTTGCCATTAGTTACAACTGCTTTTACTCAAAGGACAACTCTGTCTTCTTGTTCTTCTTTCAGCTATGTATCTAATTTTTATTACAAAATTGTATTTTTCCTCCTTATAGTACCCAAGTGTTTATTGCCCAGAAATTATTCGGCATCTTTCAATTTCTTTATTTCCATTTTTTCAGCAACAAATCAAAGGGCACATTTTTCTTATCGCGTTCCATTTTCACATTATTTCAAAAAAATAATTGGTCTCAGCTTGCATGACATAAGAGAAGCCAAACACGTTCTATAGATTTACTGTCAGTTACCACCTACAAAGCACAGCTGCAGGGAATCTTCTGCAAATAATTTGCTGGAGAAATCTTTACATGAAGAGCAAGAATCATTTATACTGCTCCATTAAATGGTGTGGTAAGTACTTTTACTTCTAACAGTCCACGTTATCTACAGAAAATTAAGGACAATATGGAGTGCTAACAGTTACTTGAATTTTCTTCACTGCCAAGTCAATGATACTTCAACTGATACTCACTGAGTAGTAAGTACAACTGCTGTCCCTGACACCTAATTAAGACAATGAGATGATTTGTAAACTTGCTGTAAGTACGACTCGAAATATCAAACTAAAACCAAAAACGTCAGTATTCTGTCTACAAGATTTAAATATAGAATGAATTAATTTGTTAATACACAAAGTAAATAGCAAAAAAGGGAATCAATGTTGTTAAAGGCAGTCTAAGAATTCAGCGAGTAACAGTGTTGTCATTATATGTGAACACAAACAAACCACCTGACTTGCTTTCTTTAGACTCAGTCATATTATAGGGACACAAAGTGCATCGGAGAAAGATAAACTGGCTGTTGATACATTTTTTTCACTAATATTCGCTCTGAGGTACCAATGGTGGCTGATGTAGAATTCCCAAGAATAATCCACATATTATCACAAAGTGTAACTCTGAAAATCATGCAATAATATAAATTTCCAGCACATTTACTTGAAGTCACTTTACTGTTTATTCTGAACAATAACTTATTTTTCCTAAATTAAATGAAGATATCTACTGTTTAATTCATTAATGCAACTAGTACATAACATAATTGCTTTGTTACATCACTTTCCCTTTCAAAAAGAGGGAAAAAAAGTGTCTCACTGTGTAGATATTAATTAATAATTTTAATGAATGTAAAAATAAAGAAACCCTCACAGAATGTGAGTGGGCTGTCAGCATCAGCTATCACATAGGACATTGCTTCTTTTCCTAATTCTGAACACGGCACCGAAAAGGACTTGGAAAGAAAAACAGACAGCTCATTCCCAGCCACAGAAATTGACAGCTGAAGACTAGGAAGTATCATGGACAGGCCTGTGTTAAAGGAGGAGGAGGATTATAACTCTACTTAGTTTTCAATCAGAATTAAACACCACAAAGAAATGTTCTGTCCCCTAATGAGAAACACTGGATATACTGCTCTATAACAGATGGTCCAGCTGTCCTTCATGTTGTGAGTGGGGGACAGAATTTGCCCTACAAGTATGCCCACTGTTACACAGAAGAGAAAAAAATGATCCATACACTAATTAAAACAGAGATGCAGCAGTCAAGAAAGTTCATGTACAAATGAACAGTATCATACTACCTATTTTCATGGCTATAACTCTTGAGGCAAAAAAATGCCTGCTCCTCAGAACAAATGGAAAGTGGCTATAAACCACTTTTCAGTGTATCTCAAGATGTTTCTCTCATCCCTCCCCCCACATACCATGCATGGAAGTGTCTTCTGGTTAAATCTTCACTCTAAAGAGTGAAGTCTGAATCATGTCAACATGTTTTTTTTCCGCAGCATGATTACTCCTTCTCATTAACATAATTGTCAGTACAACTTTTTGAGTACATAAATATTTCCCAAACATGAACCGTAATTCATGCTATCAATACAAACTTGTTAAAAAAATAAAAAACAAAGGCAGCTTCAGTCTCTGTGCCTACAGTACTTCTGGTTAAAAACAACCCCTGTCCTGAAAATACACAGACCTTTCAATTCTGTGTCTGGTGGAACATACAAGATCTCCCCACAGAGATGATACAATCTAACAGGTAAATATATATGTTAGTAGTGGATATGGGGTGTGACACACTTCCCTACTGTTGAGATCTGGAGGACGATCTGCCTACAGGAAAGAAAGGTCTGACTTCAGACTTGTTCACTGGCAAATTGTTGTATGCCCACTTCTGACATAGGCAGAACTGACTCGGCTAAAAGCAACAGCAAGGTATTTTGAATTTTACCACACAGTGGACAAGAACTGGAAATGACTTACCAAATGCCTCATTCAGCATCTGGTCTTTCTCTTCTTCACTTTCTTCATCAACTAGCGGCACAAACGCATATCTGAATTTTGAAAAAAATAAAATTAGTTTGGTATGGGAATAAATCTTAAAATGTGTTAGATCACGTTATAGCGCTTCTCACCAACTTACTAAAACAATAAAGCTAGAAAAAAGACAAATGATCGGAATCATTAGCTGATGCATAATGTTACAGTCCAGAGCACGATATTTTCTTCAAGAAACTCTCTACCTGAAAAAACAACAGAACATAGAATGCAGCTTATGATGCAGCGCAGAATGCTAACAAACCCTTCAACTTTTAAAGTTTCCTTTTCAACCAGTAGTACTCAACTATTATGTCAAATTGACAGTGTGGCCCTCCACAAACATATCAAAAGGCCTGCCAGCAAAGAATCTTCTACACAGTTATTAATGCTACAAAAAATCTTGACATGTTTTTCTTAACTACACAATGAAGTAATAACTTCATATTAGAGCAATTCTCCAAAGTACTTTTACAAAGATTGTTAAATTCAGTGGAACATACATATTTTGCTGTACTTTCTGTACACTTTAACTTTGCGGTATTAAGATACCAGTGTTACAATAACACGATAAAAGTTCATCCATTAATGTTTACATCACTGCATCCATTCAGATGTTTTACTTCTCGCTCATCAGATCTTAGTAAAGAACAAAGGCAGCAATGTGCTGACAATGGACCAGCCCTTGCTTAAAATGAATCTTAAGTTCAGCTTTGTGTTGCTCAATTTGTAATGAGCTGACTACTTGTAAGCAGAACACAGTTTAACACAGCCTCCAAATGATAACTTGTAATACATACACTACACATTTTGATTGTCATCATCATCTAGATCATTGCTATAAGATTATTAGACCACTAGTCTGAATAGCCTCATATGTAAAGCCATGGAAAGACTTATCATGAACTTCACTAATGAGGACATAGGGAACCTACAAACACTGGACCTGTCTCAGTTTGCATTCATCTAGGGCTTACAAGTGTTTTTTTTTTTTTGAAAAGGTCAGCAAATCAATGGATGTAGGTAAAAAGGTACAAACAGCATACCTCAGCCTGGCCAAAGCTTTTGACAAAATTCCCCATGCAAGCATAGTACAAAAGCTAAATAAAGTGGGAATAAACTCCTATAACACCCACTGGATTGCCAACTGACTCAGGTCTATATGAGAACCTTGAAACTACAGTTTGTCAAACACCAAATCGTTGACACAAAAGCAGTGAAATCTTAAAAGCGCGAACGGCCACTTCCGCAAATTTTTTCACAAGGAAAAAAATTTGCTTGGCAGACCAACACCAAAACACTTTCAAACTCTAATCAAGTGTGGGGCTTTGCCCCTCACATACCCACTAACTAAATATACCAACTCCGAGATCGCTCTACATTGGAGAAAAGGGCAAATTTCTGATAACAGCCAAGTGAATTTTTTTCCCCTGTGAAAAAATTTGTGAAGTGGCAGTTCGTGCTTTCAGGATTTTGCTGTTTCCGTGTGTACATCTTAGTGTTGGGCAAACTGTAGTTTCAAGGTTCTAATATAGACCCAAGTGACTCACAGATAGGACGCAGGAAAACAAAACAGGCTAAACTACCTCCACAAAGAAACCATTCACCAGTGCAGTCCCCAAGGGTTCAGTGCTGAGACCTCTCTTGTTTGGCATCTACTTATCTGAAATAAAAGCCAATACCAAATATTTCTGGATGACTAAGTCTGTAGATAACTGCAAGCTAGGAGCACTCACTGAATCTCCAAATGACTTAGCCTTTGCGCAATAAGGTTTGCCCTAAATAAGTAACTGGTGCCAAATCATGGACTGAAACTAATAGCCAAAATATGCATGACTGTATTCTTTGGGAAATCATCTACCATCTATGGATGGGTAATAGAAAATTTATCTCAGGACTGCTCCTTGTACTAATAATGGACAGAGGTAGCTCTTAAATGCTTCATCCCATGCATGGGTCCTCTTCAAATTATTTATGACCCAGTTATTTTCACTAGGGGTAATATATAATTATTGACTAAGGGATAGATTCATTTAAGCACCAAAGGGGAAACTGACTAAGCTTAAAATGGTCCTCAAGGGCAGTTAGCCTAGTACTTACCTAAGAACCTATTAATGTCAATCGATCTATAAACAGTGCAGTACACTAACTGACGTCTGCAACTGACAACATTTTACAATATTTAAATTCAACAGCCTGGCATTTTGTGAAAAATTCTCTCTAAAGATATGCATGCCCAACTCTGTGTTTGCTTTTGCTTAGGCCATACTGAATAAAGATGCCTGGATCAGTGCACCTGTAAGGCTAACAAACAAATAAGAATGTATGTTCAAAAGAAGAGCTTCTTTCTCTAAAAACAGAGTCCCACATCAATGACCTCAGGTGTTCACATTCCGTCAAATGCAGCTTATGATTAGGCAACTGATTAGCTCCTTATTCCAACCTTTAAACATCAAGCTTTACTTTAAAGATTATGTTTGCCTTGAAGAGAATGAATGCAGGCACTGCATTCAGTTTTCACATATTAGCAACATTCGCTGATGGCTAGTGACTAGTTTAATCCTATTTTCACATAAAATAATGATTTTATGTGAAAATTGGACTACTAAAATGACATTGTCACAGGCAATGCTGTCAAATTATTGTAGTTGCAGCTCTGATGGGTGATAGAGGACAGAAGCTCACCTGTCTTGGTTTCCACCCAGAAAGAGGTAGTTTAGGTTAACAACTTTGTTTTGCACTTTGTACAAAGACGTAGCCATTTCTCCTTCAACCTACTATGTGGAACAGGGTATGTCTATGTACATCTTTTTCTTACCATTTCTGATACAATGCTGCAACTATCTTTATAAGGGGAAAAACACTTGCGTGGATGGCGTCTGCCTGCTTATCAAGAGTAAAACTGCAGTTGAAAGTGTTGAAAGCATATACCACTGTGGCCAAAGTTCAGATACTGTGAAAAAACCTGTTTGTTTAATTTCATTACAAGCTGCAATTAAATCATATACAATATTAAAATATTGCTAAAAGCTTGCAGATCAAAGAAGTAGGAAACCCTGACCTCACATCATCACTATGCAAAGTATAATGATGTGGGGCCATGCAGCAGACGACAGTGTCATGAGAAATTGCTCTTTCTTTAAGAGAGAAAAATGATGAATGTTTTCCCTTGCAATCTACACTATGGAAGGATGATGCCACACTCCATCGATACAAGCAATTGGGATGTCTTTTAGGCAAGAGCAGGCCACTGCACATGATATATACACTTCATCAGCATCAGACTCCTTTCCAAATCCCCTTTGAGGGGAGAGGGAATATGAAAACAAAACCCACTGTAAAGCAGCATCTCAAAGATTGACTGATATGCTGAGTACTCATAAATCAAGTTACATCTCAAAAGTTGAAGGAAACAAAAAGGCAGAACAGAGTGAAATTTTAAATGTAAAATGTGTAAAGAATGCTCTGCTCTAGAGAGTACAGGTCAAGAATACAGTGGTTGTCAAAGGCAGGGACCATAAAAATGACCATGATGCAAAATACATGCTGTGAACACAGAAAGCAAGCTATGGAAGCAGACAATCAACATGGCAGAATACCCTGTAATCAAACTGGCCAAAGGCCAGTTAGCCCTCTGGTGACAAAAAATTACAGATATGCAATTAGTATAACCACATCTGATCTTCAAAGGGGCTCAGTGCAGTGAGCAACAGCTTGGATCCTACTCCTGAGAAACATCTGTTGGCAAACAGTAACCATCTGAAATGTCAGGACCTGCTAGAGCAAGCCCTGAAATATGGAGATGGAGACTTACATATACTAAGTCTGAGATGCTGTTTCTCAGAATATTTCCTTTTCTCCAATGTATGGAAATGTCGGAGTTGGTATATATAAGATCTGGTGTGTGGGGGTGCAGGGAGGCTTGCACCCCCCCACACAAACACACAAAAAGAAGTTTAAAGGAGAAGAGTGATTTTTGAGATTCACTCTTCTCTGGGTTTTTGGCCTTTTTTTTGGCTTTTTGGCATTCGGCAGTTTGATTGCTGACATTTCAACAAGGAGCCCTTGGCATATTTCTAAGATCTCTAGAGTCCAAGCTCAGGGTGTGAATGTCCAGTCCCAAACTCCCCTGTTCTGTCTACAAGAAATACTTGTAAGGTGCACATTCATGGCACAAAAAGTTGAATTATGTGATATTTAACAAGACAAGTGAAAAGTAAAATGGGTAAAGGGACCATCAAATAACATTAAATATCCAGTGAAGGAAGCCTTCTTGAAGATTTAGTCAACAGACGGACTTCTTCCACATCTATAATACCTTATGTTGATGAACCAGTGACAGCAGAACAAATCTTATGCTGTAGTTATTTTTAAAATAATGAAAAAATGACACCATAGAAATGAGGTTCAAAATATCCCTGTAACAGCACTATTGTACCAAAGGAACTACTCCTGGAACAAAAAAAGAATACAAACAGTATTGTTTGGAAAAAGCATGCACCAGTGCCAAAGTGGCCATAGCAAATATATTCACAATGGACAAATTACTGAAATAAGCCATGGGAAATGCAACACTTCTGGCTGAGAGACTTCTAACATGCTGGCCAGTGGGGGAATAGTAACAAACTGGATGTCATGAAGAGCCTTATAATATGTATCACTGAGAATAATCTACATACAAAGTTTTTTTTCTTAACAGCATATGACAAATAAACACTGCTGTTTTGGGCTACAACCTGCAAAAGCCAAGCCCAAATAATGTTAACAATTTACAGCTGCAGAGAAGAGTTATGCATACTGGCTTATCAGGAATTCAACCACCTCCCTTCTCAGTCCAATGCCTTTCAATGCTATTTTACGAAAAGTAACCGTCTCTTGACTAAGACCACCTTGTTTTCAGATGCACAAATAATGCTTTTTAGAAGAGGTTAATGATGCCTTTTTCAGTGCCAACACCCCTTCTGCTTTTACAGTAAAACATGGTTCCACAGACAGACCATTCAGTAGGTTAATCTGATATTTTTTACTGCTGGGTATTTTTCAGGATTGTAAATAAGTGTACATTTAGTAACTAGTTTTCTTCTTATAGGTGAAAGTGTTAATCCAAATACAGCTTATTTAAATGAATACTGACTCATGGTGATTTATTTTGAAAATATGAAGGAATTTAAAATGAAAACTTTAGAAGTTCTAGACAGAAGATAAGGCCCACTGTCCTTCCTGAACAAAGCCAAACACACTGCAGATTAGGAAAACTCTGGAACAAACCAACCCATCCAAAAGCAAGGTAACGCAGCTCCACAGCAACAGCTTGTCATAAATCCAAATCTTTATTAAGTGCAAATATTTAAAAAATCGTAATATAAGCGCTTTTGTCTGCCTCTGCAGATTTCATTAGATACAAATGGATAAAATCAAACAAATTAATTTAAATAAATAACACCCATCAGTATATTAGTACATACCTACCCCTTCTAACAGCATTTAAAGTGGCCCAATACCGTTTTTCCTTTTATCTGCACATCAAACACAATGTATAACAATACTAAAATACTTGCATTAAAAACACCTTTTTTAGCATGTTGCTTCAATAAAACTTTACTACTTAAATTAATATTTTATACTCTTATAAAAATCAAAGTATAAAAATATAAAATGTAAACGGGTATAACAATCAATAAATATTTAAATAGTTAAACTTTTAAATTTCAAACAATAAACATAAACCCAATGGAAAAAATAATAGCATAATGGTTAAGGTGCTTGCCTCAAAGACAGATGTAGGGTTTGACTCCCATCAAGGCAAACAGTCAAGCCCACATAGTTTACAAGTGCACCAAATCTGGCATTGAACCCATTAACCCATAAATCTATACATGTACATTATAAATAATATCATTATTTATGCATATTTTATAAAGCCTTGTCTCAGATAAAAAAATCATACCATGGAGTAAATTTCAACATATATATATATATATATATATATATATATATATATATATATATATATATATATATAATATTCACCACCATCACCTTTCCAGTGCCTTTAGCTTTAGGATACACCCAACAGATATATTTTCATTTATTCCCGGCCAGGATCCTGCTTCTAGGCGTAATTGCCACATCAATTCTTTCTTTTCTTAGTAGCGACCATGGTCCCCCCCTCTTTCATTCCTTATCAATCTATCTATGCCCATAAACTTAAATATATGCTCTGGATTTTCCATAATGTGTTTAGCCAGTGCATTGTTTGAATTTCCTTTCCTGACACTATATAGGTGTTCGTAAATTCTTTCTCTTAATCTCCTATCCGTTTTGCCTACACAGTATCCTGGGCATAGGGTGCACTGTGTCAAGTAAATTACTTGCTTTGTTTCACAACTAACATTTTCATTTACCTTGCACTGTTTAGCCTTAACTTGAAATATTGTTCATTCATGCAAATATTTGCAGTAATAGCATCTCCCACATTTAATGGTCCCTTTTTGTTCCAATTCCATCCCCCTATTATTATTCACTGCTTCCAAAATTATTTTAATATTTTTATTCTTCCTATACACAATATTAGGGGATGGGTCCAATTTTACTCTAAGTATGATATTATCTCTAAGTAACTGCCAGTTTTTATTTAGGATTCTTCTAAGTGAACAGGCCCCCTCAAAATTTGTCGTAATAAAACTATTCCTATAACTGACCCCCTTCCCTCCCTTGAGGGTATTTAAATCACACATTTTTTATTTCATCCTCAACTAATTCTGTAATGGGTAATAGGCTTATTTCATGAATATTATTATTATTCTCTTTCATATTCGGGCGGCGCAGTGGTGCAGCTGTTAACATTGTCGCCTCACAGCAAGAGGTTCACCGGTTCGATTCTCGGCTGGGGTGCCTTCTGTGTGGAGTTTGCATGTTCTCCCCTGTGTTCGCATGGGTTTCCTCCGGGTACTCTGGTTTCCTCCCACATTCCAAAGACATGCATCTGGAGCATGTCTCCCCGGGCCTCCGCTGAAAACAGGCTCTGTGGAACCTAGTCGGACTTTCCCGGTCAACAAATGATAAATAAATAAATAAAAATAAAATAAATATTCATACATAATAATGGTTTATAAAAATCCCTAATACGTTTCTGGCTTACTTCATTTATCAAGTTCTTCACTAGCTTCTCCGGGTACCCTCTTTTTAAAAATAGGGATCTCATAAAATCACATTCTTTTTCAAAGTCCTCTTCCCTTGTCACCATTCTAGCCACACGTACCAACTGCCCTTTCTCCACTACTCTTTTCTGGTGGTATGGATGTGTGTTATCAAAGCGTAAAACACCATTACAAAATGTCTCCTTCCTATGTATTTTTGCAATATATTGCTTATTTTCATAGTCCTTTTTCCAATAATATGTCCAAATAAGCTATTCTATCTCTACTTATTTCATGAGAAAAGGTCAAAAACTGTGTCGTATTATTGATATATTCCAGAAAACTATACAATTCCCCTAGGCTCTCATTCCATAAAATACATACATCGTCTAGGAAACGTGTATAGAATCCTATACTTTGGAAATAATGGGAAGTTTCTAGATATTCTTTTTCCCAGTATGCCATCACCATATTTGCCACTGCATCACCACATGGGACCCCCCCCCCATGGATACTCTTTTTTTCTGAAGGTAATATTTTCTCCCAACCATTAAATAATTGTTTTTCAAAACTATTTCCAATAGTTCTTCTACTAAATTTATCTCATCTTGTGGAGCTCCTTTCCATAATAAAAATTCACACACTCATTCTATCCCTAAATGCTGGGGTATTACAATGTATACATCTTTAACATCTATAACAACTAATAAATCCTGTGGATCAAAAAACACTCCTTGGATCTTCAAAAAATCCCAGGAGTCTTTACAAATTCTTCCTTCCTCTTTCATATACCCTTTCAGCTTAGAGTCCAAATATTTAGCTATTGCATATGTAACTGATCTCCTACCATCGACTATCAGCCGCAGTTGTTGATTTTTGATTGACTTATGGATTTTAAAAACATTATTGGTGTTACCAGGTGGAGTGGGTTACACTAAGGTAGTTAAATCTCAATACTCACATTTTGTTCTATAAATAAATCATTCAACTGCATATTTATTCTACAGTATGCCCCATTAACCTCATTTAATGATGCTAATTCACAGGTATCATTCATCAAAATACTCTCCATTCTTTTCATATAATCATCATTGTCCATTATCACTACCTCACCCCCTTTTATCCTGTTTCATTACACATACCTGACTACTTTTTAAAAAATTCATTACCTGCTTCTCGTCACCCAAATTCACTGATCCACATGCTCTCCAATTATTTTTATTCCTATTCTTATTGTGTCAAATATACTCTGGTTTCACATCTATTTGACAGATTCTCTCAAGTGTTGCTAACAACAGGTGCAATGGTGGATTAAATGAACTAGAAACATAGTATTCCTTCATGGTATTTCTATTATTTTCAAACATGATATTAAAACTGACTTTCCTTAAAAATATTTTTAAATCCAAGTACAGATTAGCCGAGTTTGGGCCCCTAGAGGGCACATATGTCATACCTCTTGCTAAGGTGTTTGCCACTCTTACATCCACACTCAGCACTGAATAATTATATACATGAAAATCCCTTTGTTCATTATCAATTACAGCCACCCCTCCCTCTAGATTGTCTGTCCAATTCATTTATATTTTATTGAAGTAACATGCTAAAAAAGGTGTTTTTAATACAATATTTTAGTATTGTTATACACTATTTATTTGGTGTGCAGATAAAAGGAAAAAAGGTGTTGGGCCACTTTAAATGCTATTAGAACGGGTGGGTGTATACTAATATATTGAAGGGTGTTATTTATTTAAATTCATTCATTTGATTTTATCCATTTGTATCTGACGAAGTCTGCAGAGGCAGACAAAAGCACATATTACGATTTTTTAATCTTTGCACTTAATAAAGATTTGAATTTGTGACAAGCTGTTGCTGTGAAGCTGCTTTACCTTGCTTTTGGATGGGTCCTTCCTGAACAACCTGCTGTTGAGCTATTCCCTTTAATATTTTTTTTTAACAGAAGGTCTGGTGTTCTAGAAAGGGGGTCTATGGGTAGGCAGGCTTAAAGAATAAAAACAAGAATTTTGACAGATTTATATTAATTAGGCAGTTTGATAAAGGTTTGACAGGTATTTCAGGATCATAGCCATTTTAGCCTGGCTTGGGTATAGGTGCCTGGACAGACAATGGAAAGAGAATCTCTTCCACTTAGGTAAGACTTCCTTATGTTTGGTTTCCTTCATGAGTTTTAGCACATCCTTAGAATACATACAACTGCCTGAAATTAGTGTGAAATCATCCAAGCTGATGAAGCTTACAGTGGCCAGTTTGGGGTGCCACAGGGATCCCTTGTTTTAAGTCAGAAGGTCATCAAGCTAAGGCTGCACTGTTCATTTTCCCCTTGTCAGGCTGCATAAAAGAAAATACAGTTGTGTATGTAAACATACAGTAAATATTTTAATAGATCACTGTTACAGTAGCTTAATTTATATGGGGTATATCCTGTCAAGGATATGACCAGCTTTCAAAGCTTCAGGGCACCTTTTATGTGCTCTAACCGCTGTGGGCTTGAATAGAGCTGCATGAACGTGTCAGAGCTTTTTTGTCAAAAGTAGAGAAGCTAATGCCTTGAAAGGAAAATGCTAGGTAAAGAGAAACATATATAAACATAAGTAAACTAATACAAGGAGTATATACAGCCACACCCTGCAATATACTTAACCAAGAAAAAGAGGATGGAGAGAGGGGACAGCTACCAGAGAACTGGTTTATTATTACATCTACTGTTACAGTAAGTTTGCTTACAATGTTCCGCATTAGATCACTGCTGCAGAAACTTAAGCATTATGGATAGATTACCAAATTATTTTACAGAGAAGAGGAAGGAATCTATGAACCCAGGTGGCCCCTAAAGAATGGCCCCAGCAATGCCTGTTCTGGCTCAGGGAAAGGAATCCAGTTTATAATACTTTATGATAGCAAGTACAGAGGACCAAGCTGCTGTGTTCAGAAAACTTTGAGTCCAAAACTTTCCAAAAAGCCATAGAAGAAGTCAAAGCCCTGTTAGACTGGGCTATGAAAGTGTCTAGAAGTGACTTGCTGTGGTAAGAACAGCAAAAAGAAATAGCATGAGACAACTATCTAGAAATTGTCGGCTTTGATACTACTTGCCCTTTTTTCTTACCTTCATAGAAAACAACAGCAAATGGCCTTCCTGGAGGATTTTACTCTGTTCAAGGTACTATCTGAGCTACTTTTGGACATCCAGAATATGTAAGATATTTTCTACCTTGTTTTTAGGTTCTGGAAAGAATGCAGTGAAATTAATAGACTGGCTCAAGGTACACTCTGAAACCATTTTAAGCATGAAAGATGGATTTGCTCTTAAAGAAACCATGTCCTTGTGGAAAATGAGGAAGGGTTGACTCACCATAAGAGCTTGCAACTCAGATACTCTTCTTGCAAAAGTCAGAGGAACAAGTAATACAATTTTCCAAGTTAATAGCCTCAGATCAGCCAGATGAGTTAATTAAAATGGTAGCAGCAGTAGTTTTTCAAGCACAAAGTTAAGATCACACATACTAGCCACCTGTTTTCTAGGAGAATAGGTATGTAAAACCATTTTTAAAAATTACTTGAATTGAGGACAGGTAGAAAGGGGGAATCTGAAGACAAACAGAAATGGCTAAAAGATAAATCTTGATAGAACGGACAGAAAGGACAGAGGATAATAACTCACATATATTCTGGAAGTGGAGGCATCCATGCCTTGAAAGGGTCCTGGTTCTTAGCAAGGCACCAACTAGAAAATTCTTCCACTTGCTCATAAGCAATTCCATAGTAGCAAGTTTCTTAGCCTCCTTTATTACCTGCTGCATGTCCTCAGCAAAAAGGTGCCTAAAGGGTATTAAAACTATAACCCAAGCAGTCGAATGAAATGCTTTCAGATTAGGATGTATCAAACAACCCTTCTTGTGAGGGTAAGCCTATAGTAAATTGACCTTTGCAATTTTCAAAAGGAGGGAGAACCACTGCTGCCTGGACCATAAGAGAGTCACCACCACTATCTATGGGGAACCTTTTGATAGCTTTACAACAACCGTGGATATCAATGGAAAGAGCAGAAAAGCATAGAGGAACATTCCCGTCCATGGAAATGAGAAAGAAACTGTTTCCAGGACTGTTTGCAAGGAATCCTGGAGCAGAATTTGTTAACTGTCTATTCGGACTGGAGGAAAACATATCCATTTGAAGTTTTCTCCACAACTGGATTAATTCCTGGAAGATCCTAAAAGTGTAGTTTCCATTCATGAGGGTCTATCCTGGGCCTGCTCATCTTGTCTGCAATAATATTTGGCTCCGACAGAATGTATGAAGCGTGAAAAGTGAAAATGAGCTGAACTGCTATCGTCTAGGCAATCATGGCAAGTCTGCGAAGGAGGTAGGATTTGGTACCTCCTTGTTCATTATGTACCACATCAAAGTGGTGTTGTCTCGGAGAACTTGCAGCAGTCTTGGGAGCCAGATATGATTTAAGCTTTTAAAGCGCCGAATACTGCCAACATCTCTGACATTCACATGCTTTTGTCTGTCCTTGTTCCACAGACCTTCTACTTTCACCCCTTGCAATACAGCCCCCAGTCCCCAAAGTCCTGTTGAGAGAAACTGAGGAGGAGGGAAAAGGGGAGACTTGGGTTGGGAAATAACTAATGCACCCACCACAGTAATTCCCTTCTTACAAACTCTAGCACTGGAATCTGAAAAGAAAAAGCATGTTGATGCTAAGACTTGACTGACCTGAACTACCACTGAATTTGTCTTGTGAAGTCTGGTCAAGGAAATTGTGATAATCAAAGAGGCCATGAAACTCAGAATTCTGAGAAATTCCCTGGCAAATATCAAAGTCTGGCTGGAGAAGGTCAGGACATTTTTTCCTCTGGACAAAGAAAAAGTCCTTAATAGTAATGTATCCAGAAGACATCACAAAACAACTATTCAGTGGGAAGGGATAACAGAGAATTTCTTTAAATTCACTTGAAACCCCAGACTGAGAAGGAGCTTCTGGACATATTACAGAATCTTTACAACTGGAAAAAAAGCCTGCTAATATAAGACAATTATCCAAATATGGAAAGAAGTGAATGCCCTGAAGTCTCTGCAGTAACCAATTACTGCAGCCAGATATTTTGCACATAACTTTGGTGCAATGGATAGACCAAAGGGTAAGACAGAGAACTGATAATGTAAGGCAGATTAAAAAAAAAAATCTTAAGAAACATCTTTTAAGCCTATTGTTACCATGAAATGGGGAGATAATGAGAGGTGTAAGGATACCATTTTAAAATTTGGAACTTTGACACAGAGACCAAGAAAGGAGAGGTCACTCTCTCTCTGACATCAGAAATCTTCTTGAATAAAAGCCTCTGTCTACCTGATCTGATGTTATTTGTTCACTCATACTCTGAGACAACATGTACTCCAAAAACTAGAGGAATGGGGATGTTTGGTTTACAGGATAAGGAAGCATCCCCTAGAAAGGAGGAAGAGATTTCCACTGTCTTCTACACCCACTGCTGGATGTTTGTAAGAATTTATTTGTCTGAGACAATCTGATGCCACTGGATAAGATTATTGCCTAAACTGTGGGACAGATTTAAAGGATTGCAAGGTTGGAAGGTGGGGGGGGGGGGTAGCTTGAATGCGCAAGTAGTCATTCTGACTTTTTAGAATGCCCTTGGCACTGGAAGGTTCTCCTTTTCTTCTTGGAGCCTCCTGCCATTGCTTTTTAAAATTATTTTTCAACTTTGTTGACACTACTTATTTTGCTTCTTGAAAAGGGTCCTGAAATAAGACAGAATGTTAAAGATTTTGTAATCCCTTGAATCAATTTTTTTCTTTCATCCAATCTTTTAAGGACCTCAGCAGAGGAAGGGCCAAAGAGAACATCTTTGCCAAAAGGAGAATTTAAAATATAATCTAACATCTTCTGGTATGTTTTGAGAACATAAGCAAGAAAATCTTCACATAACAAAACCAGTAGCAGCTAAAGATACATCATAACAATTTAAGGAGAGTTTGGTTACATGAAAAGAAGATACAATCAAGAAATTAAATGAAGTGTTAACCTTTGAAGAAGGAAGGTGAAAATTCAACATTCTCATGTTTT